>NC_064409.1:47997707-48369582 GCF_023375975.1 Astyanax mexicanus
CGGTTCTGTAAAGACCGTTGACGAATGCTTTCCCTCCGAGATAGATACTGGATCATCCTCTGAGCATAGTATGCAGCTGGAGACAACCTGCAGAAAACAAAACAGCATGAAAACAACAGCCTGAACTTGTACTAAGGCTGTACAATAAAAATTGCAATACATTTTTTTTTGCACTTCCTGGCCAAGCTCACACACAATATTTGGATGGACTGCCTTTAGCTATGAGTACGGCTTTACACATTAGCTGTGGCATTGTTTCCACAAGCTTCTGCAATGTCAACATTTATTTTATGGAAGGTTCATAACCTGAGTTTTAGGAATGTCCTTAGATGTTTTCTCTGCTTGATATGTGGCAATTATTTATCCCTTCTAAAACAGATTAACATCTTTTACATCCAACAACAGCATGTGTCTTCCCGCAAGGTCATTTAACAAACGAGAAGCTACTCACAGCATCAGGGCATGCTTGCCCTGCAAAGTGACTATTGCAATGACGATGGTGAAATTATATATTGTGCAGTCCTAATTTGTACCAAGTTATTCTTAATATCATTTCAGATACCTGGCAGGATCCGGGTAGATAGGGTGGTCCCGGGATCCAGACATGTCATACCGGGAGAAAGGAAAGAGTGATGACTCTAAAAGCCTCCTGAAAAGAGACGAACCGCATGAGCACAACAACTTGCCTAGTTTTGTGTGGGACTTTATTTATTTTTTATTTTTTTGAAGTAAAACAAAACTTGGAACAATAGCTAAATATGTATTTTTTATGATTCTGATCATATCATATCATATCAGTTAGGGGTGGGCATTATGGCACTAAAATAATATCACGATATTTCATGACAAAACACTGAATTAAAAGAAATATTTGAAGAATACACTACTGCAACAGAATGAAAATAAAATGATATTATTGCATATATGATATGACACACCCCTGAGATATTAAAAATACAATAATTTTATCAGATTTACAATAGAAGTCAATGATCCAGAATAATAGGATACTAATAATTAACTCCAAATATCTCCATATATCCATAAAGTAAAATAATTTATACTTGACAAATATAATCTGTCTCTAGTAGATATATAATGGGAAATGAGAACAGTGTGAATTTTCCTTTTGCAAAAAAAAAAAGTAGTACCCTGATGTGATATCTGGTGTTGGGTGATATGACGCAATATTTCAGGGTATAATATCGTTCACCATGTTCAAAAATATTGGCAATGTTATTGAGTATGATGCGATATGGCACACCCCTAATACCAATACCAACACAATGTTTTAATACGTTACAATAATAACAAGAAGTGCACCTTCTGAGCGAGTCCTCATCAGGGTTGTCCACAGGCACCTCTGGGTTTAAGGCTTCTTGTGCTGCGTCTGTTGAGGGGCTGGCTGTGGCCTGCCGATACACTCTCTCCCACTGGCCCGTCTCCTGGTTGTACACCAGACCCATTGGCTGCTGCCCCCGCAGGCTGGAGGATGACTCGGCAGGGTCCAGGGCCCTCATCTCCGGGGCATGAGGTTCCCCTCTGGAGTTCTGAGTGGGGTCCTCGAAGGCAGGCACGGTCAGCTGCCAGGGTGCGCTCTCCTGAGCGGCAGTAGAGGAGGTCTGTCCCGAACGCTCCCAGCGCTGGGTGTCATGATTGAAGGTAAGGAGGTTGTGGCAGGAGCGGCAGCGGTTGGGGTGGCTGTGAGGCAGCCCAGCACTGCTGCTACCCTCTGCAGGGTGAGAGGAGCTCCGGTGTGAAGGCCCAGGTCTTTCAGAATCAATACTGTTGGCTAACAGCTCCTGCACTGGACCTTGACCGGCCACCTCTCGGCTGCCACCCGGTCGCTCCAAGTCCTGCATGCGCTCGTATTCCATAAAGTAGCGACTCAAGTTGCACTGGAGGACATTGCGTATAGACGCAGGGTTGTTCCTCTGGGCACTGTCATAGAAAGGATGATGGCCACTGCTGGTACCGTCACTGGCCCTAACCTGTCTGGGGTCTGTGCCGGGCATCACCAGACCACGGCCCTCAGTGGCTGACGTGTATATGGGGGAGGAAGAGGATCCATCAGGGTATCTGTGTAGTGAGTGCAGGCCCATGGATGAGGAGCTAGTCCTGGGAGGAAGTACAACACCCCTGGCTGCAATGCCCGTGACACCAGCACCAAGTGCAGCCTCAGGCCCTGTGCTCAGCAGGCTGCCGGACCACTCTGCCCCAGGCAGACGAACTGGCTCCAGAGGACTGCCTGACTGAGGGCCTAAGGGTAGGCTAGTTCTGAGAGATGAAAGGCCTCTGTGCAACGAGCTCCCTGCAGTTGCGCTGTACACGCTACTAAAAGCAGAAGGTCTGTCTGAAGAAGGCCGGGACTGGCTGGGAGTGGTGGAGAAGGCCGAAGTGCCCGGTGCGGCGTGAGTCTGTGGGTGCGCATGAGAGCGGGGAGGATCAGAAGGAGGAAGAGGTGAGGGATTCTGGCCAAGAACGCTCTGAGAAGCAGCACAGCGGCTACACAAGCAGCCGATCCCCAGGTGCTGAGTGCAGCCCTGCTGAGAAGGGTGATCGCCCAGATCTGAGCCTCGCCCAGGGTACTGGAACAGTGGCATGCTGGCAGGAGGCTCGTGGGGTTCCGGTGCAGGCCGGGCTTGGTCCCCAGCAGCGGCTCCAGATGAGCGTGAAGAAAGTATGTGCAAAAAGTTGTGCAAGATTGGGGTGCGTCGAACTGGTGGGGAGCGTAACAGGGAGCGCTGGCGAAACAGTGCCATTTCCATGCTGTCCATAGGAACATCAGAGTCCTCGTCATTCTACAAAATACAAAGGAAAATAATTACATTTCAAAACATAGACCACAACACATTCCACATGATCTACGTTTGAGACGCACTAAAACATGAACATAAATTATCTAAACTGAAATCAAGCATAATGAAACATTTGGTCAAAGGTTGAATATCGAACAAAATACATTTATTAAGCGTGAGACTGCTGCTGCTGATCTTGCATTAGAGAAAACACTACAAATTAGTCATTATTCTGTAAAAAATTATTTTGTAAAAGTCTTTTGCCATTTTAATACAAATAATTTGCATAAATAATTATTAAACTCGAGATGAAAGGGTTGATTCAAAAAACATAATCTCTGATTCAGCTGAATGACATTAGACAACTGCTTATAATCTGCATGCTCTTGACCTCTCCTCCTTCTGGCCAGGCTTGACATTAGACATACTACTTGACTAACAAAAATTAAATTTTGCAATATGTCCACAAGGACAGAAATTATCCCATCGATCACATCACACAACAATCTGTATAGCTGAAGGATTTTACCTGTTGGTTGGAGGGGTTCACAATAGCGGTTAGAAGATTGTGGCCAAGAGGATCAAATCTTACCAGCCTGGGAACACAAAAGTAGAAAATTAATTGCTAAAATAAAAAATCTGCTACAGTAATTTACAAGTATTGCAGTATAGCAACTGTAGTACCTGACACGCTCAGTCTCACTGCCTGTCTTGACTACAGCGAAAGGCTCGGGACGGCTCCAGTCCCAGAAGTGCAGCTCGTTGTTGGTGGCGATGAGCAGCAGCTGGGCCGTGGGGTGAAAGGCCAGAGACGCAATGGCTACATTCCCTTCCGTAAACCAGCTCTCACTGCCGCCCTGCACAACAAATACAAAACACCTTAATGCTACTGGAGGAAGACTGGCACCTAGCCACAGACATAATGTTGACTTAGATTCCTAAAGAGTTATTGAGGGGTAATATAAGGCTGATATCACATTGTGAGATAATTTATTATGCTATTGTTAAATATTGCCATTACCCAGTACTTACTTTACTTGTACACTGCACACAAGTAGAACTGAACTGAAATAATAACTAATAAACAATACAGCAACTCATTTGTTTCTGATCTGCTTGATTCTGTAGGTCATATGTGGCTGATGACCAGCTGATTGACTGTGTTTACTAATGTCACATTTTATAACATGACAACAAACACAACATTTTTAAAATTAATTTTTAAAGGTAAAAATGTTTGAGAACAGATAAACAAATAGATCTTGATGAATAAGCTAACCTTTAAAAGAATATTTGAAATCTGTAAGATTAGTTTTTTCTATGTCTCTCAACATTCACACTAAATAAAGAAGCATTTCAAATGAAGAGGCAATTAAGATGTTGCCACAACAATTTAGAATCTAAAGAGCTCTGATTGAAAGAACTTTATAGTAAAAGGACGGGAAAACTATTTTTAATCCGAATTATGGAAATGGTCATTGCTTGGTAAGGATAATTCCTACACTTATATTTAAAAGTCCATAGATCATGAAAACTCTGTAAATAAATATCAGGTAATTGTTAACAACAATAAGCATATCACACATCATCTAATTATTTAAAAAAAGAGCAGTCCCTGTGGAATGAGGTTTGTAAGCAGAACTAAGTGCAAATTTACAAATTGCATCAATATACATAGACATTTATAAAACACACAATATTTATCATCATATTAAATCACAGACAAAAACAATCACTGCAAGCAGTCTTTTTTGTTACAATCAAAATCTTGCTATTTAAATAGTACAGAGATTGATATTCAAACTCCCTGCTTTTCATTCAATTATTCTGGATTATTAGTGTTTCATGTACTGAAATGTGGAGTTGGTCAGTTTTCTTTAAGCACTGATGAGGACCACGATATGCCATGTGTCACAATTAAATATCGTCATACTAACAACTTCTGAGTTTAATGGTGCATTTAGTCACATTAAACCACCACATAACTGACACTGTCATACACCCCTACTGTCTGGGTTAAACCATAAGCTACACTGTCCACACATCAGAGCACAACAATTTACAATTGTGGACAAAATGGCTAAATATAAAAAAAATTCTACAAATGACCAACAAAGAACCTACAAAACTGAGCCAAGCAAAAAATGATGAACACTACAGTCATAACCCATGTCAATCCCTGAGAAGTGATACTTACATGTAGATCCCAAATGCGGACTTCTCCATCAAGGCACCCAGAGGCCACTAGGCCTGGGATAGTCGGGTGAAACGTTAGACACCATGGTGTCCGCCGGTGACCCACCAGAGAGTGCAGGCACTTTCCTGTCTTTACCTCTGTGATGTAAATGTTATGGTTGACATGAGTGGAGGCCATGAGATTCCTATGAAGAAAAACAAGCAGAGTGTATAGATGAGCAGAAGAATCTCATTGTAAATGGGCATCAATATCAAACTGTAAAACTATCATAAACAATAACACAACAAAAAGAAAACAACCCTTTATGGCCTACCTGTCTGGGCTGAAGGCCAGTAAGAAAGTTGACCGGGGGTTATCCGGAAGCTCCACTTTCTGTGGAAAACACCATGAAGTAACATGCTCAAAACTGTGCTGAGAACACCAAATACACAGTAACAACATCTAATGCTGCATCCCCCACTTTACATCAAAGGAATTGGCCAAGACAGATCAGAAAATCACAGTAACAGTCATATATACTACACACTGTGGAAATCTAGAGTGCAGAGGCTACATATTGTACAGTTAAAAGCTGCTGTTGAAAGGGTCTCTCCACCTGACTCTGCAGTTTCATCCAGCGAGTCCGTTCCTCCACCAGCTGCTGCAGGAGCCGCTGGGAGCCAAGCATCCTGGCCCCGCGCTCTCGTCCAGACAGGACCAGCACGGCATTCCTGTTCTGCACGGCCATCTCTCACTCTCACGGTGTCTCTCGGTCTCTCTCTTTCTCAGGCTGTGTGCCTGGCTCTGCCCTTCCTTACACAAAGGCCAGTCACTAACTCAGCAGTACATAGGCCATGCAGCCTAAAGAAAAGGAAAAGTTATCCGTACATTAAGTGTTTGTTTAAATGGTCAAGTATTTCACAATAATGTTGTTAAAAACAACTATTTATTGTCAATAAAACATTCTCCGGTCATTTGCAGGATCCATCACTCCTTTGCTACCTAGAAATAATGATAATTATAAAAATGATTGAGACGCTCTAGTGGTAGCATCAGCTGCCAGGTACTAAAGGTTTTTACTGTGAAAATCTGCTTTTAGTCACAGTGAACCACCAAGCTGGAAATCATTACACAAAACACTAAAGATCAACTCACTGGTCTCACCCATTTCTTTATTTCTTTTCATGTCAAGTTCATCCCTTTAATTAGTACTGTTATTTTGATTAATTAAGTGAAACATTGATCTTTGCTTTATTTTAGTTCTCTAGTACGATGATGTACAATACTTTTTTGTTTTAAATGTATTATTTTAGTTTACTTTTTTTTTTAAGTCCCTTTTATTAGATTTTAATTTAAAATCTTAACAATTCATTTGTATCTTAAATCACCATATATTTTCTATGCTTAGAGCTGGGCAATACAGTAAAATTTTATCATACTGTGATAAATGTTATCATTATATAGACAATATGGTTTAATAAAATATTGATGAAATCATCAGTGCTTTGGGAACACTGGCACAACTGTATGTTTTACTTCACAGTGAAAAATCCTGTTTAATTGAGTGGTGTGTGGCAATTCAAATCTAACTAAATGTAGCAGTTTTAAGATTCTTCCTCTACTGGAGCATGTTGTCTGTTTGTCGAAACATTGCGGCAAATACAGTGTTTTGTGAAAATGTCTTTAAATGATACATTATTCTTACAATACAATATCATCCAGGTCTATACAATATCATCCCGTAAACACCATCACATTTAGCTTGTGTGGTGAATTTATAAGTTACTGTTCTTACATTTTTTAGCCCTAGCTTTATTTTTCAAAAACAAAAATGTATAATGATATACAATGTATAAAAATGTATTTTTTGTTATTGTCTAAGGTGACAGACTAAGATACAATTTTAAAACCATTTTGTTTTTCACTTTCAGTCCTTGTATATTTATTGTAAAAAATGCTTACACGTAAAAAAAGGGTCAGGCTTAATGTTTCTACTGGGTCAAAATAAAGTCTGTCTGATATTTAGGGTTTACATGTCATCATGTAATCAGTAGATGTTAACTAGTCTTCTACAAACCTGTATAACCTACTAGTTATTAGCCAGCAAGCTAGCTAGCTAGATAACTAGTTAAGTTAGCTAGGTTGCCTATTAAAGATTAGTTAAGAGCTGGTTACTCGGTAATAGCTACACCTCCACTGCTGTAGTTTTTGTGTTGTTGATCATCCAGTAGTGATTGATGCGGTCAGCTGACTGACACACACAGACAGACCAGAAGTGACTTAACCTAACCTACCAAATGTGTGCTTGCTAGCCACTTCCAGTAAACTAAACAAACCATTTTAGCCTGGCAAACGTGACAAAACAAATACTACACGACACAACTGCTGTACTGGCTATAACCTGACACGTAGCTAAACTAGCTGTTAGCTTTCTATCTACAAGCTGCCAAATATGTAAACCCCAGTCTGTTATTTGTGCTGCGATATTATTTTTATTTTGTGATGAAATGTGAATGTGGCAGCGCTGAAACTGTTGGAGATGTTTTTAAATTGTTTAACTAATTCCCAAAACCCGCATAAACATTTCCTTTCTCTCTATATTATTAGGAGTAACCTAGCTAGCTAGCTAACAAGCTAGCTAGTTAGCCTTAGCTTCCTCTGCTAACCTCTTCTACTGGAAACTGCGTCAAATCTGCTGAGCCTCGCTCTGTCCCCTCTATAAAGTGACGAGCGAGGAAAGGGCGAGGGAGGGCTCCGGTTTATCACACACATTCTAACTGACAAGATTCACACCAAAATCAGTAACATCAGAACACTGTCTGCTGCTGTCGCTGTCTCCAGCTCCTGTCTGAGCGCAGCTAACAATAACTTGATAAGGAGAGAGTCCAGCGTGCCCGCCCAAATATGGAAACTGGTTGGCAGCTAGCAATGATTACATTAGCAACAATCCGCTAGCCTAGCTCGGACGGACACGGCTCGCGTTTTACTAAAATATCGCAAAAACAGAGCTGATAAATGTTCTGGTTCAACCCGAACCTGTTAATGAGAGCTCAGTCTGTTAAACCCGCTAAACCGCAGCCTACCTTCTCTCCTGAATTCTCGGTGAAATGTGTCATCGAAGGCGCAGCTCCAGACTAGCTGGCTGGCGCAGCTAGCCGAGGCTGTTCGCTAGCAGAACCCAAGCGGACCCGACTACCCGACTGCGCTCTTAAACACACGACGGCGCGGCCGAGTAACATCCTACTCCTCCATCCGACCACATTCATGTCCTTCACAGACCTCACAGTCAAACCATTTCCACCGCCTTTACCTTTAAAAACGAGTTTTAAGAAACCATTGGGGAAAAACTGCGCTAGCTAACTAGCTTATCGGACTGTGGGAGCCCTGGCGTAAGCAGGCATCGCAGTCGAGCTAAGATGCTGTAATCACGGCGACAGGCAGAGTAGTAGCACACAGAGCACACCGAGACATCCTGCTCTGCTGCTGTCAGCCCTGTTGTCAGAAAATCTCTATACAATCTCTATAATACACATTTCATAGTAAAATTGTAATGTAAAAATTAATATGAATAATATATATTTTTAGATATAAACTATGGAATTGTTAGCTTGTACCAGCCAAAATTCTTACTACAGTTGTACCAGTCAAACATTTTATTGTAATTGTTCCAGTCAAATTTTTTTAACTGTAATTGTACCAGTCAAATTTATTTTTATTTAACTGTAATAGTCAAAACATTTTAATTTATTGTAATAGTAAAAAAAAATGTAATTAAACCAGTCATTTTGTTTTATTTAATTGTACCAGTCAAACATTTTAATTGTAATTGTACCAGTCAAAAAAATATTTGTAACCGTACCAGTCAACTATTTTAATTGTAATTGTACCAGTCAAACAGACCCATTCAACCTTACATGCAGCTTTTGTATTAAACACAGTGCAAACATAATCTTCTTGTATATCAGTTTTAGGAAAATGTAAAATATGAAAATCACTGCCACATAAACGAGTTATTTACAAGTTTCTGACAGAAGCAAATGTCTATCTACTGAGATTCTTTCTGTCAGCTTCTGTTGTTCAAGTGTAGATTGATAGTGAAGACATCAAAACTATGAAGGAGTGTATATGCAATTATGTAGTAAACAAAACGTTTTCTGTGTTTAAAAGGCCAAAATAGTTTTTTTACTTTAGGTTCTTCTAAGTACCATATTTTGCTTTGATGCAAACTTTACCTACTCTTGGCATTATTTTCTCAGTTGGCTTTATGAGATAGAACCTGTAATGGTTCTCCAACTGTAATAAAGGAGTTCTAGAGGCGCTGAGCTCTTAACTGCTTTTCCTTCACTCTGCACTCCAACTCATCCCAAACCACCCTGGTTGCGTTTGTATGTCAGGTATTTGTAAAGGCCAAACACTTTTTTGTCTACTACTTAACTGCATTTGTGTTAATTTGCAGTTTTTAATTCTTTAAAAAAATCTACTTTTGAATAAAGTATAGTATGGAAATAATTTAGTTTTTCACACTTAACTTGCACACAAACTATAAGAAACTATAAGAAATAAATAATCTGGAGCTTAACAGGCAATTTGGAAGACAACTTGAGTGAAATGTGGCCTGTTTCAACATACTAATTCATTATTCTGCTCATCAGCTTTCTGATATTAATCAAACAATACATCTGTCTTATTTGTGACTGCCAATTGTCACCAGTTGGTCTAAAATTAAGCGGACAGAAATACTACCTTAGGAAGGAAGTTGTTGAATGAAAAAAGCACAGACAATCATATGTCTAAATACTTTAATTTTAACTTTAAAGCTGCTTATAATAAAAAAAGAACAATCAAACTGAATGTCTACACCAACACACTAATCAGAAATCCTCTCGAAATTCAGTTTTTATGACTAAATGACTGAAGAAAATTTAATTTACAGCTAGTTACCACAACAAAATAAATACAACACACAATGTACAACATAGCACTTAAAACTATTGCACATCCCACAAAACCTTAAATAGAACCAACAATTCCTTGCCATGAAGCAGCACAATATGCTGTTCATCACTGCTGAGTTTTGCTCTACACAAATTCAGTCCTAATATCTGCTTCTATCATTGCTGATTTTACCATATCATAATCTGCTTAATTTTATGTGCTTATCTTAAAGTGCATGTAAATATCAGAATTGCTTTTGATGCTGAACTGCTATGTTGGAAGTATAAAAACACTTTCACTACTGGTACAAGCATTCAAGTGTAAGAACCAAATCTTCTAAAATGCTCCTTGAAATAAAAGCTCATCAACTTCATAAAATGTGAAAGTATATAAATTACGCTTAAGCTACTGGATGGCATTTCTATGCAGTGACTAGGGATGTCCTGATCAAGTTGTAGTTTGCTATAAATAATACCATTAAATTTGAACTATTTGACAATAAATGTGTTAAGTTTTGTATTTTTATACAGCCACACAAAGTTACCAAATCCAATCTTCTTTACCGATTTCTATATGACAGTCTACTTATTACTTTTAAATGTTTCTGTAAAATCAGTGACATATTAGCAAACGCATATATAAATGTGTAAGCAGGCAGAAACTGTTTATCATACTGTTTATCAAGTTAAGTGTACTTGTTCCACTTCCTATGTATATGAGCTTGCTCTAATATGAGCAAAAGCACTGTTACTTCTAAACTAAATCTAAAAAAATCCAGTTTTACACAGTTTTGGAGATGTTTAGACTGTAGGTAAATTAGATTTTTTCTCAATGACTGTCCTCACTGTTATTTGCAAGTGATCAGATCGAATTGCATTTCCAGACAAATCACAAGCCTAGCTGCATAGATTGATGTGCTAATGGTTTACCATCGGTAACTTTGGCTTCCGTCACTCTGGATTTATTGTGGGTCTTGTTTATCACAATGCAAGTAAATACAAATACAAATAAAATTATAAATCACATTTCAAACCACCTTCAAATGTGTTTTAGATTCAATTTTCAGAAATCAGATTATTTTGCTGTACAGACAAATTAATCTGAACACAACCTAAATATGCCAAGAATCCGATTTGGGCTGGCAGTCTGATCATAGCTTTAGACTATTTGTTACCTTAAAATATGTGAGGATAATGTCTATTTCTCACCTCTCAAACAGTGGCAGAAATGTCCTTTAAAAAGGTGGAGCATTTTATTAAGTATTTTAGACATTATTGATCAACTTCAGCCTTGATCAATCTTTCAGACCAAATCGGGACATCCCTAACTGTCACATTTTTAGACAACTTTTCAACAATGTTTTATTGTTTTAGCTGACACAGTTTCAGTTATTAACAGCTTAGACAATTTGTAGTACAAATCAGTGTTTTTGGGATAACTCTAGTTGTGCTTGGCACGACCCCCTTTCAGGTAAGTCTTCCATCGTTTGGCATAGTCTCTGAAAATGGGAGAACTGTCTATGGAAGCTAGCAGCTGCAGCTGGTTTATGTGAGTGGTGTGGTAGTCCCAGCGTGCAAGATTTGGTGCCACACCCAGCGTGAAATGTCTCAGGTCATACACAGTTCCAGAACCTGTGTCAAACAGTGGCAGCATGGCTTTCAGCGACTCTAATCCGCGGCTGAACAGTATGCCGGCTTCTCTGCCAAATTTGTCCCCGGCTATTTCTGCCACGTCGTACAGTCCAATCAGAGAGTAGATGAAGCCATTGAGCACGAAGGAACTGGGCATGGTTGGGTACTCTTCATACCAGTCGAACTTGTTCATGAACAGGGCCTTTACGCCATGCTGCTCTGATGTCCGTTTGAACGGAGCTGTGGCCCTCATGGCAGCGCTGAGGTACACTGGGTCGTGTGTGATCAGGTAAGCTCTCACCAGTGTGGACATGGCTTGGCCCTGGGCCATTGCTGAGTACCAGCCAGGCTCCAGGGTCCTAAAGCCCTCCCCCAGCTTCCGCGCCACTCTGATGGGCCACCCGCCACGCTCGTCCTGATTGCGCAGAAGCCAGTCGCTCGCAGCAAAGAAGGCAGCCATGTGAGCCGTGGACGAAATGCTGATGTTGCTGATGAAGCCTGAGCCGCGCAGTTCAAGCTGGACTACGCGCCGAGGCATGATCCGAGTCGCCTTCACTACTTTTGTGTTAGACAAACCGACCCCCTTACGCAGGTCAGTAACCAGGTCTCGACTGAGTGTACTCCAGCCTGTTCGGGGGCCGATGCCGTAGGTGATGTGCCTGTCCTTAAAGGAAATAAGAAGGGAGCTAGTGATGTAGTGGATGACATATGGGGGTCCTTTTTCCGTTGTCTCCAACACCACTGACACACTTCCATTGGAAATTAACTTCACATTGAAGGAAAGGACAAAATCCTTTGAGTTGTCCAGAGGCAAAGACACACCATCAGAATTGTCTATACAAAACAAAGAAGACATAAATGAAAAACACGTACTTTTCAAGGGTGACATGTTACATTATGAATACTGGTGTCAATCATAGTAATAAACACAATCTTGTATTCTTGTTTAGAGCAAATTACTGAGGTGTTTTGCTAAAGGCAAAAAATTTGATGACATTCTTGTGTCTAAGATACTGCCAGACAGTGCAGACATCTCAGGTTGAAAAGGATAACACTGGGTTGGTACCCTTATTTTTGAGGAAACATAAATAAAATATCATGATCTGTCTGTCTTCACTCCAGCCCTTTTATTTTTAACTTAAATTTTCTTATCCCCAGTTTAAATGCCCTTGAAAGAACTAGATTCAATGTTTTAATTCAAAATTATTTATTTCTCACACTAAATTACACTTTTAACCAAATTTCATACCCCCTGTTCATACAAACTCCCACATTCACTAGCAATGCCCTGAACACTAGGAGGGTAAAGATTTGCATATGTCCTCTTTTTGAACTGCTCCTGACAATCTGAGAAAAAACAGCTTCCAAGCTTTGTTACAACAACCAACAGACATCTGTGATGAGCAACAACACACTGGGAGTGATTTGGGGAGAAAATATCAGCTGAGATTAAGATATTGGATTTAAACCAGTGAGTTACATGACCTGAAGCTCAAAAAGCTTTGTTTGAAAACAAAAAAAATTAAACCAAATGGATGCCATGGGTCTTCCTTGTGTCTTAAAGAATAGTGGTAAAAATAGTTTTCAACTAAAAGCTTGGCTAGGTCTGAAAAAGGTTTTGACCACTGCTATCCCATTGGGAAGGCCTGTGCATTTTTGGCTTTAGACAAGAATCACAATGTCTGTTAGATCCTTATGAGAGCACCTACCTGGTGTACTGAACTGGTTAACAATTCCTGAGTGGCGTGGGTCCCGAACCTTGGCCAGGGAGCAACCCTTAGGAACTGTCCAGAGACTGGGGATGCCATCTCTATCTTCCATCATACCATACGTCCTAATGTCAGGAGGCTTTTCTGTAAGGTTCTTACTGTAATGACTAAGTCCATACTGGGCTATCTGGATAGGGTAGAAGTAGCCCTGTGGGCCCCACTGGGTGGATATGGGCACACCTACAGAAAGAAGCAAAAGCAACAGTTGAAATCAGTTAATCTAAATAATTGTAAATAGTTTTTAATTTAATTTAGATAATTTTCTTACTAAATGTAATATCACTGCTACACACAACCACCTACCTTCTACTCCACTGATGCACTTCACCCGCTCTCTTACCTCCACGTTGTACCCTTCAAATGACATAAAGACCCCATCTGGATGATAGGGCTCTCTCTGGGCGTACACCCGTGAGTAGCTATGTGAGAACTCAAAGCGCTCCATACCCTCATACTGCACCAGGCGTCCATACACGTCAAAGTACTTCTCCACCCAGCTGAAGGGCAGGTACACCTCGTCACCCTCTCTGCGCCCTTTGATGGTGACATCTTCGTTGATGAGGCAGTCAATCTGCTCATACGGGACCTCCTTAGCCACTGGTGGTGCCTCAGGGGGCTGCCCATTTTCCTCTTCCTCCTCTGGGGTGGGTGCAGGCTCAGGTTGGGGCTTGGTTGGGGTGTGAAAAGTCACATCGCTGGAACACTTGTTCCACAGCAGCACGGTGATCAAAGCAAAGACTGCACAGATGACTATCAGAGTCTTGTGGTTGACTCTTGTCACCAGGCAGCGCATTCTTCTCAAATCACAGCCATGCAGATGCAGTGGATCTAGGTCTGGAAGACATCTCAAGGAACACTGCAGGAGCTGCCTGCCTCAAGTCTGCCTCTCTGGGGCTGCCTGACAAAAGAATTTCACCAGTGATCATTAACACACCTTAACAGGCCTTGGACTGTACATGGGCTACAAGCGTACGTGATACAAAACCCTTTTTCTTATCAGCAAAATAAGTAATTTACAATCTGAAAACTTTGAGGGCTTTGGAGAATCCTACAAGACACTTGGAGAAGCTGCCTGTTCACTATCTGCTCCAATTTTCAATTATGAATTAGTAACAGAAATAAACCCTCAAATTCTTCAATTTAAAAATAGACAAACATTACACAACCATAATGCCTTAAATAGTTTGGAGGACATCAAATGTTTGAATTGTACTAATACAAACATGGATTTTAAAATTACGTTTTGAAAAGTGACATTTTATTTATTTATTTTTATGCATTATATTTTGAATAATATATTTTCAATATTTAATCATTTCAATTACAATTACGATTTTCAATAAAGTTTCCCATCAAAAATAAAACCTTTTTAAGTGATGCTTGAATAGAAATCTTCAATATTTTGGCGTGCAATATCATAGACAAAAATGCTGGCCTGTTAAGGGGTTAAACATTGCAGGTATCACAGGAAGAAACAAATTTCATAACTTGATTAGGCTGGTTATTATTTAATTTCAGACTTAAAGACTGTCTGAACATGACAGCCTACAGTATACTGGCTAGAGAGGCTAAATCAAAGAGGGGTAATGGAATGGTGCTGTGATGACAGTTGTAAATGAGCTAGTTATCTAGGTTAGCTAGCTAACTCACTCATTCTTGTAGTTAATGGGTTAGAGCTGCGAGAAACCACAGTGAAACAGATACATTTAGCTAATTAACTTCCTCGGTAATTATGTTTATGTGTATAAATATGCCTCTAGCTATATTCTGACAGATGGGCAGCACGGGTTGCACGAAGCTGTATGGATTCACGTGATTTTAAATGCGAAAGAGGGAGAGGGCGTTTGGTTTTATCAGTTTTAAAAAAGCAGACATGGTTACACTCACCTGCTGCAGTATCCTCCAGCTCCACGCGGGCTCACAGAACAGTAGAAAAGACTAAAACTCCTGTAATCTAAAATTTAAGGCTATTCTCGCGGAACAGACAACAAATCCGGGCACAAACAAAGCCCTCTTCTTCCAAACCTGCATCACTGTACATCGTGGACTGACACCGCGCTGAGCCAATGGAAACGCAGGCAACCGTCGCAGCGTCCAATCAGCACACCGAGGAGGCGTGGCTTCACTAGATTTACTATATATGCCGTATGTTGAGGATTGGAGCTGTATGGTGGTAAGAAATTGCCATCTTGGGTCTCCTCAACACCATTTAACAACATAGTAATAATAATCCCGAAATTAATATATGTTAGAATAAATATTCGTAATCAATAAGCACTGTCACAGTCCTTCGTCTGCGTTACGACGAAAACCACTTCTGTAATCAGGCAAATGCCTGATATTCAGGTTAGACCTTTATTAATTATTAAAACAGTGCAGTTACAGCCTTCATCACTAGATGGCACTATGTGTACGATTTTATCCTGTAACAAATAAGACAGTACCATAACCTACTATTCTGAAGTCATGCATATTTTATTTCCCTGCGCTGAAATGAAATTTAAAATATAAATGCCCTTAACATTAAAAACATAAAAAAACATTAAGCCTGGTCAGACATCCCAAGTTCCAAAAATTAATTTCAGGAAGAATTTCATTGGAGAGCTAAAGTTCAGCAATCTAGCTGCTGCTGGTTAACTGTAATTTTAGGCATTGTATGTATTCAGAAAGGAGGCAAGTGGAGCAGCAATGAACTATTATTGTCCATTCCTTAATTCCTCTGTGATGGGGAGCTGAATTTATCTTTTATTTTATTTAATTTCCCATTGCACCTTAAATGCTGCGCAGCCTCTGACATCTGTTGCACCATTTAAGGTGGACTGGAAAAGTTATCCAGCATACTACTGAGACAAACTATAGAGATGTTTTTATGCTTGTTTTGAAGATAAAACATTAGATCTACACATTAAACTATGGTAATATAGTCAGGACTGTTTTGAGCACACTGACTGGGACATGTTCAGAGAAGCTGCTACTTCTGATGACTCCATCAACCTGGAGGAGTACACAGACTCAGTGACTGGCTACATCAGCAAGTGCATTGAGGATGTTACTGTCTCCAAAGCCATCACAACCCGCCCCAACCAGAAGCCGTGGATGACTGCAGAGGTGCGTGTGCTGCTGAGAACCCGAGACAAGGCCAGGGGGACAAGGCTGGCCTCAGAACAGCTAGAGCCCTTAAACGATCTCGTAATTCAGAGGATCCAGTGATGTTCAGGAGTAAAATGTACACAGAATAAAACGTACAGAGGTCTGATTTATTTACCACAGAATGTGACAGAGGCGGGTTTTTAAAAACCCTATTCATTTTTCTCATAGGGAAAAACCGCTTAGACACGGAAGCCGTACGAGCACTACAGAATGACGCATGACATGCCAAATTTAGCAGGCTGAATTACGAGGGAGAGGAGAAATACAACAATTCTAAACTCTTCTATCACCCGTGAGCCCCGCGTGAGAGACAGCTCATCCCTAGTAAGCACATCTAGTGGTTGTGATAAAGTACCTGACTAAATTAGCTATAGCCAGTTAGCTTACCTGTTCAGGAGAAAAGTAGCAGCTCTGGGTCAGTCTTAAACTCACTGCCAATATTCACTCTTGTTATATTCCTTCTTTGGTCACTAAGCATTTTCAGACATGCTGAGGCTTTTTAAGATGTGTAGCAGCTCAGGTTTAAAACTGAACCAGCTCTGCTAGCTAAGCTCATGCAGCACCGCTTGCTGTAGTGTAGTTTTAGGTGCTGGCAACCTCGCTGGGTGGTGTTAGTGTTGGGGAAGGAGCAGCAGGAGGAGTCAGAGGACAAAACTGACACAAAACTCCGGAGCGAAAACTTAAAATAGGAACGTACTGCTGAATCCCTGCTGACAAGAGCTGCCAGTGCTTTCACTCAACATGTTTCCTTAATATCTGATGATACATCCTGATCATTTTAAAATTTACCACTGAAAATTTGTTACATAGTGGTCCTTTAAAAAGCATGTTCAAAGCAAGTCCACAACTTTCCTTTGATTTTCTTAAATAAAAGTGTTTATTTTAAAGAAATGGTTGACTGCATGTTTAAATAATTGATATGTACGTCAAAATCATTATATGATTGCTATATATGCATGCGCATTTTATTTTTATTATCTTTTCATGAAGACCCAAACCCAAACAAAAGATTTATAATGAAACAATTTTTTTAAGTTTAAATGGGATTTGGAGTCACAAAACAATAAAAATAAAACAAAACATAATAATATTAATTGATAAAGTTTATAGTTAAAGAGTGGGGACAGGTAACAAATGCTATTTTTTCAGTGTTCTAAGTAGTTTTTATTAATGTTTTTAATTACAGATCTTACTTTTGCAATCCGGACAATGCACAAGACACTGTGCTTAGTAATAAAATGTATTTTAAAGTTGCACATTTATAGATAATACATTATATTTATTTTCTGGGGACAGAAATGGCATAGATTCTGCAGAATATGCCATGTAATATGATAGAATATAATTGAGAATAATAAAATATATATGCCCAGGCCAGTGCTGTGTAATATCATAATATATATTATATAACGTTACAGTAACTATTTAGTTTAACTAGCTAGCCTTGCTTTAATTTAACTAGCTAACCTAGCTTTAATTTAACTAGCTAGCCTAGCTTTAATTAAACTAGCTAACCTAGCTTTAATTTAACTAGCTAGCCTAGCTTTAATTAAACTGGCTAACCTAGCTTTAATTTAACTAGCTAGCCTAGCTTTAATTAAACTAGCTAACCTAGCTTTAATTTAACTAGCTAGCCTAGCTTTAATTTAACTAGCTAGCCTAGCTTTAATTAAACTAGCTAACCTAGCTTTAATTTAACTAGCTAGCCTAGCTTTAATTTAACTAGCTAGCCTAGCTTTAATTAAACTAGCTAACCTAGCTTTAATTTAACTAGGTAGCTTAGCTTTAAGTTAACTAGCTAGCCTAGCTTTAATTTAAATATCTAGCCTAGCTTTAATTTAACCAGCTAGCCTGGCTTTTAATTAACTAGCTAGCCTAGCTTTAATTTAACTAGCTAACCTAGCTTTAATTTAACTAGCTAGCCTGGCTTTAATTTAACTAGCTAGCCTAGCTTTAATTTACCTAGCTAGCCTAGCTTTAACTAGCTAGCCTAGCTTTAATTTAACTAGCTAGCCTAGCTTTAATTAAACTAGCTAACCTAGCTTTAATTTAACTAGGTAGCTTAGCTTTAACTAGCTAACCTATCTTTAATTTAACTAGCTAGCCTAGCTTTAATTAAACTAGCTAACCTAGCTTTAATTTAACTAGCTAGCCTAGCTTTAATTAAACTAGCTAACCTAGCTTTAATTTAACTAGGTAGCTTAGCTTTAAGTTAACTAGCTAGCCTAGCTTTAATTTAAATATCTAGCCTAGCTTTAATTTAACCAGCTAGCCTAGCTTTTAATTAACTAGCTAGCCTAGCTTTTAATTGACTAGCTAGCCTAGCTTTAATTTAACTAGCTAGCCTAGCTTTAACTAGCTAACCTAGCTTTAATTTAACTAGCTAGCCTAGCTTTAATTAAACTAGCTAACCTAGCTTTAATTTAACTAGGTAGCTTAGCTTTAAGTTAACTAGCTAGCCTAGCTTTAATTTAAATATCTAGCCTAGCTTTAATTTAACCAGCTAGCCTAGCTTTTAATTAACTAGCTAGCCTAGCTTTAATTTAACTAGCTAACCTAGCTTTAATTTAACTAGCTAGCCTAGCTTTAATTTAACTAGCTAGCCTAGCTTTAACTAGCTAGCCTAGCTTTAACTAGCTAGCCTAGCTTTAATTTACCTAGCTAGCCTAGCTTTAATTTAACTAGCTAGCCAGCAAGACATGCTGCCCAGAACTACCTTCTGTTTAAGTGAAGTATTTACATCCATGTCCATCCTTTCCTTCTTCATCTCTACGCCTTTACTTTACATCCGTCATTTCTACATCTCTGCATTCTAACTCTTCCTCCATAATCTCTACATCTCTGCTTTCCACCAGGCTGTGCTGTTCTGCTCCTATCTGCTTTATCATCTTGGTACTAACCATCAGAAGGTAGTTCTGGGCAGCATGTCTTGCTGGCTGCAGAAACTAAACCTTCATTCATGTGTTCCTTCCCCTCCTCAATTTCTCTTCCAGCTGCTTAATCCACAACCTTTTGGCCGGCCTTTTTCAGTTTCCTGCTCTCTCCTACATTTCACAGATGTATAGAATTACACAATAAATCACAATTGTAATTTTTAAATACAGAAAATGAAAAACTGATAAATTTAGACGTATTCGAAACAAACCACATTTTATTGATCACTTTAGTTTATTTATTAAGTACATTATTTTATATAGAGAAGTCATTCAAAGCATTACACATCAAGAATGAAAACAATGTACAAATAACAAAAGAAACAAAAGGTAAAAATACAATTTATTTGTTAACATATTAGAGGGAAAAAAACATTAAATGACATGTTTCCGAAAGTAATTACATTGAAAACATTAGATCCAAA
Organism: Astyanax mexicanus; assembly: GCF_023375975.1. Taxonomy (NCBI): domain Eukaryota; kingdom Metazoa; phylum Chordata; class Actinopteri; order Characiformes; family Acestrorhamphidae; genus Astyanax; species Astyanax mexicanus. The sequence continues at coordinate 48,017,525 of NC_064409.1, forward strand.
AAGTGTCCAAAATCTGTTTAAAAAAGGTTAAAATATGAAATAATATAAATAAAATAATTTGTACATTATATATTTATGTTCATGTTCATATTAATGTTTTTTGTGTAGGGAATTTGGGGGTGCCCAAACGTTTGAATAAGACCCCTAACAGCAACTATATTAACTATATTCGTTGTTTCGATATGACAAACGGGAGAAAAAAATGAAGATTGAAGTTACCATTCCACCTTAAATGCTGCGTCTTTTAAGGTAGAATGGAAAGATTCAAGGATCCCTTTAAAGAGTCAACACGTGACCTGCACTTTTTAGGCTAAAATGATTTTGTTTGATATAAATAAATAAAACCGGGCTCTGTTTTAAATTGTTAATTAAATTAATTGATTAAGTTGATCACTGAAATGTTTGGGGATCGGGATCAGCATTTTTAGCCCAGATTTAAAAGGATTAGTGTTCTTGTGGGACCACTAAAAATATAACATTTCAATAAAAAAGTTCACATACTGTATAGACAACACATTTTTGCACATAATGTCTACAAAATAAACAAAGGTTAATTTGTTAACATATTAGAAAAAAAAAACATTAAATTAGGTGTGTATGAAAGTAATGACATTTGTTGGGTTATTGTGTATTAACAATTCGGAAAATAAATAGAAATTATGTCAAAAATTTGCAGAACAGGTTTCCTGTCCAGAATTTGTTCATTTTCTTTTACTTAGACAATCAAGTAAATAGGTCTTATGAAGAGGGGTACCCAAGCATTTGCATGAGACCCCTAATTTTAATTTACTATTCCACCTTAAATGCTGCCTTTCCAGGAAAGGCAATTCCCTAGTTCCTCCCATTCAAAAGTATTGAATCACGCACCATCAATTCAGAGAACATAGTTCCATTCAGTGGTCAACAGGTTTATGTTTGTCTGCTTTAGAGAATCCTATTGTATTGGCAGTACTTCTCTACAAAGACAAGACAAACAGTGTGTTTTTGTGTGTGTTTGTTTGTGTATTTGCACATCTGTGTCAGCAATTGATGCAACATAAAGTAACTGAAAAAGTAACTGAATGCTGTGTCCATTAACATTTACATAGTATATTTTGACTGGGGGCTCCAATTTAAGCTGCTAGGTATGTAAATGTTGTAATCAGAAGTTTAAGGCTCTCTGTGTGCATAAACATGTGATCTCTCCATGTGTGAAATGCAACCTCTCTGTTGTCTCACCATAATAAAGATGCATTTGTTTTTTGAAGTTAATAAACCAGTGACGTGCAGACGCTATGGCCCAATGTGCTTGGGCAACTGCCCTTTTGCCATCCTTGGCTGATATTGCAAAAACGTATCGAACCGTGGGGTTTATACCGAGGTATACAGAGGTGTGAACTTAACCCTAATATATATATATAATTAGTACCAGTCACCTTTATTTTGTTTTCCTTCATTGTTCATAATTCATACTTAAGTCATACTTAGTTGAGTATTTCTTGCCATAATATGGATTAGGACATTACTTAAATACGTTTATTCACTGTACACGAATTCTACCTCTTCACAACTTTACAACTGATGCTCTTAAACACATTAAGAGAGAAACAATTGAAGTAATTAACTTTTAAAAAGGCACAGCTGTAAACTGAGAGCCATTCTAGGTAACTACCTTATAAAGCTGACTAAGAAAATGCCAATATGTGCAGAACCATCATCTAAGCAAGAGGAGCTCTCTAAAATATAAAACATATTCTGGTTTGTTTAGCACATGCTTTTCTTTATAGTTTGGGTGACTTTAATATTAACCAACAGAGCAGAAGATTTTAGCGCCTCCCAGAATAAAGTGATTGAATAATATATAAATAATATATATATATATATATATATATATATATATATATATATATATATATATATATATATATATATATATATATAATTTTTTATTATTATTATTATTTTTTTTTTTTACAAAATATCCACTTTAAGACTTTTCACAGTTCTGTACACAGGCTATAGAAATACTTCATATTACAAATATAGAAATTATTTTCACATACAAAATACACAACATATAACATATATAAAATTCTAAGGGAATCAATTAAAGAAAAACATGAACAATAACACAAGATATACACAATAACACTTGACATTATAACACATGGCCTCTATTTTGTAACTGGACTCAGACAATGCATATACATGAAACTATGATGCTTCAAACAACCCGATCACATTGCACAAATAATGATCACGCTCATTATTTATACACAGTCACATGGTATGGTATACTAGTACTAAATGACAAGCTACTCTAAGTTGCTGAATCCAAATCCTATCATGAGTGTCTATAGTGATAATCAGAAGGTGTGGTGTTATGTCCAAAATGAGACAGAAAGTGCAAAGGCAAATACATGAAGTTTAAAAAAGAAAATGTCACAGTGTAAAGTCAGATTAAACTTTGAGGCGAGTAGGTCAACAAGCATTGGTTTATGCCAGAGGGGCACAGTAATAAAAAGCCCCTACATAAATGCCTACATTTACATTATAAGCCTCATAAAATGCAATTTTTCCTCATACCGGATTTATCTATCTTGCTGCTGGTGGTAAAAAAGGCACATGAAATCCTATCTGACCATTCACATTCATGCCCACAAACATGTATCTGATTGAGAACCACAAATGAAAGTGACTGATGTCATATTTGACATGTGCACACAACTCTGAATGTAATCATGTGACATAAATGCAAACAATCTTATCAGCCTGGTAATGTGAACATAGCCTGTGTGAATTGGTGTGAAAAGTCTCAGAAGTTCTCCTTGTAGAAATTGAATCCGAATTTCTCACTCTGAGCCTTGATGACCTTAGCGAGTGCTGGGGAGCCGCAGTAGAACACATGGACTTTTCCTTTTTTTTCTTCAGACACCTTCTTGAACACCTAGAGCACATTCCACAAAATACAGTCAATTTCAGATTATGCTATTGAGTGTGCCATATCATACTGTTAAAAATATATTGTTACACAGTAAGTCTATTACTTACTATGAAGCTTTAAGGATATTTTTCTATAACTGTCTGTGTTTGCAGTTTACAAATATAGACTGCAATATTTTTGCACTTAAGGTTTTGTTAGATTTTTATGTTATATTATGTATTTGTATGTTACTGTTGTTTATAAAATTGACAACAGACAACAGATTAAGCTGTTAATAAACTAAATAGTTAATAAATTTACACTAAATACAATTTTACATGTATTTTGTAGAAGTAGTCTATTCTTGAAATTACTAAAATATTAATAATTGTTTTTGCCATTGTTTTCATTATATCACCAAAAATAATGTTATCACAAAATCTGAATCATTTTAGGTTCATATTGCTCAACCATTGTGGGAAAATGTATTACATACTGCAGACTAATGAAGAATGTATAATGGATGGCATTGATTCTAAAGTAGACCCAGTGAAGTAGACAGCTTGCCACAGACCTTGCCCCAGTCTGGTCTTCCTGGCTGGGTGCGTGTACGGAGACCTGTAATGGAGTCTCTCTTCTCTTTCTTTGCCAGCAGGTCCAGTGCCATCTGCAGCCCGATAGCCTTCATGTCATTCTTGCTAAGAGCTGAAGTCATGTACATGTGCATCTCCAAAAAACGACCTGCATAGAAACAAACCAACTCAAATCCAAATCAAATTCTTTGACAAAATTGTCTTAACAAATTCTCTTTCTCTCTTTCTCTTTCAATCTCTGTGTCTCTTACCCTCAGGCTCCTCATCTGCCTGGTCCATCTCCAGCTTAGTCAGCAGGCTGACAAACCACTCAAAGGATTTTTGATCCCGGTTTATCCAAATGAAATCCACCTGTGGAGAGCAGAGATATTAACTGACATCTGTAGTCGGACTGTGTCAATTCCACTTTACTCTATACAGATACATTTAGCAGAATTATCCTCTATGCCTACCTTCCTCAGTTTCATCTCATTGTCCTTGATAGTCTCACACCATGAGTAGTTACAGTTGGGACAGTTCTGCTTCCTCATTCGATAACTAAAACAGTACAGACACAACTGGTTTGAAAATGTGGAATCTGGCTCTGTTGGCATCCTATTATCAACATAATTATCAGCAAAATTCTTGATATTTGAAATATGACTGCTGTGCTGCAGAATCTTACCGGTACATAATGCTCTGAAGAATAGACGCAAAGGGTGTGATGCCAATACCAGCCCCAATTAACACAGCATGCTCTGAGGCAAAGATTTGCCGGGTGGGGGTGCCATAGGGTCCATCAACATAACACTGTGGCACACAGCAACAGAACAATTTATCAAAATGTATTTAATTGTTACAAAACCGTATTTTATAAGGCGCACTGGATTATAAACCGCATTTTAAGCGGTAAACATTTTATTTTAAAGTTAAACGAGCGCTGGATGTTGATCTACACAGATTTCTCTCCTGAAAACTGTTTATTTGGGTGAGTAAAGCACTTCTGTTTGTTTACAGTAAGCTTAGATATGTGCAACAGTGTGGTTAGCAGCAGCACTAGCCACGTTTAGCAGCCTTAGCGCTAATAAATGCTCTGAACGTCGAAAGAGCTAGCACAACCTGACTGGTAGAATTCATGCCTAAGGCACACCGGATTATAAGGCGCACTGACTGATATTGGGAAATGAAAGGATTTTAAGTGCACCTTATAGTGCCATAAATTTTTTGTGCTGCATTGTAACTCGTTACCAGGGGCGTCGCTAGCCCTACATTAGGGTCCATGTTTATATTTGTGGGAGTGGGAAAGTGAAGCGAGGGATGCTTTAAAGGGGGAAGGGACATAGCTGATCTGTTTTTGTTTTTAAAGAGCTAAGCTCAGTGTTTTAAGGAGCTCTAATCACTTGTTTTTAAATACAAAACACTTATATGTTGCCTTTGACAGCTTTCATTGATTTTACTGAATTGGTTAAAATATCCTAATGTCTTGCTGTAACATCTGTTACAGCCAAAGGAACTGTGAGTGTCCTTCAGCCTAAACATTTAAAATAATTACAACAATATGATGTTTATACTTTTAACTGCTGTTACATAATACTTGTACTTTTACTTTCAGTACTTGAGTACTACATTTTACAATAAACTACTTGCAATACTTAAGTGCAGAAAATGTTCAATACTTTAGTACTTCTACTTAAGTGTGTGTTGCTTAAAGAACACTTCAACGTCTGCTTAAGTCACTTTTTTGATAAAGCATTTGTACTTTTGTCTTGTTGTTTGTTCACACACTGTCCATTCTGGTTACACTTTATGTTCTGCCATCCCATAATATTTGGCATGCTATTGGTATTACATGACAGCAGTGATATGGTAACTAGGTCATTACTCACTTTGATGTTGCAATACCTGTGATTCTCACTCAGTTTGGCACAGATCTGAAAGACCAAAGATTATAATGGTTAATGGTTTATTAATTTTTTATAGTATTTTGGTGTAAAAATAATAAATTATTAATGCAATAATGTTATGTCTTTGTGGTGATAGTGATATCTTGTTATATTGCAAATGTGGAAGATTTTACCAACAGCCCCTGTTTGAGTTGTGGGGTGCAGGCTATTGTAATCCCCCATACAGACGCACAACTGACCTCTCTAGTAGCTGAAGGAGCCTCTCCCAGTTCTGCCTGCACTGTGGGGTCTACGTGAGGCTTCTCAGAAGCACAGCGTGCTCTATTCACCCGATACAGAGTCAGCTCAACAGCAACGTCCTCATTCGATGCTACAGTTCCATTGTCATTCATGTTTTTAAACAGATCCTCCTGTAAAGGACATAAATATTACTGTTAAATCTGTGTTTTAAGAAGAATAATCACATTAAAATTTAGACATGCAAAGCTATTTTTCTGAAACATGTTTTTACTTGCCTGGTTTCTTGTCTCATGGCGTCGGTTCCTCAGGCTGGCTGTAAGCCTTTTGTTACTCATGGCTTGGCTATCTGACTGTCTAAAGTACTCAAACAGACGATTTGTCCACTGGCCCATTGAGCGCACATGAAGCCACATGGAATCTTTGGAAATAGATACTGACTTATTAGATAATAATATTCATATTCAGAACTTCACTAATGTAGTATAAAATCTTGTTTACAGAAGATAGCAAAAATGTGCAGTACGTGCACAAAGCTGTATATACAATTAAACAGACAGACATAAAGACACATATTGATATAGATAGATATTGTTGTCACTTTATAAATGAAAGTATCCCATACTTGTTAAAGATAGAACAAAATTAAATTAAAATCAAAACAGAATACATTTAGGTTAGAGGAGGATGTCTAATTTTATCCACAAACAGCTGGTGAAGATGCAGGTTCTTATTCAAGCCAATCAATACCACATCATCAATTATCTGAAGACTAACAATTAATTAAACAAAGGAAAATCTAATGTTCTACTGATTTTAAGAATAAAAACCTGCAACTAAATCAGCTCTCTGTAAATAAGATTTAAGCAACAGCCTCTCAAAATATATACAGTACATGTCCTTGTGTAGCACTGTAGTTTTGATCAACTAAAATTACACAATAGAAACTCTTGTTGCAGGTTTGAATAATCAGAACAACCTGTATTAAAACATAGGATTTATTTACAGTATATTACTCATATTATTATAGTAAAGTTAGGGGTTAAGATTAGGGATCAGTGCGTTAGGTGTACCTTGTTGTTCAGGGGCGCTGCTGATAGTGAAGGGGTGCCACTCATACTTGGCTATGACGGGTATGTTGATGTAGACGTAGTCTCCGGGTTTAAATTGGAAGAAAGGCGGCCGCTTGATCACCAGATGAGTCACCTTAAGTGTTAAACAATAAACATACAATAACTGTGTGATAAATACTATTTTCTTTATTCAACTCCAGCAAACTGGATCTGAAACAAAACAGCGACACTGTGTACTTTAACCTCACAGTCACTGTTTGTTTTAAAATCCAAAGCTGATAAAAATATTGTTGTAATTTTGAGGCAATTCTATGTAATTGAAAAGAAAATATAATAAATATAAAGAGCAGTTCACTTTTCATTAATAAAATTTCAGTATATGTTTTTTGGCTATTCTTACCGCCTTTCAAAAGTTAGCAGCAGTTTTAAAACAATGCCATATATTTGAGCATGCACTATAAAGAAACTGCAATAAACTAACAAATAAAGGCATTTGACAGTTTGACTGTACCTTAGATGGCAGCAAGTTGACTTCAACGATGTACAGGCCACCCATACGAGACACTGCAATGCCAACTAACTTCTCCACAAAGAATATTACACCAGGTGCTACAAACCACTTCCAGAAGTTGGCACAGTGGACGATGAGGAGTACCCACACCCAGATGTACAAGAGATGGGACCAGTAGAATACCTAAACAGGCAGAAAACATTATCTGTTATCAATCACTATTGTACAAAACATGAGACTGTGCCATGTCTGAAGCTTTTAATTAACAAATTATGGGAATTACAATAGTTGATATATACAGGGGTTGGACAATGAAAATGAAACACCTGGTTTTAGACCACAATAATTTATTGTCCTGAAGGACAGTTCTGGTGGAAACAGGAGAGTTGGGGTGCACATTGAATTCTGCCGTGATTTGGGCAGCCGTGGTTTAATTTTTTTTGGATACAATCCGGGTTAGCACCCGAACATCCCTTTCAGACAACTCCCTCTTGCGTCCACAGTTAATCCTGTTGGATGTGGTTCGTCCTTCTTGGTGGTATGCTGACATTACCCTGGATACCGTGGCTCTTGATACATCACAAAGACTTGCTGTCTTGGCCACAGATACGCCAGCAAGACGTGCACCAACAATGTCCTATTTTGAACTCTCCATAAACGGTGCTCTTACCCTGCTAATTGAACCTTTACACTCTGCTCTTAATGGTGCAATGTGCAATTAATGAAGATTGGCCACCAGGCTGCTCCAATTTAGCCATGAAACCTCCCACACTAAAATTACAGATGTTTCAGTTGCATTGTCCAACCCCTGTATATTGCCTATTGAACAGCAATAATTGCAGTTCTTAAGTTCATTTTGTAACATCAGAATTTTTTCCAATGTAATTTCCACAAACATATAACAGGGCAATGGTTTATTTAGTGAATATATATTTTTAGAACTTTTATAATGTTTCATTTCAATAAGGTTATTAAAAACCTAATCAGTTTTAATTTAATAGCTGGTGACACTGATCATCATTTTATCAGAATAAATCACTTTTCTGTTTTACCTCAAAATGGCCACTGCGTCTGACAAAGGTGCTGGAGCAGACCACCATTAGACAGATGAGGACCTGGAGCACGACCCCTGTGATCGAGGCCGTGCCCTTAACCCAGCCAATACCAGGACGAGTGGTCAAGAGATATTCCCATAGCTGATAACTATCATCTGCCTGAGTCAGAGTAACTGGGAGAAAACAGAGCACAACAACCTAATTAATCACACTATTACAATATTTTACAGGGGTACTGCTGTGATTTTATTTTAAGAAAAAATGTTGTTTATTTCTTCAGTATTTCAGTTATGTATTTTTAAAAAGGTAGCAATATTCCTCAAGCTCTGTTAAGTGATTAACTCCACCCATCAAGTGCTGTGAAGCCAAGGTGGGCTGTGTTTAGGAGGTGTGCATTAGGGATGGGACAAAATATTGATATTGGGATACAGAAATATATATTTTTTGCCATACATTATTAATACATGCTAAAAATATCGAAAGTATTCTTATTTTCAAATATAGAGTTTCTATGCTCCCTAGGATTTGCCCCCATTTTAACTTACTAAAGTTACTGCTTCAATACTTGTGGTGGCACTAATCAAATGAACATGGTAAACACATAGACTGTGTATTGCTGGACAGAGCATCGTCTCTCAAAAGTGAAGCCACCACAGGTCGGGCGCCCCCTGCTGTTCGGATGCAGAAAGCTGTGTAACCCCACCCATCCCCATATGGTTACAATGGCAAAACAGACAACTTTCAATCACGTTTTTTTCCCAATATACTGTAATTCTACCTCCATTATTTAAATGCAACAGCTAGTGTAACCTCTGCTTATATTATATTATATATTATATTTTTATCCACACAGAATTAGTTTTTAAAACGTTATTCAGCTCTATTCAAAAAGGTGTGGTTATTGTAAAAGGGCTGGGTTACACCAAGCCGGGGTGAAACCATGACTGTATGGGTTGGACAAATAACAGATCTTCAGCTCCGCTCCACAGCCTGTGAGCTACTGTGTAGCTCTGTGGAGGCAGCCCTCAGGGGCGGGGTTATTTAAATGAGTAGGCTGTCTCTCCACAGTCTTTCCCCCTCCTCTGGTCTCTACTGCGCAGACTCGGGTCTCAGGATCGCCAACATGGAGGAAGATTTTGACTTCATTTTCATTAAATGAATGGGAACGGCGACACGGCGTCCATCTTTTTTACAGTCTCTGGGTAAACCCATGGTGAAAAACACTAATTGCCAAATTCTGTGAAACTGACATCAGTAAATACATAATACCTAGTATTTGTGTAGTGATTAATTCATGATATGTCAATAAAGAATGTGGCTAGTCTACATTTTGTCATTGTAATCTATAGGCTACAATTAGCACGAATCAGAGATAAGTAATCAAAAAACAATTTAAGCATTTAACGGGATTTCCGTTACTAAACAACCCTTGAAGAATTTAGTTACTATAAATTACACATGGAAACAATGGAAATATACGTTTGTTTTTTTCCTATATCTGTTTCAATGTTGAGATTTAGTTTTTAGGTTTTGGTTTTAGGAGGATGACTGATTGAGTAAGCAACTCTACAAACTGATAGTTCAGACATACTAAAGTTCATGACGTGCGCCATCGTGTGCGCCACGGTGAAGATGACGATAGCGTATCCCACCATCTGGTGCAGCAGGATGTTTTGATCCAGAGGTAAAATTCTCACTATCCAGGTGGCTCTTAACCAGGTGAGACAGCGCCGTAACATAAGCACCTGCAAACAAGATCAGTGCATACAAAAATGCTTTCCTGTTCAGTAAGACTGAATAGTCTGTATAAAGTGGAAAACGTTCATTCTACTTTCCAGGAACAGGTACACACATGCTCACCATAATAAATGTACAGTTAAGGTTGAGACATATCCCACATCCTTTTGCCAGCATTAACCAGGGCCCACCATACGCGTACTGCATCATATTCATAATGAAGAGGAGCAGGTTGAGAACCGAATACAGGCAGAGGAAGAGCAGCTTTCGGCTGTTGTTGTGCCAGTATGTGCGGGTCAGGTAGCGCGGCGTCGGACGCTTCTTCTGATCCAGATCAGGAGGTTTTAACCAGTTAGCAGCACTGAGGAACCACAACAATGGTAAAAAATGCATTTCATAAACATATCCCTTTAAATCTTTTAAATAAATAAATTATTGATTACAAATTCTTATTATATTATCTCAGGATTGAAATTCAAATGTACATTATGTAGGTATGAGAGTAAATGATGGAAACATGGGAATTAATTCCTTAGACTTTAAGAGGTTATTGGCAGAAAGTCGTGTGGTAGCAGTATGTACTCTAAATATATCATGAAGTGTTACCTCAGGGGATGGCTTGGAAAAGCCCAACCTTAATAGTAAAAGTTGTGAGGTGTTATCTTGTGAGTGAACTTGAACACTGGTCAGCGTATCATAGCAACGTTGTTTTAAATTTTTTTCCCATTTTCTCCACAGTTAAGATGGCCATTTACCCAACCCACTCATTAGGACTCCTCCTATCACTAGTCATGCCCCAACACCAGAAGGTTGAGGACTAGCACATGCCTCCTCCAATACATGTGAAGTCACCGCCTCTTTTTGAACTGCTGCTGATGCAGCATTGCCCAGTAGCATCACGGTTCCTATACATCAGCTCACAGACACCTTGTGCACCCTCAAGATCTCCTGATTATAGTGGCAGCGCTTAACTCACTGGACCACTCAGAGCCCCCCCATAGCAAGGCACTAATTGATTATTAGTTCAAGTTTGAGTAAGGCCTGATGGCTGGAACATTGGTGGCAGATGGAGGGAACATTAAGTTTTCTAAGTTGTGCAGGCATTTACTATTTCTTGCTTTGCAGTGATTGTGACTGGTGGCATCTGGCTAGAATTGTCCATGTGCACAGACAAGAAATTCTGTCAGAACTTACATTCACATTCAATGAGGTCCCACATACATATTGCGCAGGTCAATGCTGCATTTTTCATGGAATATGTCATGATACTAGTTCATGTCCAATACTTTGGGAATACCAATCATGTTGAATCCTATTGAAAGCCTTTCTAAGCTTCTACCTGATAGTGAGATTCTCCATGACCTCAGGGAACGTCTCCAGCTCTGCCTTCAGTTCCTCAAATGTGATAGAGCCACTGTTGTCTTTATCAGCTGACTCGAACAGGGCCAGCGTCAGGTCGTCTAGTTTCTCCTCAGGCAAGGAGATGGCGCTCTCCTTCAGGCATGATTTCAGCACAGTCCGCAACTCATCAGGATCTATAGAACCACTACCTGTAACATCACAGTTAACAAAATACATTTTTACAATAAGCTCCAAGGATAAATAGGTAGACAGGTGAATGTTCACTGGATGGGATAAAGATTAAAAGTTATATAGGTATAGAAAGAACAGAAACAGTCTATATCCTTATATTTTTTTATAATTTTATTTCTAATTTTCCCCTTTTTTTTCCTCTCCAAATTACACGGCCAATTACCCAACCCACTTATAGGACTCCCCCTATCACTAGTGATGCCCCAACACACCAGGAGGGTGAAGACTAACTCTGCTACATGTGATGTCAGCCACCGCTTCTTTTCAAGCTGCTGCTGATGCAGCATTGCTGAGCAGCCAATGCGCTTGCAGGAAAGCGCAGCGACTCGGTTCCGGTACATCAGCTCACAGATGCACTGTGCTCTGGACATCACCCTAGGAGTGATGTGGAGAGAGAGCGCCATCTACCCACCCAGAAGGAGTGAGCCAATTTTGAACCCTTGTCCTCTTGAGTGCTGGCAGTTTGATGGCAAGTCTATAGCCATATTTGGACAGGGTTAGTTTTATATGGGGTGGTGGGGAATTTTTTATTTCATATGCATATACTGTATGTCACAGATGTCCTGTAGTAAATTATTCCACCCTCCCATTTAAAGCTAATTCCAACCTAATAGGGTGTTTGACACTTTGTTCACTGAGGAAATGCAACATTCTATAGAATACACTTCTGTCTTTAGCACTGTGTTTGCTGTATTATAGGCTATGTGAAAACTGACCGTCTACATCATAGACCTGGAAGAGAAAGCGCAGTTTGTCTGTCTCACTGCCGTGGATGAGGAGGTTCAGAGCCTTCAGAAGCTCATCCAGACTGATAGAGTTACTGCCATCCGAGTCAAACAGAGTAAAGAAGCGTTCTGCAAAGAATGACTGAAACAAAGAAGAGAAGTGTTGTTATTCAGAGTTCAGTTTTTAATTTCAAATATTTGTTTTGATATACAAAACAGAACACAGTTCATCCTTGTTCATATTCCTTATTCAAGTCTATAACTCAATGAAAGAAGATGGTTTCATAATATTATAAACAAAGACTTTAATATATAAAGTAACAAATCAAATCTCAAATGTTTTTATGTGAGAAAACAGAATAAACAAGAAATAAATGGCAAAAAATTGGATTTTTTTATAACGAAAGCTCACCAGGCAATTTAAGCCTGTTATTCAATGTGATGGACTACATTGTTTAGCTCTATTTGTTTAGATTTTATATTGTGTATTAATCTTCGATTGTTTCACAAAAATCTAATTTTCGATTATAATCGATTATTTTCCTCCCTACAAAAAAAATCTACAGATGAAAGAGAAATGGTTAAAAAAATATTGGTGTTTGGTGTTCAGGGTTAATCAGTGATTTAAAACATTGTTTACAAGCCCATGCATTTAGATTATTCGCTGACCTCATGTGCGCACACAACTGTGGAGTTACTCACACTGACAGACGCTGAATTATACTTCAAAACGCGGGTTTGTGACCAAAAATTGAGAAATAATGCACTAAACGAGTCTCATAAGAAACTTTGAAGGAGAGATTATTATTGTTTTCCGCAATAAATCACGGATTCTCCCTGGAGAAAATGCGCATGTAAGTCTGTGGGAGGCGCCAGTAACCAAGATACGAGGGATAAACACTTCAGAAATGTTCAGCTATTTTAGAATAAAAAGATAAAATGTCTGTATGTAAAATTGTGATTACTCCAGTTTGAGAATCACATTAAAACTGAACGGAATTAATTGTAAAAATCATCCAGCACTAGGTGTATTATATTTTAGTGTGGGCGTGTCAACCTGTCAAGCTGTCACCAGATCCTTGGTGTATTTTTAAACTGCAGGATTGTTCACAGCTGTGCTATCATAATAAAGGATCCCAATGCCCTCATAAAGAGTACAAATCCCAAATAAAAATAATAACATCTGTGAATCTTAATAAAACTGCATAAGAGGGTCCTTTCACTGTCACAGTTCTCTTTTATTTGTCAAGAATATTTTTTAAATATTGTTTTTAGAATATCACATGTTGACTCACACTGTTTTTTAGTCTTATTCTCCTCTAAAGCAACGTCTTTGAAACCAACTACAGTTGATAAGTCACACACATTTTTGATTTAGTTTTGTGTACATTTTAGTATATTGTTGTCTTTGTTCTCCCTTTTAAATGTTTGTTGTGGATGTCCTACCCTGTGTTTTGCTAGTTTGGAAGATGCTATGAGCTTGCGATTATATTGAAGAGTGTCTTTGAAAAGCATTTTAAAAAGCGCTATATAAACAAAATGTATTATCATTATTTTTTTAAGAGGAGACAGAAGAAAGAGAACTTTTGGGCTCTTTTTTTTTTAGTTAGGCCAGCTTTTGTTTGTAGTGTGAATCCAGTCTCCCCTCTCTGATAAGTGGACACAGGAAGGAGAGAAATAAGAGATAGATTTACAGGGTGGAGAGGGGCAGTGAAGGGATGTAAAATAAAATATGTAAATACCTGAATGGGGAAGAATCACTCCATTGAGGGAGTTAGAAGAGTACAATTTTTACTGAAAAATGCCCTTCCTTTAGAGACCATATCTATTCCTTAACGATGTGCAGTAAAGCAACTGTAACCCCTCCCCTCCCCCACACACACACACTCCCCAATGTGACATCCAGTGAATAGGCTTTTGGGTGGACTTAATGGCTTAACTGGCACCACTTGCAGAGGGTACCCTAACTTCCCTACAGGCCTCCCTGTACTGTTTCAGTTCCATAACATATAAATAAAACAATGTAACCAGTGCTTATGGGCAGTATACATAAATAAATAATTAATAAAATGTTAGCTTTTTTAGTATTAGAACCTTAAGCACTTTAACGCCCATTGAACATTCTTTAATTTCTCTCATTGTTTGTTTTGTCTTTAGCTTAAGTTTTATACATGGATTTTCAGCTCTCACCTCCTTCACTTTGAGAGCTGTTTTGAACTCGTCCAGATCTATCTCCTTGTCTTCACCCGCAATGCTCTCAAACTGCTTGGTGACCCACTCGAGCCAACGTGTGTCCTCGTCTAGACTCATCCCTCTGAAATAAACAACAGAATCAAACAAATGAGCCTGCAGACAGAGCAGCTAGAGCACCAACAGAAAAAAACACACTCTAACACACACACACACACAGGACAAGGTGGGATGAACCCAGATAACATACCCAAGTGGGACCTGCGTAGAGGGCACAGGTTCCATGTTATAACTGCATATGGTTGTCAGTAATGGGCCCCACAAGGGTCACTGATTGGACCAGCAGGGGTGGAGCACATACTGGACCCGTGTGAGATTAAGGTGGGCTGTAATAATGAAGCCTGTTTGGGAAGCCCAACTAGGTCCAAATATAAACACATGTATAGTGCTAAACACTTGAACAATAATGCATTAACAATACTGCACTGTAAAAGCAATATTTTAGCTTAAAGGAGTTAGAAAACTGCCTGGCTTAAACTGTAAAACATAAGGTTATTTAGTCAAAAGTGTGTGTACATTGTACTAATGTACTAAAATGAAAATTTACAGCGGACAAGGCATGCACAATTTATATTAAACTTCCACATCATGTTCACAGTGTGAAGGAAAGTAACATTATGACCAAAATAGAGAAAAGAGCTTAAAAACAAAGTAGTAGTCCTCCTTTTAGACTTCTTCTTAGGTAAAAGTACAAAAAATATTTGCATTTTAATGTACTCAAGTGCTTAAAATAGGAGTACAATAATTTATTTTGTCTCTAAAGTCATTCACCAAGGCTCTTGCTTAACCCATTTATACCTGATTAACACTTCACTGTCAAAAGTATTCACTCGCCCATCCAAATCATTGAACCCAGGTTCTGATCACTTCCATGGTCATACAGTAGGTGTATAAAAGCAAACATCTAGTCATGCACACTGTTTCTACAAACATTAGTGAAAGAATGAGTCAGTCTCAGGAGCTCAGTGAATTCCAGCAGGATGCTGTGATAGCATGCAACCTGTGAAATGTTCCACAGTCCACTGTCAGTGATATTATAATGAAGTGAAAGCCACCAGGAATAAAAGCGACTCAAAAAATGACAGCGGGCACATAGCACACACAGGTCAACTTTTTCACTACAGACCTCCAAACTTCATGTGGCTTCAGAGTAGCTGAAGAACTATAGAGTACATGGCTGAAAAGTTTCATCCAAGCCTTACATCCCCAAACACAATGCAGGTGAGTGGATACTTTCGACAATATAATGTGTAGTGTATGTTTCAGTCATTAAAACAATATAAGAATACTGTTCTCCCTCTGTAATGTGCACAATAACAAGAAATAAATGCATAAATAAAAAGCCATTGTATTATTTGTATGCACATTGCAGTTTGTTTTATTTTATATAAACTTTTCACAATTTCACAAACCATTTCTAAGCAGTAAGAAAAACAAAAAAAAAACTCAATATAATGGGGACCTGTCTATTCTGATGATTTTGATTATTCCAGTAGACAAGAAAGAAGAACACACATGATATCCATTGCAATGGATGCAGGGTCTGAAATGGTTAGTCAGCTGAAATGGTTAAATATTAACATATTAGAAACACAAACCAATTAACTTTCTGCAGGCAAAGTTTGAGCTGAATACAAGTCTAAATTTAAAATATAATACACATAAAACTTGCATTAAAACCCAGGTTCATAGTAACAGTTTTTCTTTAACTATACTGCAATGGTGTTTTTATATTTCCATCATTTAATATAGGCATATGAAATGTAATGAAATGTAATGCATATACAGTGCCCTCCATAGTTATTGGCACCCCTGGTTAAAATGTGTTCTTTAGCTTCTCATAAATTGAGTTTTGTTCAAAATAATATAGGACCACGATGGGAAAAAAAAGTAAAGTCCAACCTTTAACTCAAGTAAATTTTAAGGGGGAAATAAAATCCCTGACTAAGAAATAATTATTCTTCATAAAATCACCTGTTCCACAATTATTGGCACCCCTAACAATTCTTAGGAAATAAATTTAATAAAAGTATTTCTGTCACTTCTACAGTAGTTTACGAAGTTGATCAGAGTATGTAGGAACATTTAATTAGTAATTCACAACTTCCTGTTTCCCTGGGGTATAAATATGACGTGACACAGAGGCCATATATCTTCAACATGGGAAAGACAAAGGAACATACCATTCAAGTGAGGCAGATGTGTGTTGACCTTCACAAGTCAGGCAATGGCTACAAGAAAATCGCTACTCGCCTACACCTGTCCATATCTACTGTCAGAGGAATTATTAAGAAGTTTAAAACAACTGGAACAGTGGTAAACAAGCCTGGACGAGGACACAAGTTTATTTTGCCACCACGCACAGTGAGGAGGATGATAAGAGAAATAAAAAGTTCTCCAAAGCTCACTGTTACAGAATTGCAACAAATGGTAGCCTCTTGGGGTCACAAAGTCTCCAAAACAACCATCAGGCGCTATCTACATGCCAACAAGCTGTTTGGGAGGCATGCACGGAAGAAACCATTTCTCACTCACAATCATAAACGCAAACGTTTGGAGTTTGCTAAGTGGTACTATGACTTCAACTGGGACCCTGTGCTTTGGTCAGATGAAACAAAGATAGAGCTTTTTGGCAACAAATGCTCTAAGTGGGTCTGGCGTAACACAAGAGCTGAGTATGCAGAAAAGCACCTCATGCCCACTGTGAAATACGGCGGGGGATCAGTGATGCTGTGGGCCTGTTTCTCTTCTAAAGGCCCTGGGAACCTTGTTAGGGTGCATGGCATCATGAATGCTCTAAAATACCAGGACATTTTAAAACAAAATCTGGTGGCTTCTGCCCGAAAGCTGAAGATGGGTCGTCACTGGGTCTTTCAGCAAGATAATGACCCTAAACATGTGGCCAAATCTACACAGAAATGGTTCACCGCACACAGAATCAAGCTCCTCCCATGGCCATCTCAGTCCCCAGACCTCAACCCCATTGAAAACCTGTGGGGTGAGCTGAAGAGGAGAGTGCAGAGGAGAGGACCCAGGTCGTTGGATGATTTAGAGAGAATGTGCAAAGAGGAATGGTCAAAGATCCCTCTTTCTGTATTCTCCCATCTTGTGAAACATTACAGGAGAAGATTAGGTGCTGTTTTGTTGGCAAAAGGGGGTTGTACAAAGTATTAACATCAGGGGTGCTAATAATTGTGGCACACATGATTTGATGTTAAATAATTATTTCTTAATGTGGGATTTTTTTCCTACTGAATAAATTCACTTGAGTTAAAGGTTGGACTTTACTTTTTTTTCCCATCGTGGTCCTATATTATTTTGAACAAAACTCAATTTATGAGAAGCTAAAGAACACATCTTAACCAGGGGTGCCAATAATTATGGAGGGCACTGTAGGTTCTCCCAAAACATTATGATGATGTACTGATGCAGAATCATATGCTTGAACAGGGCAGGCACTGTATGTCCAACAGGTCAAAACAAAGTGTACACTATTCACTTATTAGTGAGCCTGCTTCTTGTGTTTTTATGAAAATATGCATAAGTCAAAATTAATTACAGATGTTGTGCAATGCATAATGGAGTAAGATCTTTAAAAAGTAAAAAGTAACCCAAAAAAGAAATACTTAAGTATTCAAATACAGATACAAGAAAAAAATACTTAAGTACACAAACCAATTACATTTACTTGTACATTTACTTTACATGCACTGTCCATCACTGTGCATTTAAAACCATTACACATTTATCCTCACTGCAAATGCACAACAAAAGGATCCAAAAATTTTGAATGTCCTGTAATTTATAATTGCATTTAGAAACTTACTTGATGGAGTGTTATCCAGTATCCTTGTGAGTATTATATTACTGTACTTTCTTGGAATCGCAACAAAAAACATTCAAAATAAATTATATCCAAGGCGATCTTCTCTTTGCTTTCTAGTATCTTCTGCTCTCCTTAAGAAGTGAGGGAAGATACGAAAATAAGCTGTCTGTGTGTGTGTGATAGAGAGAGAGAGAGAGAGAGAGAGAGAAAGAGAGAGGGTGAGAGTAGTGTAGTATTGTTAAACACACACACACACACAGCAGCTGCCTGTGACATGCTGCTCCCTGCTGTGTGTCTCTTTCTATAGCTGACCCTCATTTCATCATACAGCATCTGAATAATTGAGCTCTTACAATATATAATCATATATGTATATATATATATATATATATATATATATATATATATATATATATATATATATATATATATATATATTTGAGAAACTGAGAAATCAGTTATTATTTCTTTTTTTTTTTCATTTTTTAAAACATTAAACAACAAAATGTAAATCGATTTGACTTATATTCCTTCAATCATAAAGGTATTTAATTTAAATACTTAAAATAACTGATTTCTCAAAAAAAAAATGTTTTAGAAATGTTTCCTTGTTGGAAGGGCTCATACATAGAACTCATAAAAGCCAAACACAGGGACAGTATTTCATTACAAGCTTTTTACACAAGTTGCATTAAAATAATGAAATGAAAACTGAAAGAATCTGGGGTGTACACACTCAAAATATGCAAATGAAACATAGTCGGACTGTAGGAAAAGAGTAATGTTACACAGGTTGATAAATGACTGAGAGCATGAGAATTAACAGCTGAACATAAAGCTGTAACTGAAGTCAGGAAGCAGAAAGAAGAAAAATATTGTTTAAAGCAACAGGAAATTCCTTTCATCCTGAACAGCATCAAGGTTTCAGACCTAGCCCAGGACATGGCCCCATGCGGATTAAGGAACGTTTACTCTAGTCAATCAAAAATACTGCTCACAAAAAATTAATCTTTATCTGTAACAGCGCTGCATTACAAAATAACACACTTCTACATACCTCTACATGATGATCTAAAATATCCTGTTTCCAAAAAACATTTTTACAGCTCACAGCACAGTCAGAGCTAAGAGATATGGTAAATATATATCATATTACAATATTTAAAGATACTTTTTTACAACACACAATATGTGATTGCTGTCAGAATGCATCTTTAGTGACATTTCCTTACAAAAATCACCCTTTAAACACTTTCCCATACTGAGTACCGTGTCTTTTATTTAAAATATACTGTCATTCATCACATGTCCCCTCATAAATAAAAAGCAATATTTGAATCCTCTATCAATGTCAGTGAGTTAACACACCTACAAAATGATACAAATAAAGGGTAAATAACACTTTATTTAAAGGGTACCTACATATGGGCTTAATAACACATTCATGAGGATTGAATAATGCATGTATAAAGCATTATTTGAATATATATGAACAGCTCACACCATTACATGCAACATACCATAAGACTTTGGATTAAATTAATTCAATTGTATTGATAGTATTACATACATCACAGTTGCAGGTTATATTTAAAAATGTGTAGGTTTGACTGTTGAGAGGGAAAAACATTTATTTAAGGCATGATAAAAACAACTCCAGTACATGACATGTTTACTGAATTCTGCTTAATGAATGTGTTCAGAATGGAAAATGTTTTAACACTTTAGGGCCTCAAAACTATTAACCAAACTTATGTCATTTTATAATAGTAATAACACAAGCTAGTTATAAATATCCAAATATTGCTTTATAAATACCTTATTCAATACTGATGGATGTGAAAGGAAGCCTCTATGCACTGTAAATAGCCTTCAAATAAAGTGCAACCAAATCAAGTGTATGTTGTATAATTTACTTATTTCCATTCTTCAAAACCCCTGAAACTATAAAACACTAAATATATGAATGAGAATTAAAAAAGCTCCTTGAAAGACAGATTCAGTTTTTATTAGCCTATCATACATCTGCTGAGTAGTAGAAGTGGCACAATCAGGTTAGGATCAACCAGAAATATCAACATCACAATTAAAAAGAAAAAGAAAGTTACAGTGACTCAAATGTGTTCTACCATACAATTAAGAATTAGTTAAAGGGTTAAACACTGATTATGTTCTCGATATGCTTATAAAAGTATACTGTTAACACCCTAGTCAAATATTGTCATATTGCCCCTTTCTAGTCTTAATGTCAGTGAAAATGAAATATACGATAGTTTCATAAATACAGACATAATAAATGAAGAGCAGAAGTACTTTAATGTAAATGAAAAGAAAATTGTCATCTCAAATTAACATTATTGAAAAAACAAATAGTACAAAAGCCCTAACCAGTACTGAGAACAGAAGCATGAATTTATACTGAACTATGTGTTCAGCTCAATGAGAAACGTTGTCCTGGTCACTCGTGTCGGACCCGTTTCCGGGGTGATGTTGGAGGGTCCAGAGAGAAGGCGGTGGGAGAGGACGGACGAGATTCAGGCAAGAGCTCGGTGCAGTACTTCTCAATGTATGGCTTAGCAACATTCCACACCTGGACAAAGAGAAGAAGATAAATCTGTGAGACAAGCTGATGCTGTGCTCTGAGACCAGTCAGCTGGGGGTTTTTAGTGTTTAAGACTGGGATTCACCCAGAATAAAGCACTTATGTTTCATCAAAAAATATTGATTTTATTTTTTTTCATTAATTTTAATTTTAATTACATCCAATTTTCTACCCAGTTTGTAAGGCTAATCCCTAATCACTAAAAATGCCACCAATTCTAGAACGCTACAAGTGAAGACTAGTGCATGCAACCGTAGACACCACCTCTTTTTGAACTGCTACTGATGCAGCATTACTGGGTAGCCAGCACACTGGAATAAACGTACTGAAGGTTCTGAACATATTCATTTACCACAGAATGTAAAAGAGGTGTTGTTTTTAAAAGCCCATTTTTTCAGCGTATTGAAAATTTCAGCTTAGACACAGAACCACTAATATGGGCATAAAAAACAGGGCGCCGACTCCAAAATGATGGATGACAAGACCGCAGTGGTCTACTGTCAGAGTTCTTTCTTTAAAGGATGCTTCATCGAAAAAAAGATTTATAAATATCTGCCCATGCTTTATCTCTGGCATTGCTATTCGGAAAAAGTTTTAAGAACTTACAGGTTTTACTGGTTATGATTCGGATATGAGGGTTTTGGAGAAAAATGTTAAATTGAAACTCACCTTCTGGTCTACTAAAAGCCGGTGAACAGCCTCAATGTCTGCAGACATGAACCTGTCTTTTATCCAGGGCCTGTTTTTCAGAGAAGCCAATAGAAAGAGAGAGACAGAAAAAATGAAAAATAATGAAAAGATCATAATCTTTGGTAGCTTCTTGAGAGTTTTTACAAACTCAAATGTGAAGTTGCACGTTTAATGTTTAACTACACGTCACATAACAGAATGTGGATGTTGTTTTCTGCAGTCATTTGTCTGTTCACCTGAGGCTACTGGCCACAATCATTATTACCTACTGCACTACACTATTTACTGTTGGTGATATTGCCTTTATGTTGTAGTACTAATTAATACACAGATGACATAGAACTTGATGCATTAATAAAAAAAAAACTAAAACTTAAATAAAAATACACAACTATTTTAATATTCAGCGGTGATAAAAAATGACTATTTTATTCTGTTACTTATGAGTATTTGTGCCAGTCTACTGTAGAAGCAGTTCAGAGTCCACAAGCAAATATTTATTTTTATGTAGTGATACAGGCTGACCTGGCAAATCTGAACACACAGCACCAAGGTAAACACAACAAATATCTGCTTAATCCCAAACCCAGATTTCACAATGAAAATTAAATGTTTTCACCAATTTATCATGAAAACTAAAAGATTTCAAAGATTTAAAAATGACCAGTTTTAGTACAAATAATAGAAAGACAACCTAAAGGTTTAACATTTAACATTTCAGAGACTTTACTTACTTGACTACAGAACGCACAAGATCATACACCTTCTCCAGCGGGGTCGTGGTGCGGACTGGGCGGAGAAACTCAATTCCCTGACAGGCTGCAAGCAGTTCAATGGCCAGCACTGAGAAAGAACACACCCAGAACACCATCATTCAAATAACTCATCTCTGCACCTTCCATCTCTGCACTCTCCATAGTCTTTCATCAATTTATGTATTACTCTGACTTGTGTGTATTCAGTAACTGTTATGAAGTCAAGTGTAGAGGTAATCTGGCAACCTGTCTACCTTGCTCAACATGTTCGATCACTCTCAGGGCCTTCCTGGCAGCCCAGCCACCCATGGACACGTGATCTTCAGTGGCTGCACTGGTGGACAGAGAGTCCACTGAGGAGGGGTGGCACAGAACCTTGTTTTCAGAAACTGCAAAAAAAAAAAAAAAACATACAAGAGGAATCAGAGTAAAATAGCTTTCTCTATAAAATATGTTTTGGGTAACTGGTTGTTGTAGAGTGGTATAAAAAATATATAAAAAAGGGCACCCCTGATAATTTTCAACTTTAAATCACTGGTTGTTCAGATCAGCAATTTCAGTTAAACATATTGTATAGCATACAAACACAGTGGTATTTGAGAAGTGAAACTAAGTTTATATGATTTGCAGAAAGTGTGCAATAATTATTTAAACAAAATTAGGCATCCCTTAAATGAAGGCACCCTAACAGAAAAACTGCATATTTAGTAGATCATACTTTTACAGAAATAACAGCCTCTAAACGCTTGCTATAGCTTCCAATAAGAGTCTGGCTTCTGGTTGAAGGTATTTTGGATCATTCTTCTTTACTAAACATCTCCAGTTCAGTCAGGTTTGATGGTTTCTGGACATGACACTTTAAATCACACCACAGATTTTCAATAATGTTCAGGTCTGAGATCATTCCAGAATGTTGTACTTGTTCCTCTGCATGAATGCTTTAATAGATTTAAAGCAGTGTTTAGGGTCGTTATCTTGTTGAAGTATCCATCCCTGGCGTAACTTTAACTTTCTCACTGATTCTTGAACATTGTTCTCAAGAATCTGCTGATATTGACTGATATCCATGCAAACCTGAACTTTAACAAGATTCCTACTTTTTGTTTGAGAAAATTCCATATATTTTTCTTCATAGTTTGGATGGTTTTAGTATTAACCCTTGTGTGGTGTTCATATTTTTGTTACTCGTTTACTTTGTTACTTGTATTTAATTCAGCAAAATTAAGCAATTTTACATTAAAATGCTTTACGCTTGCTTCACCTAAATTGCAAGCAATATAAACAGCTTACATGGTTAGAAAAATTAGTATCATTTGATGAAAAATGAAAACAGGTCCCACAGACCCGAACATTACACAAGGGTTAATCTACAGTGCAGAAAAAAAACACTATTTAAAACTTTTGTCTGCAACCATATGTAAAAAAACATACATTTAAACATAATTTATATAAAGTATATAAAAATATGTATAATAGCAAAAAAATCAATTTAAAAAGTTTCCTGGTTGATTGTGTTATGTAATGGTGTGTGATGTGGTTATGTGTGATGGTTCTAGTCTTTGCAGTACACTTATACAAAAGTATGGGATTACATGTATTTGGTTTGATGTTTAGAAATGACTGACCGAGGGCTGCAGCAGTGCAGTGTGCGATCATAAAGCCAGAGTTCAGTCCTCCTTCATTAACCAGAAAGGCAGGCAGTTCACTGAGAGACGGATTACACAGACGCTCAATACGCCTCTCGCTGATTGATGCCAGCTCATGAACTCCGATAGCCAAATAATCTAAGGCCTACAGGGAGAGACACAATAGCAGATAAATCAATTAAAAAAATATCCAGTGCTCAGTGCTGAAAAATCTATGCTTATACCTAAGATGTAAAGATGTTTAAGCTATACCGATACCTTTGCTGGATACTCTCCATGAAAATTTCCACCAGAAATAGTCTCTCCTCGCTCAGAAAACACCATCTAGTTTATTTGTTAAGGTGCATTTTAAAAAAATGAAAGCAGGAATTAATATATGTATTTGTTCTGAACATGCCATTAGTGTATGATTATTTGTGAGGGAAATTAAGAGAGATGAGAAAACTAGGTGAAGTCAGTCCCTAATTTCTAAATTCTTATAGCTATTTGGTATTGGTAGAAACTGAAAAATATAAAAACTAAACTTTATTTTTGTACATAAAAGTCATTTTTGCAACAAAAAAACAACAGTGTCCTCATATGGGTTCAGTAGTTTATTTTAACATAAAACAAACTATCCTTGCCATTTCAGGATCAGAATGACCCAATTAGTCTAAAAACAACATTTTATCTTTCTACAGTAAGTAAATAAACTAGTTTAAAATATAAAATTTAATGAGAATTTTTACCTGGCCCATGTTTCTGTCTGGACTGGCTGTAGAAACTTTTGACCGGGAATTACCTTCATCTTGTTTTCAAACAATTGAGTGTAGTGTTGTCATGTGACCACTAGATTTTATGGGTAGTGTTTCCATATGAGACCAAAGAGTCAACACTAGATTATATGTGTAGTGTTTCCATATGAGATCAAAGAGTCAACACTTTAAAAAAATAAGTATGATGGTGCAGAGAAGCAGAAATTTAACTTCCCCAATATTGTTGCGAAGACTTGTCATAAATAGGAACAAGATAGAGATTGTATTTATAGGATTTTAAATTAAGTGCAGTGGTTTCAGGCATATTCCTCCAGCCAAAAACACCAAATAAATGTACATAAAATGACATATACATTTAGATGATATCTTAAAAAAAAAAAATACATCCCTGCTATTGTCACATTTGGTCAGGAGCCCAAGTCAGACAGGGATCTTCTCCTATCACTTACAGTATGAACACCTGTTAGATGACCTAGAAGAATTGGCTGTTAGCGTTCTCATCCAAGCACATGGAGCTGTCTAACAAATCAAAGTTAATGTGTCTCCAGGGATGCACAACATCCTTTAACCTCCAGTTAGAGGGGCTAAAGGGGGGGAACTGACCATAACTAAATTGAGTGTGGCACAAAAATCCATGTCTGAAGGTCTCTAAATTCATTTTGAGCCAAGAAAAATACAGGAAGGATACAGGATTGTCTGTAGCACTGTTAATTTCTGTGTTTATGATATTTCTCACAAAAGCAATCGTATCATTGACCACACCATGGACCTGTAAAAACAAACCAAATACAGAATGAAAAAAAAATACAGATCATCATCGTAGCTGATTAGGAAAAGTTTGAGCAAATACTTGTTAAACTCAGAGTCTGGCTTTACCTGAGGACAGCAGCGCATGGTGTACGCATCCTGGACTCGGTCACAAAACCTGTGGCTTTCTACAGATGCAAACAGCAGTTAGCCAGAGACTGACAGCTAAAGCTCATTTTGAGTTTCAGGGAGTTGGTGATCAGCGCTTACCTGCAATCTCTGAGGGGTGGTGATCAGAGTCCAGAAGAGCACGGAAGCGCAAGGCCACCTCCTTCTGTCCCGGATGTGGACGCAGCTCATGAATATCTGTGAGAGATTTGGAGCAAATATGAGCTTTATTGTTTCATTAACAGAAATTGAAGTCTAGTTGGGTACCCTCAAAAATAGTAATAGAGTGATGACAACTTAAATAACCACTTGGATGCTTAAATGGAATATAGAATATAGGACCTTAAGAAATAGTACTTTATAGTTCCACCATGGGTTCCACTATTTGTATAAATCAAAGATACCCATTCATTGCACTTTTGCCTAGAGTATGGACATGTTTCATATATAAATATTAATGATAAAAATAGGCATAAAATAGACAATATATATAGAAAATGTTATACTTGTATTTTAGAAACTTTATTTATTTTATAGCCCATGGGCTTAAAAACAACAAAACTGCTAAAAATATCTACTTAAATCTATAAAAATAAAAAGGAAAAACAAAATCATTCTAGCAGTGCAATAATTGCATTTATTCTGATATTTATGTATTCCAAATGTTTTACTAATATTTTTACTAACTGTACATATTTATGTAAATGAACATTTGGGCCATATAACAAGTAAGTCTCCATGTTTTCTGCTTTATTAAACATGCTATTTATGATCATTAGTTATGCAATGAATGCTAAAGATGAATACAGATGAGACAAGAAAACAAAACTTTTAATCTTTTAAACTACACACACATGTTCAGGTTATCTAAAAATAAAATAACTACAATTTTAACTAACAAGTCACAGTAACAGACCCAAAATGAGTGATTATGTGCACAACCACCATCTCATAAAAATTGCTAGAAAGATTCAAACTCACTGCCTTCAAAACTGATTATTTTCCTGTTGTAAAATGTTTACTATTATAAAATGTCTAACCATACTGATTACATCAATGACATGGACTCAGTTATACTTGAATGAGAATCAAGTGTCAAAACTAGTTCACTCTCAGGTTTTAAAGTCTTTTTTCCTGAAGTGTTTCACATGAAGTAGATCAGAAACACAATTCCAAAGAAAATATTTTCTTACCGCTGTCGAACGCCTTCGTGGTTCCCTTCAGGACCTCTAGAGTGAGAGCAGCGATGACGTCAGCCTGCATGGCAATAGATTCTGCTCTCTCCACAGCCTCTGCACCCAGAGAGGTGATCATCTGAGTCCCGTTAATCAGAGCCAGGCCCTGAGAACACAAACGGCTTGATCATTCCTCAACATAAATATGATAATATCAGTTCACACTGGACAATATATATATGATTTCTCTAACTGTGGACATTATCAACAATCTTTATGAACACCTACATATCATAAAGGGAAGTCAACATAAAAGAGTTTTTTTATAAAAAGTTATATTGCTGAATTTCTTGTGGTCTATTTATCATAAATATTGAACACAAAAAACGACAGTTGGATTCACATTATGTCAAAAAGTGAACAATTATAAAAAGAAGGTACAATAATTTCAAGAAGTAAAATGTACAAAATGTTTTAGCCTTTTAATGTAGTATCATCATGTGACTTAGTATCATTTGTGACTGGACCAATACACTCATTGTCAAAAAATAGATGCAATATTAGCTGCACTTAGAAGGAAGTGTCAGATTGAATGCTATTTAGAATGGATGCATGTGTCACACATATGTAATGCAACATTCCAGGTATCTTGGTGTGAAATTGTAGAGGTTCCTAATGGTGTCCTGCTATAATCCATCCCAAACAGCTCAAATATTCCTGCAGATTTTGCAGTAGGTGTGGAGTGTTAATAACACGTCCAATAGCATCCCACACATTTTGTCTGGGACAAAACATTTTTGTTTGAGGATAAATGTACAAAGATCTGAATCAATATGCATAGCATTGTCTTTCAATCCTTACAATTGTTAAGGCAGTATTTTTACTTTCAGATGGTCATAGTCAGTTTTTGTCATAATTACTCCCAGCCAGTTACAAAACAAAGCAGGTGGGTCAAGGATTTATTTTTCAGCCAAGGGCACCACCACTGTGTCAACACATAGGCAGATAAAATCAGTTAAAGCCTGACAAGATGATCAAAGCAGCACCTCTTTTGGTTTCAGAGATACAGGCTTCAGTCCATGAGCTTCCAAAACCTGGGGGCAACACAAAAGTCAAAGATCTATTTGGGAAAAGCAAACAGATTTCATAACTGCTCTCGTTTCATCACTAAGCTTGGTAAACACTGGGATGAGAGATGAATGGAGTGTGAGTAGAGGCTGTTACGTATTTGGCGTCAGCCCAGCCGCTCTTAGGTGACCACATCTTCCCTTCCCCCATCAGCCCCAGGGCCAGGTGAGCGAGAGGAGCGAGGTCTCCACTGGCACCCACCGTGCCTTTCTCGGGAACGTATGACAGACAGGAAGCTGTGGAGACATGAAGGGAATGCATAGGCAGGATAGTGAGAACCTTAGGTGCTGTGTTTTCCACAAATTTAGCTGTCACAATTTTGTGTACAGATGTGTGTATTAGGGGATGGAGGACTAGTCATGTTTACCAGTCAAATAGTTATTTAAAACGAAGTTAACTAGTTGACTTGCCAATTAGCTGTAATTTCCTTTTCATTTAAATGTCTTTCTTTTTACAGAAGTTGACATTTAAAAAATGTCTCTGCCTATTTTTAACGTGTTCCATCATACTACCACAGGTGTTTCTGGTTAGCACTGGATGCTTCATTTAGAGCTGAATTTTTCATTTTTTTTATAATTTTGTCATTGAAAGAACTGCTTTTTTACCATTTATTTGCATCCTTTCACTGTTTTTTCACCTTCTGTCCAGTCTACCACTCCCTAATGCTATGACTAGTGGATATCGTGGTTGACGAGTTGACTACTCAATTAGTCTATGCAACCCCTAGAGTGTATTCAATTGTTCAGGTATCACTAACATGCCTTGGGAGTAAATAAACTAATGAATTGTTGCCACAGGGGATGATTTGGGAACGCCCATACCTGTATAAATTGTGAGGTGTTATCTTGTAAGTAAGGCTAAACACTGGCCAGAGTGTTCATGTCAAGATGTCGTGAATTTAAGCGAGCCCTGATATTAGGTGTCAGATAGGATGGGAAATAACATTTCCGAAGCTGTGCAGGAATTTAACATTACCACCCACAGTGTCTGATTAAAACTGTCAGTGTGATTAAGTGACTCTAGCAAATATCATTTTCATATTCACTGAAAGAGGCCTTATACAACTATCCCACAGGTCAGTGCAGCTTTTTGTCAGCTTTTATGGACCATGGCAAAAGTCCCGGGACACAATATTAGGACACTACGCACTCTTATATTGACTGTTATAACAAGCACTTAGATTGTTTTTGATAAGAAAAACTTAGAAAAACAGTGTTTCACTGCAGCATTAAAGCAAAACTTAAAAAACCTTTTTAAAAAGTCCTTGGGTGAGGCCTTTTTATGTCCAAAAGATAAAAGATGTCAACATTCCATCTGAAATCGTAGGAAGTTATAAGTGTTTATTCCCCCTTTGTTTGCTTTGGGGAATTGTTGTGTTTTTTATGTTGCATTTGGCCACAAAAGCATTAGATCTCTGATTAGATCACATCTGGATTACAAATAACACTCTAACTCATCCTTAAGAGTTTGGGTGGAGGTGCACATTCATAAGTTAGAGATGTCAAACACACATGTGCACAATTTTCTTTGTTTCTCTTGCTTACACTGTAAGTAAAAAGGGTTCTATATAGTGCTGAAAAACTTAAATCGTCATCGCCTTTTTGATGCTATACAAAACCATCTTCTAAATTATACTGCTCTGGAAAAAAATGAGACCACTTAAAAATGATTAGTTTCTTTAATTTTACCAAATTAAACAACTCTGGAATATAATCAAGAGGAAGATGGATGATCACAAGCAATCAAACCAAGCTTAACTGCTTTAATGTTTGCACCAGGAGTGACATAAAGTTATAAAGCATAAAGCAGTGTGTAAGACTGGAGGAGGAGAACCTGACAAGATGCATTAACTGTGATGTGATTTAAAGGGTTATATATGATGTGACCAGGGTTATTCCACTAAATATTGATTTCTGATCTCTTAAAACTTTATGAACATGGACTTATTTTTTTGCGTTATCTGAGGTCTAAAAACTCTTTTCTGTTATTTCAGACATTTCTCATTTTCTGCAAATACATGCTCTAAATGTCAATAATTTTATTTGGAATTTAGGAGAAAGGTTGTCTGTAGTTTATAGACTAAAACAACAATGTTCATTTAGCTCAAACATTTACTTATAAATAGCAAAATCACTCGCCATTCGCAATGACATGCCAAATGGGGCTAGTATCTCCTAGTATGTCTCCTTAATCTTGCCATTTCACATGGTTGCCAGGGAATGCTGCATTAGCCTGTGGGAGAATTGATTTAAAAGCGGATTCAGTGATTTTGCTTGACTTCCGTGGACAATTAGAGCAAGACATCACCAGTTGCGGTTATTACCATCCAGTGCACTGGCCACTGTGTGTGGTAATGCTTTCTGTGATGTATACATGTCATTGCAGATCAAGGGATGTTAAATACCTGCACAACTTTGGAAAATAAATGTGCCACCCATCTGAAACCAATACATCAGGCCTCACTCTCTGATAATCAGGTCTCACTCTCTGATAATTCATTCAGCAGTGGTTATGCTCATACAGGTCTGCGTGTTCCTAAGTCATCCCCTGAGGTAACAGTTCATGGTCAATTTACATACTATCTCATCTCATGACTTCTGGTGTCTCAGTGTAGATCTGTCTACAAAAAAGTTGATTAGTCTATATAACCCTTGTATTTATTCAGAACCCAAAAAGAGCACATTTTTTTAAGAGTAGGCAAAATACAAAAATGTAACAACTCCACAAAATAAAAATAATATGTGATGTTTATTTTGCTAAATGATAGTATTTACCATTGAAGGCCTGTATCATGTTGTGGAGGGTTTCCAGAGAGATGCCGCTGTATCCTTTAGCCAGGACATTTATCCTGAGGGCCAGCAGCATGCGTGTTCTCTCAGGACTCAGAGGCCTGCCCAACCCTGCACAAACACACAATAACACACATTATAATTTATAATAATTATACACACTATATAATGCTGTAGAGGAAGAGTTAGAGGTACAGCACTGTTTAACCAGAGCCGGTTACTATTTCGCCGTAATATATATAAAAAATTACTGCAAAACGCTAGAGGGAGCCTAAAGAGCGAGTCCTTAATTAATAGGAGTGATTTTTTTTTTTTTTTTTACAGCAAACAGTAGGGTTTTGGACAGCAGAGATGCTAAATAGCATTATTGCTACTGTGAGCTGACTGGTTGGAAATCAGATGCTGGAGATACAGCTATACATTTTAAAGGCTTATAATTGCAGTTGAAAAACTTAAAAAAAAACTATGGAGGACCAAGACACCAAAAAAGTATGAATAAAAACAGAAACATACAAAAGAAAAAGAATAAAATAAAAACACAAATTAATTAATACATATGAAACCTAACATATACGAAATAAAAATAAATAAACAAAAAATGTAACAAGTACAGTATTATTATATTTCTATACTTTTTTATTTGGGCATTTATATATTTCTCAATTTTTTTATTTTTTTATTTATTTATTAATTATGTACTATTTTATATATATTTTTATGTTTTTATGTTTCTTAACTTTTTATTGATTTATTTATTCTTATTTATTATTATTATTATTATTATTTATTATTTTTTCATTTATTTCTTAATTTCCTCCGTGGGATGATAACGAAGAGGCGTGTTTTTCACCTTCAGGGTTAATAATCGAGCCCAGATAGTGATGAGCTGATTGGAGTATAATAGTTTGAGATCTGAAATATCAGAGAAGCTGCTGCTCACCTCTGTAAAAGGCAGTGTATGCTGTGATCATTATTAATAGTATTTTTCTACCTTTTTGTTTGTTTCTGCTTTTATTATTGTATTTATTTATTTGTTTGTTTGTTTGTTTGTTTTAGCAGGCTTTGTAAGTACATTACCAGTATAAAAATATCAAACATAACTCATTATAAACTATGATCTTGCTTCAATGCTTCATATGAACCCATTTATTTAGGACTCGGGAGCGCCCTCTGGTGTCTCAGAAATAAAAAAATGATACAAAAATGTTTCTACCATGCAGTATGTTATCTGGTTTTATAAATGGAAATTTACAGAGTAAAATAATTCTGATTTGAAAGCTTGAATATCATCTGACCTGCTGAGTGTGAGCGAATGAGATTTTCCTGCAGTTCCCTATAGAGAAGAAAAACACAGATTTCAGATGGATAGATCTGTAGGGTGGCGTGTTGCATATGATCATATAAAACCAGCTCAAAAGCAACACAAGTATCGAGAAACATGGTTGTACTTAAGTTTGCTGATTGGAATGACCGTCCGAGCAAACTTCCCAAATCCTGTGGTGATCCCGTACACAACTAAAAAAACAGAGAAAACATTTAAACTTGGATATAAACATTTTAAACCACTAAATTAGATTTTTAATCACTACAATCTTTTGTAATACACAGTTCTCATCAGAGCCAAAGTAGATACCTGACTAATAAATCTGTATGCTTCTGAAGCCTAAAAAGGCTCTAGAGCAGAGGGCTTCAAATCTGGACGTAGCGTCCAATTTCTGTTCCTGGACTTTGTGACCTCTAGTAGGTGTGACACTGTATGGCCAATCAGTTGTATCAGCTGTTCCCTACGATTTTCAGTGATTACATAAACCAAAACTGGCTTGGAACTTGATTCAAGATCCAGTTTTGATACCCTACACTCCAAAACATTAAAATTCTTGTATAGTCTGCTGTAGATGATGTGTAATTGTTCAATAATAAAAAAAAAATACATGTATAAGAGTGCATAGCCCCAATGTTATAACAGTACACAACATTTGTAAAGCCCAGCTAAAATAAGACTTACCTTTCTTTTCTTTCACTATGGTGTCCAGAAGTTCTCTTGACTGCTCAACCTTTTTCTCAGCCTCAGGAGTCAACTAAAATCATCATTTAATTTTACAAAGTACAGTAATTTCACACACAATGTAAAGTTAATAAATGCTCAGTACTTACAGTACATTACAGCATACAATTACTGGTCAAAAGTGTTTCAACAGTGGCAATTACTTCACAAATCCACTGATAGTGATGCATGATCCAGGCAACTTTCTTACTGCCGCTCCAAATCTGCCATATCTTGTGTAGCATTTCTATTGGTCTATTAATTTTTACATTTTGAGTAAGGTAAAGTAAAACAAATAAGATTTTCTTGCAACAGCATAACTTTTAAAAGATTAATTTACTTCCATTATTTTTATTCAGTTGGTTCTTTTATATTCAAGGTGTTAACTAATGGCTTGTCCCCTAAAAATGCCCCATTTAACAATTTATATTAGATTTCCATTTTTTTGCCCTCAAAGTTCTGTCAGTTTACTGCTTCCCTTCATAACATTTGAGATGACTAGGCTTTTAACTATTTTAGGCAATTAAATGGAAAAAGTAAATTTATTGTCTTAAATGTCAATCAAAAAAACAATTGTGGTGGCAGGCGGCATTAATTACAAATGTAAAAAGGTAATTCTAATATATTTTCAAGAATTGTGCACAAAACCAACCCATGCAATAAACTGAATGGAAAATGAATATACTAACTATTGAACCTGTTTTGATATTGAAGAAATATTGAGTTTTCTGTACCTTAATTTTGTAGCGGCATCGCCCTAGGTTGACTAGATCAGTGGAACTCAAACTGCTGCCATCTAGAAAAATGTACTGGACAAAACAGACAAACACATTATTCAGACAGTGAATTAATAAAGTTATATTTCTTTATGCCATTGCATTTCAATTGCAGGACAAAATAAAGATGTTCAAAGTAAAACAATCAAGTGCAATAAAAAATGATGATAAGCTTCCCCAAGGACTCATTTTTTGCTCTCTGTTATTCTCAGAAGATAACTGCTTTTTTGGAACAAAATACTGAATAAATTATTGCTATAAATAAAGTTTAACCATTTTTTCCACCGGTATAATGATAATATACAAGCACTAATATAATGCAAGTAACTTTGAGCAATTACCTTTTAAGCATAAAGAAAATTTAGGTATTAAATTTGAAATGTCATTTTAGGATATTTTAAATAACATTTAAAATATCATAAAAATAAACAAATTCTTTATTAGTCCTCATGCCATATTTACATTAGTGAGCTCACTTAGTAAACACAATGGGGAGTAACTTGGTCAGCAAAAAAATGAATGATTGAATCAAGTCTGTATATTGTACGATAACCCAATATTGCAATTACTGTGACAGACTGAATATTCTTTTCCTAGGATTTTCAGTGGTTGTATGGATTAGTCTCACCTCGCTGGGCTCTCTGTAGGGTCTTGTTCTGTTTTTTCTTGTTAAGGTAGAGTGGGTTAAACATTCACATAGTGGATTTCAAAAGTACTTTGGAAGACTTTTCCAGTCCATAAACTGGTTACATTATCAAAAGGCCGCCAACATAAAAACACTGTACAGTTCGGTACAGAATAACACTGCAGTAGGATGTTTAATAAGGATACAAATATGACATTCCAGGCTGGCTGGGAATGAAGTCAGATGACATAGTGTCTCCTTCAATCTCTAGACAAATAAATAAAAATAAAAACGACACCAGAGCTGATTATTGAGCATTAATTCTGCAAAAGCAGTTATTCAGATTAATTCTGACACGGCAGTTTCAAATAAATATAGAACATTACCAAGCTCCACAAAGTCATTGTCCTCCAAGACATCCTCTATAATGTCATCAGCATCCAGCAGACCCTGTCCCTGACACCTCCTGGCCGCAAAGCGCACCTCTTTGGCCTGCGGGATTCCTCCATTATCAGGCTTGTTTTTGACGTAGCGTTTGAGGGCCTCCACTCCCAACCAGTTTATAGTGTAGGACGTGTCCTTACAGGGAACGGTCAGCCACTCGTCCCTCACATGCACTGTAAAGCGTGGCATTGTAAAGCTTCTGTCAGTCTGTTGTCTTCACAGAGATGGACTGATGGTAGGTGTGTGAAGGATCACGTCTGGTGGAGTTTGCCAGCCTGAACTGACCAATCAAAGGCTTTATGAAGAACCCCTCCTCAGTGCAGGGCCAGTTGAACCCGGGTTTGTGTTTGACCAAGCTATCTTTACTCTACTCTGATCAGTCATCTATTTCTCTCTCTCCCTCTTTCTCTCGCTCTCTCTCACAAACACACACAGACACACAGTGAAAAAGACACATTTAGTCACTATATGCACATGATATATTGTCCACAGGTGAACTTCAGTGCTGTATTTAAGTATTCTCATCTTTTGACACTTTAACTTTAACACCACATTTCAAAGACAAATTTCAAATTTTAAATGTCTCAGTATTACTCTACTGGAAAAGAAATGAAAGAACATGATGCACCTTTTTAGCAAAGCAATACAAAACAAACAGACAAAAAACAATGATAGCGCACCATTCAATAATCCCTTTGTTTAAACACTTAGGGCCCTATTTTAGCAATCTTAGGTGTTCCACCAGCTCGAAACACGCAAAAGGCATGTATTAATATCCTTAAATAATTGTGTGTGTTTATTTGCATAATTTGAGTTAAACCAATTAGTGTGCCACTTGCCATACCCTTTAAGAGCCAGATGTGTTCTGACTTTGGTCAATTGCTAACTCAATGGCGCAGCTACCTGGACGTTTCAACGCTTCCGTAACTAGCAGGGTGTACACACGTTGGGCATGCACCTGTGTTGACAAGTCACTGCCAAGATAGCAACAAATGTCTGATTGTGGATGTGGTCTGATTGTGGTCTGCCTAGGTTGTTTTTAGTCACTGTCACACCTATGTTTTCTGTTGCCAAGATAGCAATATGTGTGTTTCTAATACAGAGTTGTGGTTTAAAGTTGACATAAACTTGACATGACCATTTGCAATATACACATTTATCAAGAACAACAAAACTTGGTGCACTCCTCAGAAGAAGACAATCTCCATTGTTTGTGCCATTATACCTTTTCACTACCATGGTTTTACAACATTTAAATAAGTATAAGGAATATTGATTTCAAAGAAAATGTGTAGTTTATTTTTGATTATTTCAGTTTTTTACTTTTTCCTGTTTTCCTGTATTGTGAAGAGCAGATCAGCACGCTGATAAACACAGCAGACAGTCCTCAGAAACACCTTTTTGGCAATCCAAAGAACACAAACATTGGACCTATCCCTCTCTCTCACACTTTCACACATTTCTTCGTCTGCTTCAGACTCTGAGAGTGCATACCTCACAATTTACACATTCATTCATGTACCCAGTGCTGAGGTTTAGCCAGACTGCAGGAGAAAAAAAACCTGAAAGCAAACACCTCCACTGGCCTCCTGGTCGTCTACAGCTGCTATGAGAGGGGCTCCTTGTGTAAAGGGGCCCAAGTTCATTTCCCTCAAAACCACTCACTGCACCCAAAACATTTTCATGGTCTGGAGTGTGGAGTTACGTCTCTGTGCTGGCAAGCTGATTTACTGTAAAAAATGGTGGCAGCACATGCTTCTTATGGAATAATGAGTGAGATACTCAGAATGAACTGAATAAAAAATATAATGCACCAAGTTGTTTGAATCGACAACAATACAGTGCCCTCCAAACGTATTGGAACAGAGAGCTTGATCCCGTTATTTCTGCTGTAGACTGAAAAAAATATTAATATGTGACAAAAAGATCAACATTTCAGCTTTTATTTCCAGGTATTTACATCTACATCTGATACACAGTTCAAAATATAACAAATTCTGTCTTAACCCATCCATTTTTCTTGTGAGCAAAAGTATTGGAACATGTGACTGTCAGTTGTTTTTTGTTGCCGAAAAGTATTGGAACCGTTACATTGATTATTCAAACAATAAACAGCGCTTAGTTTTAGATTTGGGTTTTATTTGTGCAGACTGTGCATTTATAATTAGAGAAGTAACCAACATGAAAACCCAGAGCTGAGAGAAGATGGAGTCATTGCACAATTATTGTCCACAGCCAGAACAGCAGATTAAAATGTCCCGAAGAAGAAAGTTGTCACTGGTGTACTAAGTAGCAGATGATTTCTTATTTCTGAATGCACACTGCAAGCAATAAAATGGCTTGCCTTTCAGTGATGTGCAGACGCTATGGCCCAATGTGCTTGGGCAACTGCCCTTTTGCCATCCTTGGCTGATATTGTCCTTTCGAGGGAGGGGAAAAAATAATATTGGCAAATATGATTTCATATTTCAACAAGATTTTCTTTATAGTTCGCAATTTTGATTGAAGTTTCGTAAAACAAAGTTTTCAGAATCAATCATTCAGATTCAGACACCTCAAGAGATAGGGAAAAAGGAGGGGCACGGGCGTAGTGGTGGACACGTAGCACGCTTCACTAGAAAAAAAAAAAAGCGCAGCACACGACCGGGCGGCGCTTCAGCCGACTAGCAGAGACCCACTAGGAGTTTGAAGATGCTGTGGGAGTAGAGTGACTGCCCTAAAGGTGAGCTTGAAATGTAGCCTTTACAGTATTACAAGACATGATCACAATCAACTTTTATGCTACTAAAAAAAAACAACCAGTAATGTGTTTTCTGGTATTTATCGCTATTTGTCACTGTTAATATGCATTAAACTAGAGCTCAACGTAATTGTGCATCTGAATACATGAGTACTTCACAACACGTACCTGATTATTATTGAAAATGAATGACTCCAGGCACTTTTAAAGCTTTCCGTATCCATGCATGATTAATATCCCTCGTATCACTACTAGGGCTAGTGTGCAATGGCTTCTTAGATTATTAACGTTATTGATGTTCTGAACATTACATGTTCAGAAAAAAAATAGCAGCTTAGCATCTTGTAGTCTTTCTGAGCTCCAAGTCTTCTCCATCTGTTAAATTCAGCGCCAATACTTACTCCAAATTTATGCTGTCTTTGGTCATTGAGCTTCTTGGACGTGTAGTATCTAAGATTTGCTTTCTAGCTTCCACAGCTGCAGCACCGAAATTGTGTTTTTAAACCTGGCAACCTCAGGGGTGGGGAATGTGTGTTGGGCAATGAGCAGTAGCCCACACACAAAAAGATTTAGAAAACTGTACCACACAGTTCTAGTCAGAAAATACTGGCTTTAGCTCTATTGACAAGAGATGACAGTGCATGGACTTTACATGTTTCCTTAATATCTGATGACACATCCTGATCATTTTAATATTTACTACTGAAAATATAATCTTTATTTGTACTTTTATGTCCAGCTCTATTTATCCCCCTCGCAGGAAGGCTATTCATTGCTACAGTTTCTGTACTTGCTGAGGGTCCACCCTCCAGAAGCAAATTCCCTGTGCCCCTCCCATCACTCAGCCTGAGCTCCTGAATTCCTGACACTGCTTCTTCAGTCACAGGCTCCAACTCAGCTCCCTGCTATTTCTGTGTGGGACACTTTTGTTTCTGATCTTCTGCAGCTTGGATAAAGCTCTAAAATGTTGTGGACGCGCCTGGCGTTGCTCAGCTGTGTGACTGTGCTGTTTGTCCTCACCTGTGAGTATGACACACCAGAGGATGGAGGATGATTCTGTACCTGTTATTATGGAGAGGAATGTGGAGTGTCTCAGGTCCTTTATTTTGTGGAGCATGCATCTACAGACCTCATACAAGAACAATGACAACAACAACAATCACATCAGTGCTGGAGTTTATAGAATCTAACATGTAACTGGGATTGCTTGCTTGAGTAAGACTGTTAAATGGATCGGGAGGTAGGGAATACTTGTGATGTTCTTTGTGGTGTGTTACAGTGTCCCATGAGGGTAACGGCGCATCTGTGTCTGATGGGAAGGCAGACAAGAAAGCAGCAAGCCCACAAGGTGACCAAAACAATATCAGCTCTGAGATAGTTATTATAGATCTTCTTCATGTAACTGTAATGATTCATCATTCATGATTCAAATCTGTGTACTACTGTAATAATTATACATTATACAAATTCAAAGAGTCCTATATAAGCTTTATTTAAAAAAAAGGTTTATTTTCTTTCTTGTGTGAAATGGAAGAAGCATTTGTGGAATAACAAAGTCAGATACATCATCTTCAGTATTACAGAGTTGGATAATTTATTTGGCTATTTTGTTCTATTATTGGCAAGAAAATATCAAGTATCAATATAATACAGTTTAATAATAATTACTTGCTTATCCCTTCTCAGTGGAAGTGTACTGTAATTGGGGGTGATTGGGGGTGGTTGCACGGTCTGCCTTTGTTTACTTGATCTGATCTGATATGACACTTGGTTTTGGTAATTGTTGTTTATTAATCTAAGGTGGCTTGAGGGGAGTTTTCATGCAAGAGAGTGATGCCAGCAACTTTTTCAGGCGTCGCGGCAGGAGGGCAGTGAAATCGCAGGATGAGATCAATGGTGAGTTTGTCTATGGTATTCCAGAGGATCAATTTTCTACAGATGAATGTCAATCAAGAGAATTAAGAATTGTTCACCCATGATGTGTGGGTTGAAGTTTTTTTTAGACAATACTGATTTGGCTTTTGTTTCCAGTGTAAACGTTTAATCTGACTAAAATACAATTAAAACAACACTGTTTGGACTGTTAGAGCTGGTAAATATGGTTGTGGTAGTATAGACAGACAATTTAAACACTTTTAAAAAGTCTGTTGAAGATGGCAGTTCCTGTATTTATCACGGCTGGTTGAGCACGATTTGGCATTTTTTCATATTTGAGGTTAATAATCATGTCAAAGCAAATTAATCTGATTAATTAAACTGATTAATTCATCAGGATTATTTGCACTGCAAAAAATCCCAGCTGCAAACAGTCATTTTAGGAGTCTGAGGTTTAGAGTGGAGAGTGGGCTCTGCAGGTGCTGCTCCTGACCACTGTGCTTTGAGCCAGCTGAGGAATGCAGCAGAGGCTAACCACAGCGGTGAGCAGGAGCCACAGGCCAACATGGAGAAACCAGCCCCCAGCCACTGTCAGAGTGGGGTCTGCACACAGTCCTCAGACACTGAGTGGGCTTGTATTTTGCTTTTCTTTGAAACTGGTTGTTTTACAGCATTGACTTAACTTTGCTCATACACTCATACTCATATATTAATCATTTAAAAATGAATAAAGTGCAAAAGTGGCAGCAGACAGAAAAACTGCATATACTCACTCAGAATTCCTGAG
This sequence comes from Astyanax mexicanus, assembly GCF_023375975.1. Taxonomy (NCBI): domain Eukaryota; kingdom Metazoa; phylum Chordata; class Actinopteri; order Characiformes; family Acestrorhamphidae; genus Astyanax; species Astyanax mexicanus. Next base: position 48,057,656 of record NC_064409.1, read on the forward strand.
AACGTCTAAGAATTAAGCAGTGTTCATGTAAAGACATGATTTTAGTAATTTAGAGAGGTTAGAGTTCAGGCAAGTGATGGGTTATGTCAGAGGTTCGTATAGGATCTAACCAACAGCTGTATCTTTCAAAGCTGTTTTTTCCTTGAACAAAGATGGAAAACAAAGCATTTTTAACAAGAAGTAATGTATTTTTGTTTCATAAAATTTTAGAATAAAAAAAATGTTAAAATGTTGTGGAACCCTAAGAAATTTGAGCTCTCAGAGAACTTTCCTGACTAATAACCAAAATACCTTGGGTGGTGCCTGCTTTCAAGCCTAGGTAAACAAAACTGAATAGAGTCCTACATGGTGTGGAATGTATAGGTGCACTTTTCTTACCACCTTGAAACCCCAAGTGGCACAATTATTCATATCTCTTATAAAATCTAGTTAAGAACTACGTGTAAAATACTTCAAAACAAAGCCTTCACAGCATCCACACAGAAAAACAGTATAAAATGAGCAGGATCTTTGCACCCTGTGCAGGGTGCATTGCGACGCTCATTGCTATCTCACACCTCACAAACAGTCTATTTTCACACCTCTTGCTTTATCGTTTAAATAGCAACAATGCTTATGAATATATCTATGCAGATAGGTGTGGTGGTCTTGAAATGAGGTGTGTTTGGTTAAATTGCCATCTTGGCAAAAGAAAACGCAGGTGCGCCACTGTCTGAAATGAATCTAGGCAGACGTCTACAGTCATATGTTTATTGCTATTTGGCAGTGATTGGTCAACACAGGCACATGCCCACTTTGCGTACATCGCCGCTTATTACACACACAAATTATATAACATTATATAAAATACAATATAAAATATATTAAAATACCCGTTTACCCACCTTCACAGCATGAATGACCAGATCAGTTTTCTCTGCATGGACATATAGCTATAGACAGATAGCTGTGCCGTTGAAATAGCAATCTGCCAAAGTCAGAGCGCACCTGACTCTTAAAAAGATAAAAAGTAACACACTGATTAGTTTACTGCATGCTACACAAAAAAATGAATAACTAAGAGAATTAGTACATGCCTTTTGCATGTTTCAAGCCATGCAAGGCATACTTTTTTCAATCGTTATGATAGCAAAGACACAGACACACCTTAAAGCAAGCTGTGCAGTGCTGGGCTCGCAAATAGTGCTCCTAGTAGTCTTGACATTAGAGATTTAAAAAACAATTAAACACACGGCACATGGTGTAACAGCAACCCTTCTCTAGCAGCCATTTTGGATCCCACATTTGCCCCTTAAAATAAAATAGAATCAATTGAATACAAGCAAATTCTGAAAAAAAAAACATCACACTTTTTGTAAAAATGATAAAAAGTAAAGGAGACTGGATTCTACAGCAAGATAATGATCGTGAGACAAAAGACACAAAAGAGCAGAGTAAACAAGATGGCCAAGGGATGTTACAGAAAGCTTTAATAAGAACGCAATTGATGAAAATTCCCCAAAACAAGAAATAACTTAAACTTGGCAAAGGGTAGGGTTAAAATAGTGACTATGCAGGGTACCCAAACGTTTTGTTTTTTTAACTGTAAAAATACATAAAAAGTAGTCCAATATTTTTATATGCCATGTGCATGAACACTAATGCTGCCCCAGCTAGTGAATTGGGAAATGCCTGGGAAAAAACGCTCTTAAAATGAGATAGGGAGCCCAAGCACGGGCGAAAAAGCGAGAACGGGTGAAAACTACAGTCACGCCGAGCGTGACAGAGAGACAGGGGGAGAATGTAAACAAAAGCTTGTCAGAGAAGCATTTAATTTTTAAAAAATTATTATCGTTCATTGTAGTTCAAACAACCTCAAGGGCGAGATGTTTCATGCTCATCAAGATGTGGCCCACAGGCCGCCTACTGCTGACCCCTGCTATACATGTATACTGTATTACAGTACATTATAGTTACCCACAATATTTGCAATACATACTGTGCCGCCTTGACATGCTGGTGACTCTCCAGCGCACACCTATTTTGATTCAAGAATATATTATTTTGCCGCCATAGTTAGACCCTTTCAATGAATATCCATATACTGACTTCTTTCAGAAAAAAAAAAAAAAAAAATGTGCTTCATTAAAAAAGGAAGAAATAGTTGACATGGTTATTTGTAAGAAGGGCTCAATTGGGAGTTCAACCCATGCCATTTGATCTATTCATGTTTTAAAATCCAATAAGAACCACAGCTTCACAATAATCCTTTTCATTCTGAATGTTGTTGTAATTTTAATGCTGTTCCTCCAGCTGAGCAGAGGCAGAGACTGGCAGCTGATGAAAGAAAGAGGGAATATCATGAGGAGCAGAGGAATGAGTTCGAGAATTATGCAGAGGAAGAGCATGATGGTGAATACAAAAAGACTCACTCATATCTATCTATCTATCTATCTATCTATCTATCTATCTATCTATCTATCTATCTATCTATCTATCTATCTATCTATGAAGTTAGGGAAATACAGTTACAACACTATGTAAGTAATGTATGTAAGCCATGTTTGAGCTTGATAACACTAAATACTTTTATTTCAAATAGTATACATTTGAAATTTTGGAAAATTACATGTATAAATTTAACACATTTGAGAATGTGCTGTAGCATATCTTACACATTAATTTCATTATAATAAAAAAAAAAACAATTCCCCAGGTTTTTTACTTTTTTATTTTGTATTTGTTTTCTATTTACAGTAAAGGGAATTTTTGTTTAATTGTTTATCTTTGGAGTATATATGTATGCACTAAATATTCTGCACTTTATTATTGTAGTACATTTTATTGTGGTTTGTTACATGACATTCATTTTATATTACATTGCTTATTTTTTTTACATTACTATTATTTAGGTCTTGGTAAGCTACTGTTGTTTACAACACCCAACATTTATTGTACTGCAATATTTCAGAATATCATGATATTATTTTAGGGACATCCACGAATTCACATTGTTTTGAAAATTGTTACACCTCTACCATCTGTCTTTCCGTCTATCTATCAATCAACCTGGCCATTTTCCTATTAATCCTAATTTAAACTGACCCTTTTTCATCCAATTCCACTACAGAGCAAGATGAGAGAACCCGGGAGAAGACAGAGCAGTGGAGAGAGTTCCACTACGACGGCCTCGACCCTTCTTACGAATACAACCGCCACACCATTTAAAGGTGACCAGTGGAGGTTTTTGTCCATCAGGGGAGGAGAAAGGTGCCAATGAACCAAATAACGCTCCCTGCCAGCTCTGTAGCCTACTTACTAAATGAGCTCTCCCTAGATTTACTGACCAAAATCTAGAGCACCCTCTGCTGGACAAAAACTCTTAAAAAAACTTTCTCTTAAAGCAGCAGCTGTTTCTGGTGGGGGGTGCAGTTAGACCAACAGTTAAAGGTGCTAAGCTCTTCTCTGTGAACAAAAGGTCTTGTACCAGATTTGTGACTGGGCAAGGAAGGAAATATAATATTTAGTACTTTGATTATTTTCTGCACCATTGTTCTGAATGCTAAATGCGTCTGTAATGAGTGTGTTACATAGCACATCTATCAAAACAGTACTAGTGCTAAAGTTCAGCATGCTTATTATACAAAGTGCACAACACATAGGGTATATTAATATTCACAGCTGATGATACTGTATACATGTGCTTTATTTTATTTTAATACATACTGGAAAGATGTAATACATGTATGGAAGATTTCATGCATTGTGTGATAAAGGGGTTTTAAAGTTGGTATGATGTATAAATTTGTAATGAGTTCAGTATGAGCTACTACAACAACAAAAATATGATTACGCTTTCACCAGTTTAGTTCAAACTGTAGTCATATACAATCTGTACATCTGTGTATTTACAAACAGTAAAACTGTCCTACTAATGCAAGTATACAGGTAATACATGTAGTTTAATATGCAGATTTGTTGACTTGTAATGGATTCAACAGAATGCATTCTGTAATGTAAAAATTCTAAACCAAACAAATAAAAGTCAATATCTGATCTTAAAGCTGTCCATTTTTACTTAAAGTGATGTCCATTAAATGTGAAATTTAATATCGGGATGAAATCAGCTAAAGACAAACTCTGGACTGGCCTGAACAGAACCTCACTCCCTCTCTCTGCTTTGTGATGTGACTGAAAGAAGCAGCACCTAGCTGCTAAATTCAGAGCGTTTCTATGAAGACTGTGAGAAAATACTGAGCAAACCACGAGCCATCTGTTTTCCATTTTTCCCCAAAGTCATATTTCAGTCCATACAGCAATCCAGTAGAAACAAGATTGTTTTAAACAGAGGAATATATTTGATCAAATACGTGTTTCTTTTTTTGTTCTTAACTAAATGCAATCAGCAACAACCCCATAGAACACTGATATTTGGATGCTTGTGGTTGTATCAGGTTTTCTGTGTTTGCAATCATTTCCTCTTACATAAAAATATCTGAACATAATACAAACACGTATCAGGGATGCAACGAAATGATCATTTTTGGACGAAACTGAACAATAATGAGACATAGCTAAAGGCTGAATAGTGAACACAGGTTTTTATTTATTTTTATTCATTTCAAGTTAAATGAGCATAGATTACAGAATAAAAGAAGGTGCACAAACAAAAATGAACAGCAGATGCACCATTAAAAATATACGATTACATACCTTCCTGATTCTGTCTTCTTTACAGCTATGTTAAAATTGTTAAAGATGACCTCAACTCAGGAACTTTGGTATCAACCTGCACGACCAACCCATCAGCGAGTAACCCAGCTCAAAATCAGTTATCATCTCAGCCAACTGATGTTGTTTTTCCCACTACAAATCATGAAGGAGGAATGGATTTCCTGGGCAACTTCCCAGTGGGGAACTCCTATTTACCAAACAAGGCCAGTTAGCTGAGATGCTAACTGTTTTCGAGCTGGATTACTCGCTGATAGTTAATCGTGTACAGGTTGAGGTTAAAGAGGTCATCTTTAACCATTTAACATGGCTGCAAAGAAGACAGAATTATACAGGTTGATCATACAGTGGGTTAATCATACAATGCTGGTTTGCTAGGGTTGCTGTTTGATATGATATGTATATGATATCTGTATATTCTACTCAGAAAATCATAATATTGGCATGTACTTACCCAGTACAGTGCAGGGCCTTGGCCGGTAAGAGTTCAAATTGGTGGTGTCAGTCGAATAGAAAATTTGAAAAGTTTAGGTAGTGCGCATTCCCAACTGACTGGAGTACACTTTTAAAATTTATTTTATAATATCTCAGTGTGACTTTGATGATCTGCTGAGTAAAGGTTCCAGGGAGAGCCTTAGCATCAAAAATGATTACTAAAAAAGAAGGATAAGTAAGAGTGAATTACGGGAGGAAACTGGGGTCAAACCTGGTGATTAAATTGATGGTCTGGTATAATTCTTTTTCTACTTATTTATCTAAATACTGAAAGTGCTTTTTTGCCATTTTCAGCCAAATAATTCTGGTTGCCCAAAATTCATTGCATCCCTAATCTGTTTGTAATGAATCACTGGCAACTACCTTCAAACATACTCCTGAGAGCAGGTATAGCCTACATTTTACTTACATGAAAAAACAGCGGTGACTATTCTATAGCAAACCAAATATAATCAAGTGTACATGAAAAATATATATGTAAATATATATATATATGTCCATTCACCTTCAACAATACACACTCCAGATAACACTTCATACCAAAACATTTTACATCATCAAACAAATCACACTTCACCAGTACCCACAGAGAGTGGAAAAAGAAAACCGTACGTATCAGCACTAGAGTTACAGTACACATTCTATTTTACTGACTGATTTATGCACAGTTCAGAAATAAAATGAAACTTTTGTGGTGTGTTTACCAAAATCAATACCACAAACAACACTGTACGTGCCAATCAATCCATTTACACACTCTGGGGTCTTTACAGTACAATGCTTTGGGTAACTGGGCAGGAGTTATGTGGTTGTTTGGATACAAATTATGCTCTAATATTACAGTTTGACTTGTTTCACTTTCAAATAAACAAATTACTGCTCTCTTGTAAACATAGAATGGATCTTAAATCAATAGAAATGCAATAAAAACATTTTAGTTTCAGCTTTATTCTTTACTCACTCACAGCTGGTCATGTGACCAGTCAAAAAACTATATCTGGATTGGATGTTACCTTAAAATGCAGGCCCAGTTAAGGAGAAAACCTAATTTAAACCTAACCTGTGCTGCATGCCATCATCTAATATCTCGTTTGGTTTTTAGCAGAAAATGCTGCTCCAGCTGGTTGGTCAACTCATATAAACCAGCTGAAGTGAACAGACCATATTAAATAAATCTACCTTAATGACATTTCTTCATATTTTCCGACTAAAAGCAGCCTTAAATAGTCCTTCACCTCCGTAGTGCATTAGTCAACCTCAGCTCCACAATACAAAACACGTACCAAGCAGGTCAACAGCAGCTTTGATCAGCAGTAGACTCTGATCCCACCATTTTGTCTGAGCTCCTCAATTAGGGCATGCCACCGTCTGGCACAGCAAGGAGTGAACCCAGTGCTGCAGACTGGCAGCTGCCAGATCAAAGACTGATCTGGAGGAAGTGACCAATGGATAATGGAGAGAGTGTTTCATAAGTCTGAAGGTGCTGTTGTCTTCAGAGATGGCTGGGTCACTTGGAGCCGGTGATGATTGTGGTGACGGTGGAAGGCCGTGTACATCTCTTCTCCTTCGCCCCTGAACCTCTCTGGGATGCATCTGCAAAAACACAATACTCACTTTAAAGATCTTAAAAAAACTACACAATCAGGCAACATAACCCACAATGCTGATTATAAAAATCATTGTTGTTTAATTTAATTTCATTTGAAAGACTACTTTTACTTGTATTACTACAGGTGTACATTAAAATTTTACTGTTACACCGTTATTGTTTTCAATGTTACAAATACATTTAAGTTTTTTTTAATTTAAATTTACTTTATGTTTAATGTATTATTATTTTAATTGGTGATGTGAACTTATGTTTTATTAAGACAGGCATTCACAGGTGAAGGGATTAAGGGGATGGCTAATTGACTAATCTACTAATTGTCAGATTACCCAACCACCAAAATAATCATTAGTTGCACCCCTAATCTGTGTAATACAATAAATCTATTAGAAAGATCACGTAAATAACCTAAAGAAGTAATGTGATGAACTGCTGCTGCACTTTTAAAGTTACTATACTTTATATCACTCAGAACCTGATTGTGCCATTGCTACCAGTCAGCACAGATATGTTAATTAAAAATAAATAAAGAATATCCACTAGAGGTCACTGTCTCTTTCAATAGGCATCCTTTCCTGGAGTTTTGAATGTTAGCATTTTATATTTTCATATAATGATTTCAGAGATTTTGAGGAATGAAAATGTATAAACATATTTTTTTTTTTTTGGCATAAGTGTTCTTTGTTCTAATGTTACAAAAAAGTATTCTCAAACATTTAACAGATGTATTTAAAAAACAGGGTGTTTAAAAAAGTAAAAAAAGAAAGAAAATGTTGAATAGCTACATCGATTGCTAAACTGTTCTTTTTTAAAATAAAGTACATTAAGAGCTGCACAATATATCAATATGTACATTTTAATACAGAAAGTATATAAAATATAGATTATAATGGATGATGTGCAGCAAAAGGTAAGAGTGACTGCACTATGCATGAAACAGCTTTTTGTCAAAATATGGTAAATGCTGTGTATTGTGGAGATGTCTTTAAATATTGTGATATATCATTTTTCCCATATATAGATTTTTGCAAAATAAGTACATTGCACAGTTTCCAATTAAAGGTTAAATAACCACAATTGCCTTTAATCTGAGTAGTTTGTTAAACCATAAAATAAAAAGGAGAAATATGCTAGCAGGCCACATGTTATTAAACAAGAGCTAGTATCGTATCCCATGACTTTTGCCAGAATCTCGTCTGTTCACATAAACAATTCTAGCCAGACGCTGCCGGTCATGATTATCACACACTTCACCAGGGGTATACAACTAAGTTTGGCCGCGGGCCAGATATTTTCCAAGTCATCACGAGGTGGGCCACGGGGAAGTAAATAAAACACACCGCTCCTCACGCAGGATTGAACCCGGGTCCTCAGGCTCGTGGTCCAAAAACACTGCCACTGCCCCAGCTAGTGAATTGGGACACAGCCATGAAAACTGCCATTATAAGGAGATGGGGAGCCCGAAAACGAGCGGACAGACGAGAACGGGCAGAAACTAAAGTCACGCAGAGCGCGACAGAGAGACAGAGGAGCAATTTACACAAAATCTGTCCAGAGAAGCATTTTATTTGTTTTTTCTATTATATTTCAAACAACCTCACGGGCCAGATGTTTCATGTTTGCAGGCCAGATCTGGCCCGCGGGCTGCCTATTGCAGACCCCTGTACTACACAGTCCACTGTGGGTGGTAATGCCTTCTATGACATACTAGGGTAACACTGTGGATTGAGCCAAGGTAAATGCCAGATTTCACAAATGTAATGTCCCATTTATTTGATATTCACTATCAGGCCTCGCTCACAACAGGTATGGATACTCACCAATCAATTAAGAAACTGCTATCCCATGACTTTTGGCATGTCTGTGTATTAGGAGGTTATTAACTCACAGTCCTTGTGGCTGATGGAGGATACATCCACAGACTGGCTCTTTATAGGCGCGGGAGTTTGGTTCTGGTTCCTGTGCTGGGTGGAGTCGATACTGCTGCCTAAACTGCTGCCCAGCTGCAGACGCTTCATGTGTCGGATCACTGCTGTAGCATTAAAAGCTTGCTGTGAGAAAGAAGGTGAGATAATGCTTATAAACACAGTTCCAGATCTGTATACTGTGGTGTTTGTATTGATGCAGATTACATAATGTTCTGGTGTCAATATTCTTCTCTTCCTTCTGCTTTCCCCCAAAATCATGTGAAGAAATCAGCTAAAAAGATGATACTCACTCTCCATTTGGCTTTAGCAAAGTTCTTCTTCATCTGCCGACTCACTGACTCGTGGATATTCTTACGAAGAGCAGTGTCTCCAGCTATCCTGCAGTTGAGAGAATATACCTTAAATTAACCAAATGTTTTATTTAAATGATTTAATCAAGTTAAAAAAAGTGGCTTGGTACCATATTGAAATCTTTTCAAACCGAATATAATATTTATAGCATATTTATTAATATTTATTAATATGTATATGCAGAATACTATTACTATTTATGATCTATACCTAACATAAAAAACATATTTAAATGTAGCGTGTCTATTTCAATATACATGCATTGTTATGCTGTTCATACAAACATTTTGCAACAATATATATATTTTTACAACACATTTTTTAACAAACTAACCAAGTTTGCTTTGATTGTTTTAAAGTATATATTGTTAAAATTTAAAGACATTTTTCATTTTATCTATTTCATATAATTCTATTCAAACATGAAGAATTTCCAAGAATTCCTTTGCCTTCCTGTCATTTTATAATAAGCGTCCCTTTAAGAAAATATCCTTTATCATCAGTTTAATTACTATTTTCATAATGGTCTATTGTCAAGGGACTGAAGGCCTTGCTGAATGTTAAAGTGAATTAAGTGAATGTACATTTTTCTTATACTGTCTCCTTATTTAGCTGAGAAAGTTCAAACTCTCCAACATTTCATGAGAGAATATCAAAGTAATTAAAATAACAATATTAATTGAAAATCAAAATGTATGCTTGAAAGAGAACAAGGTCATCATGAACAATTTAACATGTCTGCAAATCCATGATTTCATTAAATGTCAATTCTCTCTAAAATTGTCCACCCTGTGGTGCAGCTTGCCCTGACACAGTGGACACATGAATGACAGAAAATAGAAAGTAAAAATAGGAGGTAATTAAGTCTGGAAAATCAGATTTCTGTGTATTCTGAGTTCATTTATATATCATAAATAGTTATAAGGCAAATATTTTAAAGTAATAATTTAAAGGCAAAAAAGCAGACTATTTCTATATTGACCCTAATTTTTTATTCTTGCATAATTATTTTTTTTTAAATGCGTTTAATTTAGTAAGTAAACAGTGATTATAGTGCAATGTACAGACGTGTTTCTGCAGCTGAATTTAAATGTGTATAAACATTTTATTATACTACTACCCCACTTTACCCTTATTTAAGAATATTGTAAATATATGTCGTGTTTTTATGTCAACCACACTCAATTGCAAGTAAAAAAAAAAAAAAAAAGAAAATATTAATTAAAATGACAATAACCATCCCCCTTATGATGACATTAAAAGAGCAATCAATTCTACAACTGTTTGCAAAGATGGCAAAACTAATCAATAACCAATCTATTTACTGAGGTTACACGACAACCACAACATCAACAATACAATGTGAGCCTTGCAAAGTTATATATATATATATATATATATATATATATATATATATATATATATATATATATATATATATATAGCTGTACCAACCAGGGATGCAGGAGTGCCTGGTCACATGTGAACCTCTTCTCTGGATTCTTCAGCATCAGGTTACTGATGAAATCTTTTGCTGTTAAAGAACAAATTACGTTCAGTTATATGAGGGTAAAAGAAAGCCAAGAAAAAGTATTCCCATCTTTTTATTTTGTGCAATATTCCTATTATACATAATTTCTTTTTCTCAGCCACTGATTACCTGAGTCTGAGATATCATCCCAATATGGTGAATCAAACTCATAATCAGCCTTGAGGATCTGCTCAAACAGCTTGGAGTCGTTCTCATCATAAAAAGGAGGATAACCACAGAGTCTGTGATAAAGAGATATTTGCATTGTTATTAAATGAATAATATATTATAAGCTGATGATAATTGGAAGGATGCTACTCTAATGAAAATAGCTACTTACAGTATGTAAGAAATAACACCAATAGACCAGCAGTCAACTGCTTTACTGTAGGGCTTCTGTGCCAGGACCTCTGGAGCTAATGATAAAAAAAAGACAATATTAAAAGAGACAATGGGCAGAGTTTTTAAAAATGATTTATTTGTAAGCATCTAATGCCTAGTTTACACTACTTCATATTTAGAGTCATCAGGTTGTTGAACCCTTCACACTTGCATATGTTTTGCAATTGGGAATATTTTAGTTGTTGTCTATTGCACAATTCACTATACAAGATTGTTCCATTGATTATTCCAAGATTGTTGCATTGATTATTCCAAGATTGTTGCATTGGTGATCACTCTGAGAGCACTTAAATTGCATCTTTTACCAGTATACATAACGACCCAGTCAGCACCAAGCAAACAATGGTTTGCCTCCAATCTAAGGCAACTGATGGTGATCTCCAAAATTAGTTGGAGACTTAAATACTGGCATTATAACTGTGTGGTCTAAACCTGGCATTAATGTACAAATGATTTAAATAACCAATTATCAGACTACTGATGTACTGTCAGCTAGCAGCACATTTCAAACGATTAGGTGTATCTATTTAGAAACACTTAAGAAGATCCTTGATTAAAGCAGAACAAGTTAACTAGAATCTGAGTTTCTGAAGGACAGTCTTACCAACATATCCTGGAGTTCCACAGGCTGTGGACATGATATCATTTGCAGCTCCTTCCATCTTGGACAGGCCAAAGTCGCTAATCATGATTTTGGATTCATCTTGGTTGTAGTATAGCAAATTCTCTGGCTGATGAGAGACAATAAGGAAAAGAAGTGAAAATACGAGCAGGTATTTTACTGATACAGATATTAAAATTATGTTTTCTGCTTTTTGAAAACACTTGAAAAAGGAGAAGATTTTTAATGAGGTTTATTTTTTTTGTTTGTTTGGACAGGGAGAATTGGAATGTTTATGTTTCATAAAAACGCTAATGTCACAGCGTATGAATGACCGGTATTCAGTATAACCGGTTTGTATAACCGGTATTTAGTAAACTACACACTTCATAAAACTACTGCAAAGCGTGTAATTTGTAATTAAACTTCTGAATTTTTTTTCTTGTTTGTGGTGTTGAGGACTTTTTTATAACTCATTTTTGCTTATGTGTGGATAAAAAAATCTTTCTATAACCAGAGGAAGGAAAATTTCTCTTTTTTTAAAAGGATTTGTATTTATAGCACTTAACCAAAGATTCTTTCCTTTTCTCCCTGTGCGAGGCTTTTTGTTTGTAAGGAAGCTGTCCATACCTTGAGGTCTCTGTGCACTATACCCAGTGAATGGAGGTAGTTAACTGCATCCAAAACTTGTTTTATCAAAGCACTGGCGTCCTGCTCTGTGTAAAAGCCTCTCTCCACAATCCGATCAAACAGCTCTCCTCCGGAGACGCTGGAAACACAGAGGAAGCAGAAAAACTCATTTCCTTCCTTCAATTTCCTACCAATACAGATGCTACACGGTATTATGTAACGTTACAAATGACAAGTGGGATTTGGACCTGCTGTTTCTGAAAGGAAGACAGGAACAATCTGTTGTTGGCTTTGTTTAAAATCTACTGGATATAACATTGCACAAGAATAACAGCAGGTGCCATGACAACTGCTCACAGTCCATCCCTTCATTATAGACGAGAGAAGCAGTACTTGCAGAAGTACAATTCTAATCAGTATGCTGATTGCTTCTGCCATGGATTTTATAACAGCGGAGCTGGACTTAGGGTGGTGGGATAAGTGTTGCAGTTTCTATTCATAAGTGAGACATAAGTAGTGACTCTCATGTTATTACTTACAGCTGCATGATGAGGTACAGGTGGTTGGGGCTTTCATAAATGTCCTCCAGGGCAACTATGTTCTCATGCTTGATCCTGGAGAGAGAGAAAAAAATAAACACTGGTATTATTTATGTCTCTATATCAGCATTCAGTGGTATGAGCGGCAGATTCAGAAGCACATTTCTCATTTTTATTTCCTATTTCTTCTTTTTATTAACTAGGACAAGACCGTTCTACAATATTAAAAAATAACTTTCACTTGCCATAGGATAGCAGTATTTAAATTGAAGGGTTGCCTTATGAGAAAGCTTGGGAATGGCCACCGCTGTAAGTTGTGAGGTATTCTCTTGTAAGAGGCTAAATACTGGCCTCAAGGTTAACAATTTTTGATTAATAGAATGTATCTGAAATGTCACTTATGTCAATGTTTACATTTCCATGATTTTAGTATTCATCTTGTTTGGAACATAATGTAAGAAATGTTCCAATAATGCTGTGATGCAAACCATTAATAAGTCACATGTTTTCAAATTGCTTTAGGAATATAATTTCTGTAACATTACAGGCTAAACTGCCTGCAATCTTTACAAATCATTCTTATATTGTTCTCTGTTAGCTGGGCTTAAAGTAGGGTAATGGTGGCTCATTGTTTAGAACACTGTTAATGTTAATGACGTCATGGTTTTGAGTTTGATACCAAAGTTCAGCAAGCTGAACATGACCCTTAACCCTTACGGCTCCCAATGGCTCTGTGCTCACTGATGTGCATGTGTGTATTCACTGCACAGACAGGCTAAAGGCGGAGGCAGCATTCCATCTGTGTCTAACACAAGTATGGTAAATATGACTGTCATACCTTGTCTTTAATAGGTGCCAGATGGATGAGACATTCCATTTCCATTCCAAGTTATTTGGAGGTACTTATGGTAATAGGGGTGTGACACAACTCTCATCTCACAAGACAAGGCACATTATTGGGACACAAGATTTAAACTAGATAGATATTTTTTTCAAAAATAGATATTTTTTTTCAAAGTAAAAGTATATGACAGAAAAAAACTCACAAAATGCAAAACTGCAGGTGAATTCTTTTTATATCTTGTAAGTAATCATCCTGATGTCAATCAGTTTCTGATGATAAACTATGCATGATTGATCATCTGCAGTAATGTACAGAACAGTATTCATGTACTGCAGCCAGTTTCAAACCCAACATATTCTCTCCTGTATGATCTCACATGAGTCTCTTCAGACCTTAGAACTATTGTTAGATTCCCCTCAGTGAGGGTATTATATTAAACTGGCAAATACCCCGAGAGTACTATACAGACCTGGCAACCTATAAGCAAATCTCTATGTTTTATATTTTTGCTATTTTTACGTCACGTCAACGTGTTGCTTCGCGGGCACTGACGTTTTGCATCGCTTTGCTGTGTAAACAGCAAAGGTGGGAATGTGGGTGGTAACACGAGGCTTAGACCAGAAATATCATGCCTTTTATGCCTATGTTCTTTAGCTCCTTTGGCTCGTGGCAAAAGTCATGGGATATGATACTAGTTTCTGTCCCATTACAGGTGGCATGTCAGTGTATACAACCATACATAGCTGTTGGTCTAATTGGCCTCTTACTTGTTTATTAGTCATCTGTGTGCAATTTCATTACGGATTCATGAAGAACAGTGCAGTGCACAAGCTGACTAGAGGTGATTTCAGATGTTCCATTTGCATTTCTGGTCTGTTGCTGCTGTCAGTCAACTAGAGGAACACAGGATTATCAATAGCAGTAAAACAGGCCACAATCAGACCTAAACATTAGAAGAAATCAATACAGAGATGCAAAATTTTAGGTGTGTCAAAAACAGAAGGCACTAAAAGCTTACAAATAAAAGAGAATCTGCCAGACCATAGAAAATTACATGGGCGGATGACTGATATATACTTTCAGTCATAAAGAGAAACAGCTGAAGAGATTAAGAGCACTCTCCAGGATGTAGGCGTCGACATGTAAAAGACTAAGACGTGACGAAAAGAATAGAGCATGACCTTAGAGGGTTCACCACAAAATGCCGACTGCTGAAAAACCTCAAGAACTAAAAGGTCAGGTTACAAAGTAAAAAAAAAAAGTGCAGAGAAAAGGTCTGCAGAGTTTCGGGAACAGACAGACAGAACGGAGATTAACTGGCATTAGAGTGATGGAAAAAGAGAAAGCTGTGTATAGGCATGATCCAAAGCCGTCCATCTCATCTGTAAAACATAGTGGCATGGCCAAGTCCACCTGCCAGTGGAACAAACTCACCCTTATTAATTGATGATGTGACCGCGGACAGGGTGGATTTTAAAATGAAACAAAGCTTAAGTGTTCAGAACACCTTGTATCAGGACAATATCCTTAGATGCACTGCGGAGGCAACTATGCAGCATTTAAGTAAAAGAAATGTACTGCAAGTGGCCAAGACAGTCACCTGACCAGTATCCTGCTGAGCCAGCGTTTCACTAACTGAAGACAAGCAAGAACTAAAATAGGCCTATTAAACTCCTGGCAGAGAGTCTCCAGGGAGAACTGTATGTCTAGTGCTGATGCCTATGGCTAGCGGCACAGGTGTCACAAGTATTCACATTCATTACTCAGGTAGAATTATAGATTCTTGGGTTTAAAAAACTTTTGTAAGTTAAAGTATCAACATAAGATGTTTATTCAAGTAAAATAAAGTACTGGTTTCAAAACTACTTAAAATATAAAAGTAAAAGTAATGCAAGGGTAAAAATTGCCATTAAGGACAAAAGCTAAGGCCCCGCCACAGGGGCACTACTCCCCCATCCCCAAAACACATTATGACCATAATGACTACAGTGTTAAATATTAAATGTTCATGTTGAAATATTTGGGATGCACTAGACTGCCTGTTTTAGCTACAATGTAAATTTTAGTATAATGTAAATATATTAAAGAACCTTAGTTGGAAAATTTTGCTTAAGTTCTCCTGAGTCTCTGCCACAGATCATCTACATCACATGTGTCAAACACAAGGCCCGCGGGCCAAATGTGGCCCGCCACGTCTTTTTATGTGGCCCGCGAGAGCTTGTAAGATCTTAGTGTCTATAATAAATAAGTCAGAAGCGTTCTTTGACCAAAAAATACATTTCCCACAATGCTTGTCGATTGTATTACCCGCAAAGTTACGGCTTACTGCCACTACACGGCAGTGTAGTCATTGATGTGGAAACCCTGCCGGAGGGAAGGTGTAACTTCGCGGGTGGAATTGAGACAAACAAATGTTTATCCCATAATGTCCAGAAAAAGAGAAGTTGATGCAGACGGACGGCTGTGCTTCAAGGCGAAAGACCGGTATGCCTTTTGTGTTACGAAGAGTGTTACTGACCAAAATAAACGCTTTTTAGGAGAGATATAAGTTCTGTGTAAACATTTATAAGACAATAGCTGATAAAATCTGTTTTAATGACGTTAATAAACATCACTGTGACAGCGCTAGTCGCAGTTTCACCGCAGCAAAGTACGAGGACGTGAATCACTTTTCTAACCAGCCTTTACTGATTTCTGCCCTCAATAACCCTTTCAATAACCTCCAATAGCCTTTAATAGTCTTCAGTAGCCTTCAACAGTCTAACCTTGCAGCCGTGGTGTGTCCACTAAACTCCGTAGTTATAAACATCCTGAGGTTAGCAGCGCGATAACTGACCTGTTTATAATGTAATCCCAGCAGTGACTCATGCTCTAAACGGCTGCTGTTAGGTGATTGGGCTGAAAGATGAACTGTAGAGAGCTGTATTATTCGGTTACAAAAATCTTTATTTCATACACAGAAGAACTTAAAAATTTTAAAAACGCTCCAGACTGGCTGAGCTGAGCCCTGTAGCCCGTGGCTGGGCTGTAGCTCTGACTCAGTAAAGACTGCGGACTTGTGCTGCTGCTGCTGCAGCTCCCACTAGTGGTTGGATGAGGAACTGCTAAATCTGAGGAAATGCTATGTTCTTAACAGCTCACAATTTTTGATTTTATATTTATTAAGCCTTATTTCAGTTAATAATTTCAAAGTTAATATAACTTGATGTCATTTCTATTCACTTGAATAGTTTGGTTCTTGATTGATGGAGTTTTTGGATTTCATGACATGACAAATTAAAAGGATTTATGTTAATAGAGCAACAAGCAAACATTTTTTCCATGCAACTGTAATATTTGATTGAATAAATAATATATTGAGAGTTATTTAACATTAAGGAGTAATTACATTCATTTACATATATTACATTTGGTTACATTTTATTACATTTATAAGTTACATCTGGCCCTCGGAGGACAGCCAATATGCCAATGTGGCCCTCGGCCAAAATGAGTTTGACACCCCTGATCTACATACTAGGCTACATTCGTCCGCTATGTTCTTGCTGGAGTGTGACATGACGTGTGCGGTTGTGATGGATTGTGTATGAAACAATAGGGTGTTGGATGGTATATGTTTATACTTCATTTGGTTTGGTTACTTTATTTGGTTAAAGAGATTTATGTGGACAGTTTTTTTTTTTTTTAACAAACATGCATTGTTTCCATTTTTTTATTATCTACTCACAGCTAAAAAAAGGGGTACTTAATTTTAAATTTAGTTATTCTCCTATATTAAAAGGAGGTCTGGTTACAACTAGGAACAAAATGAAATG
The DNA here is from genome assembly GCF_023375975.1 of Astyanax mexicanus. Lineage (NCBI taxonomy): Eukaryota > Metazoa > Chordata > Actinopteri > Characiformes > Acestrorhamphidae > Astyanax > Astyanax mexicanus. The sequence continues at coordinate 48,075,111 of NC_064409.1, forward strand.
GTTTAAATGAAGTGTTCGTACCTGACCATCTGCCTTACATGCAACATGCATGTGCAATTGTGCTAATTATTTCTTAATAATAATTATAAATTCAGTTTTAACATTGTACCTGAGGCGCAAACACTTTCAATTCAGAGTCAAATAAAATTGAGTAATGCCCTAGGAATGTTTAAGCAATGCTCACTGACACATAAAAAAGTTATTACAGGATTCTTTAAAGAGGCACAAGTCTATTTACCAAGATTCCCCTTGATATGGAAAGATGTACAATTACAATTGCACTTGCACTTCATCTAATGTGATTAAATCAACTTATTTTAAATTAACTGCACAGCACTACTCTGAAAAACCTTTAATTATTTTAAGAGTGTAGGTAGGTTTGCCTGTTGCTGTGCTGCTTCTCTGCACCACCACGTTCACACAGTAGTGAACAGCTGATCATCCCCCCCAACCCCCCAGCTGTCTGTGCAGCCCCTCTTCCTTCCTCATCATCATCAGCAGCCCTGCTCTTAGCGCCTGCTCCTCTTTTACCATGACAACCATCATGCCGCGCTCGCATGCAAACGTGTGCGGCATAGTGAGGCTGCAGAGGAGGCTGCATGAGTCACTGCTGAGGGCGGAGAGAGCGTGTGTGGGGGAGAACGCCGCAGCCTCGCGAACGCAGCAGCACACTCTTAACAGAAGGTGCAGGTGGGTGTGGGGGACAGGTAGGGCACTGCTAAAGTGGCTTCAAAAGCCTGACTCATCTAACTCTTACAGAGGAGCGGAAGAAACTGTTAGCACTGCTTAACTCTTCTTCACTTCAGTCTTACGTGCCGCCATTTCTTTTGTATGAATAGAATTTGATTAAACAAAGGGGTTCTCCCTATTTCTATTGAGTTGGTTAGTAAATTAGCTAATTTACTCAATGATTTGACATAACTTTTTAACAATAATAAGTTTGACTGAACACTAACTACTGTATTTTTTAAAGTAATAGGTAACAGCAGAAGAACTTGCATTATCAACAGGCATACTGTATCAACTGACATACATCACTGCAAATTCATATTACTTTTATGATGGAGTAATTAAATTAATCGAGTAACAATGATAAGCCAAACAAATAAGATTAGCTTATCCTATCTTAAAAATTACAGTTTTATGGGAATGGGAAAAAAAATCTAGTTAATCTTGTTATCTTTTAGTCAGTGGAAGTTCTATGTTCGTGGAGTTTCACATAATTTTTAACATTTCTTTTGACTGAGCACGACTTAATACAATATAAAGAACAAAAAGATAAAAGATAAAAAAAACAAAATTAGAGATACACATTTTGAGTGACAGTATATACCGAAAGTAAACAGTATGTTCTGTATGTGGGTGAATAGATTTAAAAGCAAGAAATGTAGTAACTGTATAGATAGAATAACGCAAATGATATTAAAGCTCATTGTGTTTGTTTATTCTGGTTTGCTGGATGACACAATTCAGTTCAGCACAAGCACTGTATGCTGTCATTAGTCCAGCATGCAGCCTGCCTGTTGCTGGCCAACACAGCTGCCAGTAACTCATCACCTGCTGCATGGGCTACAGTGATTTTATCACTTGTGGTGTGCACACAGGATTAGAATTAAACACGCTGTTTTTGTTACTGCACCTTTAGAACACAGAGATATTCTGTATTAAAATGTACTGGTTACGATTGGCTGTCCTGTATTTAGTCTAAAGCAGTGAGAGCACTTTGAATATAATCCCTTCTTATACTTTGATGTGAAGGAAAACTTGTTTAAGTGAGTGGGGTGTGTATGGTTTCCTTGAAACATCAACAAACAGAGGATTCTGTGTGTAGAGCAATACCTACTTCCTTAGTACAGCAATTTCATTCTCAATGCTGCTCTCTTTTCCTCTCAGAGCTTTCTTGGGGATGCATTTCACTGCGTACATCTTTCCTGTAGACCTCTCCTGAGCAAGAACCACTTCAGAGAACGCCCCCCTGAAAATAAAGTGGAGAGAGAAATTAGAGAGAGACAACAGTTTAAAAAAGGATGAGCTGAAACATATCAACGTGCAGATTTAAGAAATGTTGCTGGGTCTTGAGGGACCATACACATACATACACACATTTTTTTAAGGTTTATTTTATCTTTTTTGCATTTTTTACTTTATTTATAAAGTGTTTAAATGTACATGAAAAAAAATTAAATAACATATGCGCACATTGTAGTGCATTTCAATTAGTTAAAATGAATCCACACAATTGTAAACAAGAGAATTTCCAATTATAAACACTGAGTGTATTCAGCTGCCCATAGTGGGTTCTTAAATCAGACTGCAGTTTGCAATTGGGAGCTAAGCCTTCAGTGGTCACTGAAAATCCCCAGTAATCCCTCACACCACACACACACAAACACACTCAAGCACACACGCACAAGGTCATAGGAGTTCAGGTGAAAGACATCAATTGGCCATTACTCACTCAGGCTGCCTGATTTGTCATGACACCTTTAAAGCTTTGACTTTTCACAGTTCAATAACAGCATAATTTCCTTAGCTTGTCAAATTTAATGTGCCATTTTAGCACCCTTTAACCATTTAAAAGAGTTTCAGGCATTGTTTGAGCTGTTGACAAGTATTTTCAGAATATTAAGGCAACATAGTTGAAAATATTATAAAATCTATATTTTTATCTATAACACCCTCTGAATTCTAAATAAAAATCACAAAAAGAGGAAAAAAAGGAGTCAAAAGTGTCATTACATACTCTTTAGATGTTTGTACAAACTGCATAATACTGAAAACGCTGACAAATGGCTGTTTTTAAGCAGTACAGGGCTAGGACTGTAACATTAGCTGAGGTAACTAGCTAACAAATTATAATTGCACTGCTGAGGTAAATGCTTCTATACAATACCTCACCATTGCATTTTTAATCAGAAATTTATTTAGTAGTGCTATACTCTTCACAAATGTGTTTTTTTTTCTTTAAGAAGTTAAACGATAATGCACGTAGATATTTCATGTATGTATCACTGACAGACTACAGAAAATTAGAAGTGTGATTTTTTTGTGTATCTAGAATTGTTTTTAAAAAGCATTGCTTGTCCTTCAATTACATTACCATATTTTTCGCACTATAAGGTACACTTAAAATCATTTTTCTTAAAAATTGTCAGTGCGTCTTACAATCCGGTGCGACTTTTGTATGAATTTTACCAGTTAGGTATTAAGGAGCAGTAAAGCCAGTCCACTAAAGTACAGCGTTACAGAGGAGTTTCAGTTTATTTCTACAGCAGTGATGCTGGTGCAGTATTAGCATTAGCTAATGCTAACCATGCTAAGCGCTAGGTGTTTTACCATTCAGAGCTGTAGCCTGCTGTTAACCTTGGCTAGCACTGCTGGAGCAGCATTAGCATTAGCCGTTAAATGCTAGTTCTTTTGCCGTTCAGATGTGAGTATATTGGACTGTTGACTCTTTGTTTACAGAGGTAAACAAGCTAAGTTTGACGAAGTGCTAGCTAATATCGCCCTGGCTTACTGGAACACTCAGGGTTCTTCAGTGTAGACCTGTTGGGCTAACCATGGTGCTAAGCTGCTAATTGAAGTCTGCCAGTATAAGCTTATTGTAAATAAACAAGTGTTTTACTCACCAAAAATAAGCAGTTTTCAGGAGAGAATTCATGTAGATTAACATCCAGTGCTTGATTAATTTTTTAAAGAAAATGTTTTTTTTTCTTTTGGAGACACCCCTGTGCTTTACTAGTGTTGCTTAATGTGCCCTATAATCCAGTGCGTCTTATGTATGAAAATAGACCCACAAATATACGTTCATTAACACATTACATGTGCACATTGCGATAACATTGCTGAAACGAACCCTACAAACACAATATTTTAGCCACTTCACTTACCACCAATAGAAACAAATACAGCAGTCCCACACACTAAAACTAATCTGATCTATGCGTAGATAATACTGACAATCAGACAAAAACTGTGATTAAAATCACACAACTGAGAGAAAACATCATTATATATTCATAATGCTTAACATGGTGTCTGTTTACACAATATGATATGTATATATATATATATATATATATATATATATATATATATATATATATATATATATATATATATACATACAGGTTTATATTTCATTATATTGTAATATATTGTTTTTTGTTTATTAAACTTTAGGAAAACACAATATTAGTATTCACCATGCACACCTAGACATAAAATTTGAGTTAAAGGAAAGGTTCTTTTTTAAAGCAATCATAAAAGTGGCCTCAACAGCTGTAACAACAGCAACAGCACACTGAAACACATCAGATAATACTAAGAACCAGAAAAAAAGCTGTGAATAAATCACACAACTGAAAGAAAATGTTATCAGTTACACTGAGGGAAAAAAAAGCTGCTTCATGTTAATTAACATGCATGTTCCCACTGATCCTGAACCGCTACAAGAATCGCTCCAGAGGTCCTCCTCTGAGATGAAATGGGGTTTATGGAGAAAGTATGGAGTAAGCAATGATTATTCATGGAATAATGATATTACAGCTCATTACACATGCTTGATTTAATCTCTCCCTGATGGGTTTTGAGAGAACATAAGCAGGTTAATAGTAACTGACCTCAACGCGCTGAGGAGATGCAGTCAAACAGCTTAGAGGAAAATCTGGCAAGCAGCAAACATTCTGGGGTGCATTTTTGGATGATCTTTTTGGTTCTTTTGCCTAAACTACAATTTCACTGGGGATTCACTAATATCAATCTTTTAAACACATGTTCTAGCCTTTTTTTTTTTTTGCAACAGCATGAGGGGTGGACAACAAAAAATAAACAAAATAAATAAATCAAATGTATTACAAAATTTTAAGCTATATTTAAAGCTACATTACATACAAACCTCATTAATCAAAAGCTCATATCAAATTTGTATATCTATTGGCAGCCCAATTAAAAAATGTAAGTGACCAGCCTGTCTGTCTGTAATGTGACTGAATCTGTCCCAGAAATGGCTGTGTTTTATAAACGTTGCCTTGTTGAAGAACAACCTACATACGCCCCCTCCCAAATCTCCACAAGAACTAGGTGATATATGATTACTTATTACTACACAAGGGTTGTAATTTAATAAAACTTACATATTATTAGAACAGTGTGATCAAAAGACAGCACATTATACACCCTACTATAAAGTACAACACTGCTACTAGCGGTTAGGGTTTAAATACAACACAAAAAGGACCATTGCCTGCCTCCAATTTTAAATGTTGTGTAAGAAACTATCAATATTGTACCATATTAAAATAATTAGTTTTGCAAAACTGCATCGATTTTCAAAAAGAGTCTCAATTTTTCTTTCAATCTTTTAGCTTACACACAAGGATTGGTGTGTTTCTGTGACTGTAAATATCTGCTCGGGGGAGTTGCAAAGATGGCCACCTAGTGAACAAAGCCAATAGCACAAAGCACATGCAAAAAAAAAAAAATGCATGAAATCTGAACTGACCCTTAGTACTGATGTTGTGTGTCCAGGAATCAAGGACCACATACGAAAATTACATAAATCTTATTTGAACCAATTGGATTGGACATCCCCAAATAGCCCTGAAAAATCTGATGTGTCACTTCAGTCTGGAATTGTATATATGTTTTATGAAATCTTGTGAAATGCATTAGTAGTGCCACACTTAGATACGCTGATTTATATATTGCTGCACTTGATTAGGTTTAATGGGTCTATATTTGCAGTCTGTTAATCTGTGCTTTTATCTCAAAAATATTCTCAAAAAATATCACATTGTTAGTATGATAACCACACTAAAGCACGCCACTGCTCACCCATCAGTCCTACGCACTACACATGCTAAATAATTGGAATCTTTTAGAATGTTTGCAGGTGTGAAACTTGTAGTCAGTGTTCCAATGCATGAAACAACACTTTAGGAGTTCCCCTTTGTTCGCATGAAGTATAAAAGACTCTTTTTTTGGGTAGCAGTGAGACGGAAACCTGTAAAACCACAGGAAGTTTCCACCTTGTGGAACCCCCACGGCTTCCGTTAATAATATGCATCACTGACTATTGTAGTGACAACAGCAATTACAACTTACAAGCAGCATTATTACTGCAGTCAGGCTAAATTTGAAGCTTCGGTATTTTCTAAAAATTATTAGTCCAGTTTAACTGGATGAAGACCAGTACTTCATGAAATAAGTCATGTACTCCCATGTAGTACAGGCAATTATTTATTATTTATTTGTCTTTTAAAAACCTGTCAAATCTGTATTTTGACACACATTGCAATAAATATCATGCACTGTTAAAAGATGTCTTTAAATATCAAGATATAATATTTTTACCACATTGCCCATAACAAATGCCACTGTCTTCTTAAACTGAACAAATCTAAATGGAACAAATCCTAAACCCTTAAAAAAAACTCGTTAAAATAAGTGGCACTTAAGAAGAAAATACTTCTTCAGGATGGTTGGTGAATAAGGTACAATAAATGTTCTTATTATGAACACCTGGGGACAAATAAAAGATTGCAATCTACGACTCAAGAACGAGACAATCAGTGGTAATGGGGCTTACACATCTTGGGCCATGGCACAAATAAGATTTAAATATTAGCCACCTTCTGTTGTCACTGACAACAAATCCATGTGCAGTAAACACAGTGAATAACCAACAGCACAATCAACCTATTGCACATGTTGTATGCGCACAAGTGCCGGTGCATTTCGGTACACCAGAACTTAATCCCAGCATAATGTGGATTATGAGCAAGGGTGTTAATCTAAAATGGTTGCTGGACCAAATTACACATTCTGATATACATCCACATAAAGATAAGGGTGCTGCATTTATGTGTGCGCGCGTGTGGGACAGTGCAGCCTAAGAATGGGTTTCTGCTGAGTCACCACTGGAGGGAATGACTGAGCTATTTTTGACAGGACAGGAGGAAAACTATGACCACAAGCAGCCCATGCATTAAATGTAGGTGTGTTTTGTGCAAAAAAAGCAATTAAAGTGCGATTGTCCCAAAACATACATTTTAAAGAAAAGTGCTTAGGACATTTTAGTATTATTAAATGATGCCCATCCGGCGAGCAGTATGCTAAATAATCAGAGTGAACTGTCTTGTGTAAGACGCATTAGCTGATTCTTATGTAAGAGATGGAATGGGAAATCCTCAGGACATAATCCAGGTAGAACCTGTTCCAGATTTCCACTTGCTTTTCGGTTCATTCAGCAGCCAGGCAGACTAAACTGACTTTTGAAAGAACTGCTTGTTTCAGAAGAGTCCTGCATGGGGCTGAGGTAAACATTTTAAACAGGGCACGAGAGTGATGTGATCCTGAGCGCAGTATAATCTCAGATTTATCAGTCTAAAATCTAAATAAGGATTCTGAGCCAGCTACATTGTTCTAAATTAAAGAAGAGGCTACAGTTGGGAGTACTTTTTGTGACTGTGTGAGTGTACCGGTGGTGGGGGGTGGGTTGGATGTTGATCCATGGGTGACTTGGGGACAATCTGTCAGTTTAAACAGGCTATGACATTAGAGCAGCGTGTGCTGACCTCTGCTACTGCAATTACAAGATGTCCCCAAAATTCAGATTCAGCATTACTAGAGAGCACAAGGATGATTTTTAATTAAACTAAATATGTCTAGTATTATGTCCTAAAGGACCAATTGGGCATGACACAAGACATTATTAGGAAAAGTAACAGTTTACTACATTGTTTAAAATCACCAAACACCCATCCCAAAATTCAGACAGAAATAGACACGCACTAGTCTACTACTATAAATTATTCAATCACTTATTTGGTCCAGCACTGATATATATATATATATATATATATATATATATATATATATTGCCATTTGTGAATAATCTGCTACATCCCAAGATAGTACACAGAATTGTCATTTGGTTATTACCTATAACCAGGGTTTGAAAAAGAAGACTGAGACTGTGTGTGTTCAGTGCTATGCTGGATACTCCAAATATCTGAATAGAATATTGCTCTGTAGATGTAAATTCTTCTTTATTAAACCAGTGCAGTGTTTCCCAACATAATTAGGTGACATTTATACAGACCAACACTAAGGAAGGACTAAGGAAGTCCTAATTGGTTTAGGAAATGACTGTAATAACCTTTCATAATGCACTTAATGGTTTCACAGATTCTGCTCTTTTTTACATGCTATAGACTGATTACACATAATCACTGTACATCAGTTCTTGCTCGTTTTCACTTTGGGACATGATTTGATTCAGTCCAAACTGTTGAATGGACCTATAGGCATGCTTCAAAATAGAGCATTGGAACAATTTTTTTACATTGACTTCCACTGAAAATTAAGCAGGGCTTTTCCTGTTTTTACAGTAAAGATGATTAGCTGGAAAAAGAAGAAAAAAAGGCCGGAAAAGTCCACTTTAGTATAATGGGTGGAGGCAAATGCCAACAAGCAATTAGAGAAAGTTAAAGAATGTGGTTGGCCTTAATTATGACTAATGCTTACATAAGGTACATACCTTGCAGTCTACATCATTGTGCTGTTAGTACACTGGGTAATTTACACACTTACAGAGTCTCTCACATCGAAACACATGAGTGAAGTATAGCTACTGTCATTCTAATAGCAAAAAGTAGGGAATTAAGTAGTAGCAAAAAACAAACTGTTCACATAATCAGGACATTATTAGACGTAGGCTAATCATTTAGACAAAATGCAGCACTGATTCTGAACGTTTTTTCTTTGTGAGGTAATATTCCCTAAATGAAAGAAACAGCAGCCACTGCTGTAAAACAGAACAGATGAAAGCTCTGGTTGGTTATGCCCTCATTGAACTGTACCCAAGGGTCAATAACAGATTTAAGGATAAGGGAAGTAGTCTCAGTGTGTGGTGTTTCTTTTTTAGAATTAAAGGGATCAATTACTGCCATACATTTCTAAATGAACGAATGTTCCCTTACAAAAGGAATAAACATTTAAACAAACCAAAATCATAGGTGAAAGTTCTGTACGTATGGGTAAAGAACTGTTTTTATATCCATATTTATATATGTATGTATCCTCAAAGTGTATTTTAGATTTTTTTAGAAAAAAAAAAACAAAAAAAAGACAAACCAAAAACAGCTTTACACATTTATACTTCTCTTTAAACCCTCTATGGTATAAATAAGATTTTTGTGGAGAAAACAATCACACTGCTATTTGGAAGATTTCTTCTTTGGGAACTTTTTTCCCCAGACCAAACTGATTATTTGATCAGACCCTAACATAAGTGATCTACATAATGTTACTCAAAGGCAACACATAAAAATAACTTGTTTTAGTAGGTTTACAACAATAGTAATATACTTTTTTTTTACATATTCTTGCACATGTATATTTGTTATTTCTGATCCATTAAAAAACGATGAGTTTATTAGATTTTACCAAGTTTACCTCTTACCAGATGGATGATCACAAGCCATCAAAACAATCTGAACTGCTTTGCACCAGGAATGGCATAAAGTTATACAAAAGCAGTGTGTAAGACTGGTGGAGCCAAGATGCATGAAAACTGTGATTAAAAATCAGGATTATTCCACCAAATATTAATTTCTGAACTATTAAAACCTTATGAATATGAACTTTGCATTTCTTTGCATTATATATATATATATATATATATTATATATGCATTATATTGAAAGCTCTGCATCTTTTTTGTTATTTCGGCCATTTCTTATTTTCTGTTATTTGGAATTTGGGAGAAATGTTGTCCATAGTTTACAGAATAAAACAAAAATGTTCATTTTACTCCAACATATACCTATAAATAGCAAAATAATCAAAAGGTGGTTTGTTTGTTGAATGAGGGTAACATCATGTTTTTGAAGGTGACAGAAAGACTAAATGAAGGCATTCTCAGTGTGTTTTATCTGTTTGAAGCAGTGGGTCTAGTTTTAATGGTCCAAAGCTTGCTAACATTCCTCAAGTGTGTGGAGCTGAGGGAAGCTGAGGGAAGCTGAGGTTCGTTTTCTGTTTTCTGTTGTGTAAAAGAAGAGCTCGGGTTTAACATCTCACACCTCCAGCGTCTAATGTGTCACAACTCACTCACACTCATTACCTCGAGCTGTAATAAAACACACACACAGAGACAGAGGAGCTGAGAGAAACACGCGTTTCTGCTGTAAAAACACAGACACAGAGAGAGAGAGAGAGGCGCTGCACTTACGTCCCCAGGATCTCCTTCAGCTCAAAGATCTTCTTAATATCATCGACCTGCTTCTTCCAGGACCCGTTGGCGGACTCCTCGTTTCCTCGGGCCATGTCGGCTCCAGGTCTCACACTCACTCCTTCAGCAGAACCACAGACAGATAGAGAGAGAGAGAGACGCCGCTGTTCCGTGACCCGGGCGCGGCTGCAGCGCGGGAAATCGCTCCGGCGAGGCCGGACTGGAGCAGTAGCGGCTCCGGGGTCGAGCTCCTCCCGCTGCTGCAGCGGCTCCTACCGCCGCCTTCACTCCCCGCCGCCGCTACCACCGTACAGGTGCCTCCCCGCGGCCAGCAGAGCCAGTCAGCCTGAAATGTTACTAATCCAGTCGAGGGCTGCAGATACACACACCGCCTCGCCGAGTCGCCTCTCCACAGTGAAAGCCGCCCTGAGTGACACACACAGAAACTCTCCCATATGTCTGAGTCATTTTCAGCCTGAACCGAGAGAGTGGGAGGCTGAGCTCTGCTGCTGCACACGACCAGTCAATAATCAGGAGACTGTCTCCCTGCAGGATTATCAGCTCCTCACACTGACCCACTCACACTGTGCTCAGTCACTATTACACCACCACAGACTCTCCTCACACTGGAGAAAACAAAACACACTTTATCACAACAGCTCTACACTTTTATCATAAAAAAATGTTCTTACGTTTACCTACTAAACAGGGCTGTGCCAAATTTAACATTTTCAGAATTCAATTATATTCAATGAGTGAATTTGAATTGGTTTAACCCTGCAGGACGTTGAATTAAATTTAACCTGAAATTACAGGATGTTTAATTAAATTCATTACACTTCAGAGAAATCACTCTTATCAATGTGATACTTTTAATGTTACAATCCGTATTATTTAGTTTTTAAACTGAAAGCAGAAGCATTACTAAGTGGAGAAGGGATAACATATTGTGTTTAATAGTACCCGTGTGCTAAAACAACCATCCCTGCTTAGCCTAATAATATATTCATTCTAAAAACTGGGGTGTCTGGTTGCTTTTCGTGGGAGTTCTTTTGGCCACGTAACGAGTCTTTATTTACTTAAGTCACATGTACAGCCTTTAAAAGAGGATCAGTCTCAGTGAAGTTTATGACTGAGCTCTCTCTCGCTCTCTCTCTCTGACTGAAAGTAACCTGGAATCGGATTGACCGCTCTGAACGAAGACCGCATCACACCCGCCCAGTTTAAAAAGATTCTTCCGCATGCTTAGTGCAATTACCCATTCTCACCAAAGAGGGCCCTAAATCCAAAAACTTTCGGACATCAGCTTTAACATATATATATTTTTTTCCAAATAGAAGCACAGACACTAACATTAAGCAGACATTTCTTTAATGTTATATATTTAGCAATATAGTAATTTCAAAGTAATCAAATGTCAACAGTAATCTAATAGTCAACAGTTCTTCAAATCAGGGGTCTCAAACTCATTTTTGCCGAGGGCCACATTGGCATATTGGCTGTCCTCTGAGGGCCAGATGTAACTTATAAATATAAGAAAATGTAACCAGATGTAATACAAAATGAATGTAATTACTCCTTAATGTTAAATAACTCTCAATATACTATTTATTCAATCAAATATTACAGTTGCATGGAAAAATGGTTGCTTGTTGCTCTATTAACATAAATCCTTTTAATTTATAAGTTATATTAACTTTGATCAAAACGTTTGATACTGAAATAAGGCTTAATAAATATAAAATCAAATTGTGAGCTGTGACAGATTTAGCATTTCCTCAGATTTAGCAGTTCCTCATCCAACCACTAGTCGGAGCTGCAGCTGCAGCACCACAAGCCCGCAGTCTTTGCTTAGTCAGAGCTGCAGCCCAGCCACGGGCTACAGGGCTCAGCTGAGCCAGTCTGGAGCGTTTTTAAAAATGTGTAAGTTCTTCTGTGTATGAAATAAAATAACCCCACTAACCGGATAATACAGCTCTCTACAGTTCATCTTTCAGCCCAAGCAGCTAACAGCAGCAGTTTAGAGCAGCCGTCACGGAGTCACTGCTCGGATTACATTAAAAACAGGTCAGTTAGTGCGCTGCTAACCTCAGGATGTTTATAACTACGGAGTTTAGTGGACACACCACGGCTGCAAGGTTAGACTGTTGAAGGCTACTGAAGACTATTAAAGCAGGCAACGCAGCGTAAGCAAAACAAAACAAAAAAATAAAAACCACACACACACACCAAAATACAAGTTAAGATAAAATATGAAAACGAACATAATAAAGCATAAATAATTAAATTGAATTGCGGGCCAGATGTATGTTTATTTTGTTAACCCGTGAGGGGCCGTATGAAACCGCGGGCCGCTACTTTGAGACCCCTGGCCTAAATGTTTTAACAACCATTCTGAAAACTTTGATAAAGAAAGCTATTCTGGGAAATTAAGTCCTGTCCTATAATGTTTCACAATTTGAAAGCTGTTACAATTTTAATGATGTGTTTTGATGTGTACTTTTGTTACACAGATATTCAATATGCAAATCAGTTAGTTGTCCAAATAAGCTGATAAGCAATATAAAAAAAGAAGAGTGTACTATTTTTTGAGTATTTTTAAATGATAACTTATCTGAATGGTTAACTCTTTTTTTTTACTAAGTTACATTTAGTCAGCATTTATTAATACTGTTTCATACAAATTTCTGTGTAACCTGATTCTATCCTGTTGATTCAGAACTACTTTATTTACACTTTTAAGGTTTTGCCTGTTTATTCTGACCCTAAAGGTTATAAAAACAGTGCCTGAACACAACAGTATGTTGATAATGAATATGCTGATAAAAAGTTCTGCTAAAGTTTTATGTTCAGAAAGTAGATTCAAAACCCTGTCATTTTACACTTACTTTTAGTTTAGTTCTTTTAAGTATAAATACTTTTACTTAATTATAGGTTCATGGTAATTGACACAGTTAGTGCCATTATTTTTGAAGTGTTTTGTAAGTGTTTCTCCCTTCATTCCATTCATTTTAAATCACGGGTCTGCTGAGTGAACAAACGGATCACAAATGAAGATCAAGACGTGTAAAGTCACATAAAAGCATTATTTTTTTCCTCCAATAATTCATCACTTCCAACAGAAGACTGAAACAGAAATAGACTGATCCTAAAACAACAACAGAGAAGATGCTGTTCTGATACCTCACACACAATCTGAACTGATATAAATATCAACAATACATGATTTACTACAAGTAAATATTACCCCCAGTAAATTACATATTCAAGTAGAATGTCCAGTAGCATCTAGAGAAAAATACAATCAGTTTAAAACATTGATCTGTACAGTTGACAAGTTGATCGTTAAGGATCCAAGGTGTTGAAGCAATGCCTACCATTTTTAATGAATAGTGCATTTCTTTCTTCTTGTTGTAGTGAGTGCATGTAAATCAGACACATTAGAAACCAACATAGCAGTGCAAATTTACAATAATTCGGGACAGATTTAGCCCTTTGTTCTGCAAATACTATTTTGTGGGGGGATAATTGTACCTGGATTTTTTTTTACCTATTCTGTGAACACTTTTTCCACAAAACATTCCCTCTTGTGTGGATTTGATATATAATTAAAATCTGATAAAAAAAAAAAAAAAATAGCGATAAAGGCCATTGATGCTTTTTTTTTCATTTGTGCTACTCCAAAACATCACAGTATTATTTCCCACATGACCATCACAACTAGTATTAAACTAGTAATAAACCTATTTCCAGGCAACAACTCGACTCTTTAAATTTTCAATTCTATTAGATCTAAACCTGCTAGATGTTTTTTTTTTATATTGTATTTCAAAAATCTCTATAAATAAAATGTATAATCTACACTGTAAAATACATGCATGATTGGCCCCTGCATGTATATTTGAATTAACTGTTTGTCTCACTGTAATGTCTTAATCTTATCATATATCCCAATATAAAGAAGATCTCAGGGGAGACCCTCGTAATCTAAAAGTTCCAATGCTTGTCAATCTACACCAATTATCATTTCTGGATGATATATCTGGTGCAGTGCAGAATAAAGTTTAATTTTTTTTCCCTTGACGTTCCAATGTAATGAGGAACAGTACTAATATATATTGTTAAACACCCTAATGATTAGTAGTGTAAAAGGGCCCTACTGAGGACTGTAGAAAACACGGACACAGCAACCTCTCTCAAAAGTGAAGTCTTTGCTGGCTGGTTGCAGTATGATACGCCACCCATCACCAAGTGTTTCAGCGTCAAAACAGCAAATTCCCCATTTAATTTCTCCAATGGCTCCACCTCTGTTTTCTAATGCACAGATTCTGGATGCAACATGGTAGACATTTTTGGTTTCATTTCTATAAAACTTATAGAAATGGAACCACAGCGTTGTGTTTTCTACAGTCACTGATGTCAAAGAGGCTCATTGGGAGAAGTGTTCTGAAGGCAGCCATACCGTCCCGGGTGCTGATATGGCTAAGTGCTTTATGTAGTGTTTAAGTGTAGTGTTGTCTCAAGAGAAGGAGGCAGTGAGAATAGCTTCACTTTGCTGATTGTGAAGGGTTCCGATGCCAACTGCTGGAGCAGGCAGAGCAGGCCGACTGATCACCCGCAACTTGAAGGAGAAATGGAGAAGCAAGCAATCAATAAAAATACCAAATTTTTAGTATAGTTACACCCAGAAAAATTATATTGAATATTACAACAGCTTATATCAAAAGGTCAAAAGTGTGGAACAAGCAAAGTGCAGAAAAGTGTTACACATCCTCACCTTGCAGCCAAGCTGTTTTTCAAACCGGGGAGACACAAAAGACCAGCATCCCATGTTCTGCGGTTCTTCCTGGCTCCAGATAAACTCTGAAATAAAGTGAGGATTTAAAAAAGGCTTTAAAAGGGTCTGACTGGATTTTAAATCAATTTGTGCACCATGCATGAAACAACAAAACAAAACAGAATGTATATAAGAAAAGCACACATAAAACACACAAAAAGAGGTATTTAACAGTTTAAGAAGTTTTGATGCTAGATGGTACTTTTCAGATGGTATTTTTAGGTCGTTAAAATCCTAAAGTGGTGTTAAAGTGGTTTTCATTCAAATAAAGCTTTAAAGTGTCATGAGTGTTATGGCTGCACAATGCTGAAATAAATAATACATTGAGATGTTACTTTGGTCTGCGTTTTATACACTATTCTGTCGCATAAACCAATTGCTACATGTTGGGACATTTTTGGATGCAGTTTTTTTCTTGTTACTTGTAGATTAATATTATGCTTATTATTAACACTGCACAGTAGAACAGTGCACCACAATCTTGACTTTCATGCAGTTCTTGGCAGTCATATGAATGTTTTGAATTTTCTAGGTGTTCTTGTCTGAACTATCAAAGTTCCTGATAGTTCTGAACAATCAGAACTGCCAGTTTGATACAACAGTCACTGATTGGATGCATCCCACCGCTACCATGAGTGCTTTCCTAAATTTCCTTCGGGATAAATAAACTATCTATCTATCTATCTATCTATCTATCTATCTATCTATCTATCTATCTATCTATCTATCTATCTATCTATCTATCTATCTATCTATCTATCTATCTATCTATCTATCTATCTATCTATCTATCTATCTATCTATCTATCTATCTATCTATCTATCTATCTATCTATCCCGATTTGTTTATCAAGGTCTGATACCCTGTAGTGTTTGCACATGCCACACTGGTGATTAAAAAAAAAGCTTTAAAGGCTGTATTTATTGCTTTTAAAGTGGAAATAAAAATGTAATACATAAACTACAAAACTGCATAAAATCTGAACATCTGTGAATGTGTGTAATGCATTTGAATGGACCAAATGTGGAAAACCGAATGCTAAAGGAATGCAGATGAACGACAGAGACTCACCTTTGGCATTGCTATATTTGCGGAGCTCCTGTTGCAGGGCGTCTGTGGGGAAGGGGCACAGCTCCTCCACTCTGATCAGCGCTGTGTTCTTACATGCCTCAGGCAACGTCTCTCTCTGCTTCAGCAGCGCATAATAGTGCTTGCCTGAGCAAAGAAGCACCCGCTGAACACTGCACACCAAAGATCAGAGGGAATGGATTACTGAATTGTGCATCACAGTTGAACTAAATCAAAGTTCAGTGAAATAGAACATGTTTTTTTAATAATCAAAGTGTATACCTTTCAGGATTTACAGAGCTATCACCTATTACAGACTTGAAGGAAGTGCCAGGGCCCATCTCTTCCAGGCTTGACACTGCCCCCTAGTGTGTGAGAAGGAAAAACACAGTGAGCCACCTGCCATTCAGTTAAATCAAATGAATGGGCTACGCAATCACAGTTCTCAAAACAGCAAACTCACAGAAAATCTTAGCAGTGTTTTGGGTGAAGCCACGATCAGTGGTTTGCGAAAGTTTCGGATCATCTGTCTCCTCAGGAGATGGAAGTACTGAGCAGGTGTTGTAGGATTCACTACCGCCATATTTACCGTATCGCCATCAACCCCTTCCTCTTTACTGTCACACATCTGCCAAAAGAGAAGAAGATCAACAGCAACGTCAGTCTCAGTGGCAACATAATTCATAATTTCCTGAGGCTGATCAGGTAGAGGTGAATATGTGTTGTGTACTGAAGCTTTCACAAATGTGCTTACCTGTAAGAAACGTTCGATTCGACAGGATGAATGTTCGGGTCCAGCTCCATCATAGCCATGGGGCAGCAGGATCACCATACCACTCTGCAGCAACCACTTTGCCTCACCTTGAAAAGTTGTTACACTTGAGCTCTTCAAATGAATTACCATAACTTTTTATAACCAGTCAAACGTTTGGACACACCTCTTGTTATTGTTTTTCTTCCTTTTATGATTTTCTCACATTGTAAATTTAATACTGAAGACATTGAAGCTATACAGGAACTTTGGAATTTTATTTTTTAAACCAAAAAGAGGTAAACAAACCAGAATCTGTTTTATACTTTAGATTAAAAAGCCACATTTAGCTTTGAGGATACATCTGTACACTTATGGTATTTTCATCTCCCTTATGAAGACAAGGGAGAGTCGCCTGTAACAGTTTTCTCAGCTTCTTGAAGGAGTTCATGGAGATGCTGAACAATAGTTGCTGCTTTTCCTCCAGGGGATTGTGAGGGGCAGATGCTTTTTTGTTTAGTACTTCATTCCTTATGTCTCCCTTAATTGATTTTATGTTTTTAATATTCATTTATAATATAGAAAATACATTAAATAAATGAATAAAACAAAAACACTGAATGAGAAAGTGTGTCCAAACTTTTGACTAGTACTGTATATGCATTCATGAATAAAGACGTTTAAGTCCAGAAAAGAATATTTTGTTGTTCAATGTAAAAAAAAAAAAAAGAATACAGCTTTCTTGTCCAATTTTAGCAGTCATCACTGTAATCAAACAGTAATAATCACAGTTGACTGTAATTAAGGACATTAGCACTTAGCACTAATTATTACAGCAATTAAACATTTTGTACCTCCAGAAATAAATGTGTCAAAGATGATTTGAGCGCCGTTGAAAAAATCTCCAAACTGAGCCTCCCAGATGGGCAGCAGTTTTGGCTGTGCAATACTCATCCCATACTCAAAACCCAACACTGCCTCTTCAGAGAGTGCACTGTTACACACCTGAAATTAAACACACATTATTAAATGTGTTAATTAAAATGAGCAGCTATATTATCCAAATCATGTTTGATTTCAGTGCTAGTCTGACCTCCAGGTAGCCTTTCTGTTGAGGGTCAATGTTATTGAGAGGGATGTACAACTCGCTCGTCTCCTGGCACACAACCATTGCGTGACGCTGGCTAAACGTACCACGGCCCACATCCTGGCCACTGATCCGAATGTTAAAACCTGTGAAATAAATAAGTAAATAAATAAAATAAAATATATAACAATAGAAAAAACAGAACAGAATGTCATAGAATGTAACATAGTAAACAACTGTCACATTCAGGATTTGACAGAAAGTTTACCCTGGCAAAGTAGTGTGCCAAAAGCCAGGGCCTCTGCAGTGGACCAGTCTAACTTTGTTCCTTCTTCAAGTTTCTGCAGCCTTCCCTATAAATATGAATAGAAAATTTAAATCAATTAGTTGTAATCTATTTTAATACATAGCATTTTAAAAGTTCATCATAAATGCATCTCTCCTTCCATATCTACAAACAGTGATTAGATTTTTTAACACATTTCTGAAATGTAAATATTTATTGTTTACATCATCTTTGACAGGTTTGTATATACAAGCATCCAAAATTAAGAAATATATTATATATTATATAAAAGAATTTGTCCATATAATTCAGCCTGTATATAAGTCATCCGAGTACCAACAAACTTAAGAAGGCTCGTGTGTCTATCACTGAAACTCCCTGACAGCGTAACTGTGCTCCAAGTAGACAGGAGGCATGACCTGTTCCTCCATGTCCTGTCAAAACATGCTCAGTAGTCATTTATTATGCTCCAGCTTACACATGTTAACAGCCTGCTGAGGCTTGCATGACTTGTTCAGTATGATTATTCTGACACTATTCTCTCTATTCAGTTAGCTGACCTGCTGTCACACATCTTGTAATGTAGGTCAGGTCAGGCTCCACTTGCTTCTGAAAGTAAAACTAAAAATTACAATGCAAATACACAGTATTTCAGCTTTTTAGAAGTATTTAAAGATTTAAAGACTCTTGTTCGTTGTGCAATACTATAGGTTTCTCTGAGTTGTATATGCATGCTGCATGTGAAACTGTTTTTTAACCTCCATTGTCTGCAGCAGCTAAGAAGTTTAAGGGTTAACTTTACTTGGCACTCAGTGCTATATCTTTATAACTAAGGCTGCATCTCTAAAAAACATTTTGCCCTTTGAGTTTTAGAGCTGTTAAATTGACTGCGGAGGGAGGCAGGTAGCATTCTCTGCTGCAGTGCTGTTAGCCAATCAGAGGCGAGATGTTCGCATGTATAAATATTTATGAGTAAGAGCCAAAACCTGTCTTTCTTCAGAGACCACTAATTCAGTGAATTAAATCAGGACTATACAGAAAGACCGGAGCCCTTTTTTTCAAAAATGGCTCACATGGCCACAACTAGACATTTTAAAATGAATTAAAAAAATTATGGAATGAGATCTTTAAAACTGTTATGTTTCTCTAGTTCCACAAAATTAACACATGGGACTGATCGGGGTATCTGGGCCGATATTGACGTAATCAGAGTATCGGATATCGGGTGCCTGCGGTCGATCCACTTTCCGATCCATTTTCCAGTCCGAGCTTGAACTGGACAATAAACCCGCCGTAACGTTAACATGAAACGCATCACTGATCAGGATTTCAGTTCCACAGTTTACCCTGAACCCCCAGCAGCTTCATCTGCGACTGACTGAGTAAAGTTTAGACAGCTGCATTCTAGTGTTGTAAAGGTATTAACTACAGACTGGAGTAAACAACAGTTGTAATCCACATATCCTATAAAACCACAGGATCTACAAACACTAACCAGCACAAACACACCCATCTGTTATTAAAAAACAGCAAATAATTTAGTTCGGAAATACATTTAGCATTGCCAGTTAGCTGTTAGCCATCTCAATTAACATTTGCAGTCTGTTAGCCTAGCTAGCATTAGGCCGACAGCTGCATTCTGGCATTGTGAATGTAATAAGTAACAAGTAATAAGTAAAAAGTGTAATCTTAAGCGAACTATAGCCATAATTCACATTGAATATCAAAACACAGATCCTACCAACTCTAACCAGCTCTAAGAAATCAATCTGTTGTTAAAAAACAGTGATTAATTCAGCTCGGAAATACAGTTAGAATCCGTGTATCATTCGTTCATTTGATATTCAATTGAGAATCAAAATCGGAAAATTAAAAAACCAATTCGTTTTTTCGTTTTTCGTTTTTGAATATAATACCAAAAAACGAATAACGGCTTGTATTTTGTATTTTTATTTGGTTATCCAAACAAAAATTGGAAATTTAAAAAACGGACCAGGAGCCGAATTTGATTTTGATTTTGAACTTGACCCATTTGTGTGCCCCGGAAGTTACTGATTTGTTTATTCTTGGTGGGTTTCTGTTGCGCGGGAGTTCACTGCAGTGTTATCTACACAGTCTGTATTGCTGTAGGCTTTGGATGGAGTTGAGGATGGAGAGTTTTATCTTGTTCAGAGGAACTAAACGCGTTGCAGTGAAAGAAGACGATATGACAACAGAAAAAATCGACAGGATCTTTCAGGTGTTTGTCTAACGTTCCGTAGCTAAATGTCATATTTAGTTAATGTTATTCTGTGAATTGCCGCCTACATACTTTTTTATATACGTGACTAGCTGGCTAACTAACCTAGCTAGCTAGCTGGTTAGTCTATACATGGTGTAGTAAACTTCTTCCCTCACTGTTTTCATTTGAAAAGGTACACGGTCCCAGTGTCACCAAGAATAAACACCAAGAATAAACAAATCAGTAACTTCCGGGGCACACAAATGGGTCAAGTTCAAAATCAAAATCAAATTCGCTCCTGGTCCGTTTTTTAAATTTCCAATTTTTGTTTGGATAACCAAATAAAAATACAAAATACAAGCCGTTATTCGTTTTTTGGTATTATATTCAAAAACGAAAAACGAAAAAACGAATTGGTTTTTTAATTTTCCGATTTTGATTCTCAATTGAATATCAAATGAACGAATGATACACGGATTAGTTAGCATCACCGGTTAGCCATTAGCCATTCCATCTAATCCCCTATGCTACGTGTCAAAATATAAGTCTCCTGCACCATCAGTGCAAAACATTTGTCAAGAGCCCTGTATATAATATTTAACATATTTAATATATATATATATATTTTTTTATTATATTTAATAAAAATTAAAATATTTTATTTGATGGAAAACTGTGTGTTTGTTGTGTGTTTGTTTATTAAGTGTGTCAAATAAATTATTTTGGAATGTATTTACATTAAATGCACTTTTGTATACTCTTCAAAGGGCTGTGTGGTCTGTTTCCGCCTCATTATGTAACCTTAATCATAGTACTAATAATAAACTAAAAGAGCCCTTTATCAGTATTTGTATCGGCTAATTTATATCAGTTTTATATTGGAATCGGAGATTGAAAAAGTGGATCGTCCCATCACTAATATAGCTGTGGACAAAAATTCAACAATCTAGGTGGGATTATATATTATTTAAATTTTGTCTTTCAGCCCCATTCTATTGTAAAAGCTACAATAAAAACAAAGGTCACCCCTCAATGTTTCTCAATAAAGCAAAAATAAAGTGACTTTACAGTAGTGCTTTAAAGGACCTGGGAATTAAATTGTAAGTCAGTCAGACTGTATATAAAATGTTCCTAAAAATGAAACGATTTATCTTGTGACAGCATTAAACAAACAGAAAGACTGGATTAGAATCAGCTGATACTCTGCATTAATTAATACTCTTCAAAAAGTGACCTGATCAAGACATCCCTAAAAACGGAGCAGACATTAGGCCAATTTCCTCCTATGTGAGCTGTGAGCGGGCAGAGATCAAAAATAGAAATGCACAGTGAATTGGGATACGTAATAATAACTGCATGATTAGAGAGAGGAGCTGAAATTGCTGCTGCTTCACACTACTGATATACTCTGGCTGAGAGCAAAAAAAAAGACAGATTTTCAGAAACGCCACAGTCTTCTATTTTCTACAGTCAAAGACAGAACATCTGATCATGTACTTGAGTTACAATCATTATCTACACAGATCTTAGAGCTGATGAACAGATTCATGCAGTTATTACTCTTCTCCACATATTTTAAGCTCGTTAGATATATGATGAACTTGAATGTGAAACATTAGAACATCTATAAAGACATTCCGTACTTGCACATGTGTCTTCCTGAGGTGACCATGAACCTGGATCTCCTCAGGGATATCCACTGACTTGGCCCCCACAAACTGGAGCAGAGGTACAGCCACACCAGTGTCCCAGGATGAAACTCTGCTCTGGGGCTCCACAAGGTCCCCCCAGCGGCCCTGGAGGTTGGTGGGTGGAGGGCTATATAAAGTCATGTTGGCAAGTCGGTCATTGAGCATGGAATAGTAAGTTGTCTTGATGCTCCCACACTCCTCCTCGGTCATCAGCCCTTCAGAAACCAGCTGGTCTGCGTATGAATCAGGGATGCTCTTCCTTGAGCTAAAAGATGAGATGGAAAAGGGAATAAATTAAATGAACTGAATTCAAACATCCTAACCCAAATATTTCAAATTCACTTACTATATTGAAATTTGCAGGATGAACTAAACACAGTTGTGCAAGATAGGGAATGTTAATTTGAACCCACCGAATGATCTTGTACATGGCTGGGTTTGTAAAAAAGGGCTCGTCCAGCTCATTGTGTCCCCACTGGCGGTAACACAGCAAGTCCACGATAACATCCTTCCTGAAACGCCTCTGGTACTCCACGGCTAGTCGCGTCGCTCTGAGCACTTCCTCAGCATCATCTCCGTTCACATGAATCACAGCACAGCCCACCATCTTACCTGCAGTACACATCAAACCAAATTATCATTCAGAAATCATTCATACTACACAACGTTTCACCATTTTCTAATCTTTTGCCTTTAAAAATTAGATTTCATTTTGACTTTATTATGTTTACCTAATTTATTTTTACTTTAGTCAGATCATAATATTGTTCAGATATGGAAGCTTTAGTCACAAAGAATGGAAGTAAAGTCATATTCACGTTAAAAGGAATATGATGGCTAGATATACAATCTAATTTACATACTAATCTGTAATTAGTTCAGGTTTTTCTACAATATAAAGAAATATTGCTCAAGCATACCAACATACCAACATCACTACAGTAGACGGATGATCGACCCCTCTCAGAAGGAGTGGTATAGCCCACTTGATTGTTGACAATGAGGTGGATGCTTCCACCAACTCTGAAGTGAGGCAGGTTTGACAGAGTGAAGGTCTCTGGTACAATTCCCTGTCCCGAAAATGAGGCATCACCATGAACCTGAACAGAGGACACAAACAGATTGGTAAGAACTGAGTAAATACATCTTTTCCAATTTAAAAAATCTCAACAAATGAAAGTCTTCTTAGTGTTTTTTTTAATTAAAGAATCCTGAACCTAAATAATGGTGAATTACTACACACCAATGTTATTAACATCAGTACATTAACGCATGCAGGTAATCTGGAAACTTGAACACATTTATTTGTTTAAAGCAAATTAAAATATTTTACAGAGTTGACCCCAACATCCACCTGTAGTTTACCCCAATTTAGCCAGAGATGTATTAGTGATGAAAACAGTGTTGTTACTGCTGAGTTCAGAAGGTAGATTACTTTTTATTAATCCTGAAATATGGATTAAATCTCATAACTAACTCTCTTCCTTATTCTCACACCCTCACAAGCTCACACACCCTCACCACTTCACACGCCCTCATCAGCTCACACACCCACACCAGCTCACACACCCACACCACCTACAAACCATTACTGCCACAAAAAAGTATCATCCTCACAAAACCTTCATCAAAGCTTTTACCAGTATAATAATCTGACACAGTAACTGGCTTAATGTAATGTAGGAAAAATAATCAACAATCTGGACCTGAAGAAAAAAAAATCTTTTTTCATTTTGGTCGATGACTTTTTTTAAAATTCAACAGATACGTTAACAGTTCACAAAGGACAATATGTGATAAAATTAAAAAGTTACAAAAATATATTTTAATATAAATAAAATTGTATTGTGTTAAGCTTAAATATATTCTTCTATTTTCCATTTAAATCATTCAATCATGCAGTTGATCAACACAAGCAGGCTATCTCTTCAATAAGGAAGCAAGCATTTTAATCTCGTCTGGTGGAATGCTCTTTTACTCTTGTCTGTTCCATCAACAGCACTGCTCAAATCTCACGTGTAGAACTAAGAATGTGAACTGTCTGGAAATTTTGATAAAGGGCATGTTCAGGATGCACATTCAGCATTTAGCCAGTACAAGTACCTGCAGACAGATGACTTTGTCTCCAGGCAAAGCGTGTGGATCAGTAGAGTAGTCTCCATCCTGTTTGACCTGCTGACGACCACGGGTCTTTCCCTGCGTCACAGGGTTGATGGCCTCCAAATGGGAGGGGTTGGGCAGCATTGTAACATGAAGCGGGTTTCCAGCACCCAGTTCCAGCTCAACAGAAGAGGTAAGGTGAGACAGCACATCCCCGATGGAAGGTGAATTCTCCGGGAACTCACTCAGACCTCTCATTTTACGAAACATTAGCTTAAAAAAAAAGCAGGAGACGAAACAAATTTTAAAGTCCATTTTTATATCAAGCTATTTTTTTAGAGACACAGCTTTTCTGTCTATGTATATTAGTTTAGATGTAAAGGCTGCTGGCAGATAGTGGTTTATTTTGTGTTGTGTTTTAACCCCGACCACCAGAGGACAGTGTTGCACCATTAAACTGCATAAGAAGTAAACTTTTCTTTTACTCAGATAGAAATATGATAGTGTGTTTTTCATATTATTATAGTTCTCCTACAATTTGATTCAACAACTGCAATATAACACCTTGCTTACAGTATCACAATATACTGTGATATATTGAAACATAACCTCTGTATTCTGTTCTGGCCAGCACAGCCCTTTTGTTTACTCTGCAGTACATTTGCTGTTTTTTTTTTTTTTGCTAAAATTGTTGATTTTACACTATAGTTTTTCAAATCGGACTTTAAAGAACGCTAACATTATATGCTGTATCGAAAATGCATGATTCACATCCTATGTTTCCATTTTTTTATGTTCAAATCTAATTTAATTCCACTATTACAGCCACCCCACTCTTAACACAGTCTTCCTCTAAACAATAGTGCATCTTTGAAATTGAAATTCCCAAAACAGGAAAGTCGCGTGTAATAATATCAATACTAACATAATTAATATTAAGGAGTAAACTGATAATTCATCTGTACCTTCTAGAGGCAGTAACAATTTATGATGTGCTTAGTTGAGTTTTGGGCATCAGGATGGAGCAATATTTGCTTATATCTCAAGCTATTTCACTAAATTACTCAAGCCATGTCCCCACATTCAGAGAACACTGGTGCTCAATGTCTTTAACATCACTGTAGAGGATTTCTATGGATTAAGGTCAGGACTTTGTCAGGGTCACTTAAAGGCACCTGATTTCTAGAAGCAAGACTTCTGTTCCTGTGGCAGTTTACTGAGGAATGCCTATTTATATTAAAACACAATTATTCCCTGTAGTGCTGGGTGATTATAGCCTTGTTTTTATTCGACTCCCAAAAAACATTACAGATGGACAGCTCAGTCCTCGGCAGAATGTTTAGAAAAGCTGTACGTGTTAGTCTGTGGGAGGCGCTGGTAACCAAGGTAAGATGGATAAACACTTATACACAGATATTTTGGATTAAAAATATCAAATGTCTGTATGTAAAATCTAAAATTACTCCAAATTACTCCAAATCGCATTAAAACTGAAATTCATATGAAGCGAATTAAGTTTGAAAATCACCCAGCACTAATTCCCTGCTACCTATTATGGGATAAATAATTTAAAAAGCCGGTTCCTACTGCTAAAAAAAATAAGAAAAAAATCCTAGGTAATTCTGCTTACACCATTTATATGCCAGCCTTACAGAAACTCCCGGCACAATGACAAACTCAAATAAATAAACTTATTTAAAGTGAAAAAAAGGAAGAAAAAAAATGAAGAGTGCAAGTAGTACAAATGGTCCTGAGTATTCATGGCTCTCATGCAATCTCACTTTGCAGTATTTCAAAACTGAAAAAACATCAAATACAAAGTTCAGTTTGCTTACAGGGTCACCACCTCTAGTGGTTTAGCATTAGCTTGGTTAGCATTAAAACTTTCAGTTCACATCCAACCCCTCTAACAGTTTAAACACAAAAGAGAGATCAGAGAATCAGAGAGATAAAGCCAAGCAACTGGTGTTAAAGGGACTGAATTAAATGAAAAGGCTGAATTAAATTGTTTTTCCTGTTGTGGTGGAGTTGTTACCTTAGCTTAGCTTAGTTTAGCTAGGCTACAAATTTAGCCAGAAATATACAGCACAGTACATCAGCATTCTGACTTACACTGCAGGAACGATGAAGGGACTAAGGGGCTTAACTTTTAGATACCTGAGCTGGCTGGAGGCTTTGCATTACTGGTAATAATCAGACTGGTTCATACAGGTTTTCCTGCTCTTCTTTTTATAAGCAGTTTTCAGTAACATCACGTTATTTGTCTGTGTACCAGACACACCAAACATAAATTTGTAATCATAAATGATGTAAATGATCTTAAAATACTGTCCTCAGTCAGACATCATAATTTTTAAATACTGTGGTAAACTTCATTGCAGCTATATTGCTCAATCCTTCAGTGTATTATGTCAGAAAGCCTGTTAAACCTGCTACAGATTATACGTCATAATTAAGGCTCTGTAGAGCAAAAAACATAGGGGTTATCATGAAAACTAAAGGTGTGCCATTACATATTGTACATGCTAATATACAGCTCTAAAAAAAGACCACTTAAAAATGATGGGTTTCTTTGATTTTGACAAATTGAAAACTTTAATCAAGAGGAAGATGGATGATCACAAACCATCGAAACAAACTGAACTGCTTGAATTTTTGCACCAGGAGTAGCATAAAGTTATCCAAAAGCAGTGTGTAAGCCTAAAAACTGTGATTATAAACCAGGGTTATTCCACCAAATATTGATTTCTGAACTCTTTATGAACTTGTTTTCTTTTCATTATTTGAGTTCTGAAAGCTCTGTATCCTTTTTGTTTTTTCAGCCTTTTCTCATTGTCTGCAAATAAATGTTGTAAAAGACAATATTTATTATATATATATTTGGAGAAGTAGTTTATAGAATAAAACAATAATGTACATTTTACTCAAACATAAACCTATAAATAGCAAAAACAGAGAAACTGATTCAGAAACTGAAGGGGTCGCTTCATTTTTCCAGAGCTGTATTTACCATTTTATAAACTATTTAAATTTAAAATATTTATCTTAAAATAATTTATTTTGTATTTATTTGTTTTTTTTGTTTATTTACTGTTAAGCTTTAAGTGTATTTTATGAATAATTGTTTGTTAGCATGCAGTAAATATTCTACATTTTATATTTACAAATTATTTTGGTTACATTATACTCAAAGTTTTATGCCACATTTTTATTTTGTTAAATTCTTATTTAGTTACTGTTACTGTTTACAAAATAGTTTTTACTGAATGATTGAAACTCATATACTTATGCTTAATAAAACTGTAACATTCATTTTCATTTAGTAGTATATCTTAAAATGTATATATATAACAATATCAAGAAATATTGCAATATTGTTTTAGGGCCATATTGCTTCAAACTCCAACTCAGCTTTTTCCATGTGGGTATTTACTCACCTCAGGTGGGAAGCGCAAAAGTCCAGTAAGCAAGTTGAGTCGTCCACGATGAGGCATACCCATTACTACATCGGTCGCTCCACTTATTGCTGCAGAACGAAACAATTCCAAGAAAAATCCCATCATGCTTTCTGCTCCCTCTCCTCCATAGCGTTTCACTGTGGCAAACTTAGTTGCTAAGAAATGGTCAAACTCCTGTGACGGTAAAAAGGGAACAGGTTACGTGCTGCAAAAACACTTATAAAGCAGTAGATACAACCACAAACAACAACTCAAAAATCTTGTTTTAGATTTTACAACCACTGACATTAATATATCACATGGTTATACCAGAATTATACCAACTAAAATATGTATGTTGTTATACAATAATAAGCAAATCTCTAGAGGGAGTTACACCAATAATGTTTACTCTGAATTCTCTTTTAAAAGATATATGTTTGTATTTAATGGCAAATTTAAAGAATATATTCAATCAGATATATTAAATATGCTGAAACGAACTTTAATTATACACTTGTAACTCTAACAGAAGAGTTCATGCTCAGCTTCTACCTGTGATTCAAGCATGAGTTTTGCCAGCTGTTTCCGCTCCTCAGCAGAGAAAGACTCTTTCTTTAGCTCCTCAAAGCGATCCGCGAACCACACTCTCTCCTCCAGACTCTGCAGCTGGCTGGTCTCCACAGAGATCCTACCGCAGTATGTGTTCTCCAAATATGCTATTACCTCCTCTGTGGTGGCCTTCGCCTTTCCAAAGTGCTTCAAACCTTAAAAAAAAAAAAAAAAACATAAATCAGAGATAGAATGTGCACATCAATTTAAAACAATATTATCAGGTATGTTAAACCAGTGGGTCTATATCCTACCTCTACATACATATCCAATGTTTTTAGTGCAAATTGAAAGCAATACAATGAAAATGCACAAAAATTATTTCCTGCTAAACTCCAGTCGTATAAGTTTTAGTTTGTCAATAACACTTTTTTCTCCATTTCTAACTTCAAGTACAGTAGGCATTCCTGGACAACATTCCTGTTACTGTAAAAACTGAAGCAAGTAAAGGAGTTTTTTTCCTCAATATTTAAGGCAAGACTACTCTAAGTCTATTGGCTGTTTTCATCATTAAATCACACTATATGAGGCTGATAAAAAAAGAATTAATTAATATTCAAACCCTTCCTATTCAGTTCCATCTTCATCATGATGTCTAATATTCTCAAAATGAAAATAATTGATGTCCACCAAACAGCAGATGGTTTTAAACAGATACCAAAGCATTTTCTCAGGTGGATGCTACTTTGAGGTCTGGTGACCAAGAACTCTTTCCCAAAGAACTTCTCAAAAGGATTGTTCCAAAACAAATAAGGAAGATTTATCAGACTGGAATGGTTAAGCACTGTTTTACAGCGCAGAGACACCTGCACAAATATGACCACTTTCCCTTCTAGAAATGATGCAGCCTCCTGTAGCTGCAGTCTAACTACATCTCCACCATGCTGTTTGTGTTTGTTATATATAGCATGTGGCTGGAATATGTCACATGACACTGAAATGTACAGATTCTCCCCCTTACAATATTGTTTACAAAGAAGTTTCCTCTCAATGAGACCACTTGCCTTTCATTTTTGTTTATCATTTTTGACATAATATGAACCGGTAGTTATTACCTAATGTCAAAATTCCATACTGAATGGGCCAACAGAAATGTTACAAAATTTGTTTACACTTAACTTGCATTGAAAGTTCCTTCCCCTGTAAAGCAGATGTTTGAAGATACCAGATTTTTGCTTGACAGTGAGAACACTCACTAATGTTTAAATGAAAAGGTACTACTGACATTCATAAAATATTACACTTAGTTCTTTGTTCATTGCATTGGGTGTGCTGGAACTTGTTGGAATTTAAAAAGGTTTTATAAAATATTAACCAAGACAGAACCAGTCCTGAAATCCATGGCTCTAGTTTAGGCTTAACCAATCTTTTCCACAATATGTGATAAAATCCAATTTACCAACTAATGCTGTCACTACTAGTACTGTTATTTAGAAACATATCCATCCATCCATCCCTACATTATGAATTAATACTGAAGTCATCCAGGCTATGAAGGAACTTAAGGTAGTAACTAAAAAAAGTGTTAAACAAACCAAAACACTCTGTAAAGCATTTAGGTGGTCTCTTATCTGGGTGCAGTCAACCTGCTTTTTCTAAGGCTGGTTACTCTGATTAACTTACTCTGCGCAACAAAGTTAACTCTTGTTTGTCCTTTACTGGGGTGGCCCTGATGATAGCCAGTTTCATCATAATGTTTGATGATCTTTGAGATTGCACTTTTTTTCACAGATTTTCACAGATGTTCTTGAATTTTTTCATACTGACTAATTCTTAAAACAATAATAGGGGAAAAACAATTAAAGTAATTAACTCTGACATGACAAGAAACAGCAGTTAACTGAAAGCCATGCCAGGTGACTCTACCTCATAAAGCTGACTGAGAAAAATGCCAATATGTGCAAAGATCAGTGAGTCACCTAAGCAAGAAGTGCGTATTCTTGAATCTAAATATATAAAACATATTCTGGTTTGTTCCAAGTTCTTATTTACAGTTTTAAGAACATTTTAAAATAATGAAACATTCACTGAATTTAAGGTTTGCTTAATATTGGTATCTGTGCTGGTTCGCAACCGTGTTGCGCAACCTGGGCAGTTGGTGTTGACATGCTTCAGTTTTACAAGGATATTTGCACGTTTTAATTCATAGAGCGGCAGCAAATAAAGGAATTCTAAAGAGTGAACACCTACCTGCTGTGTTCAGGACTCCTTGGAGTGAGCCATTCAGGAGCGAGATTTCTGGTACCTTATCCATGACAGGCGAGTGGGGGAGTAAAGGGTTAATTTTAGCAGCCTTGTGCCCATGTGTTCTATAGGCCTCCACCAGCCTGGCCAGTCCATGGTCTGTACAGACAGAACAGCAGGCAAAAACAGATTTAGATCTACTAGATATTAAGCAGTATAGCCACTACTACAGAAAATGAATTACATAAATAAAAAAATAAAATAATTTGAGGATGCAACAGCTGATAGTGCTAAATAAATAAATAAATATAAAAAATAATACAATAAATTCTGAGATAACAGCACACGATTATTCATGCTGTTGTGTTAGTTGTCAGTTATTTCCCAGCACTGACCTTGGTTCAGTGAGGAGAAGTGTTCTAGCTGGGATAGCCCCGTGTCCCCCTCCGGAGTCTCTGTCCGCGGTCTGTAACCGTAAACCCCCCTCTCTGTGTGATACAGCCGCGCTCTGGAGACCTCCAGAGAATATCGACACAGTCTGTGTACATTCTTCAGCATGACGCCCGCGGACATGATCACTCACACACACTCAAATACCGGTTAAATAACAGCGACAGAAACTTGTTTAAGGGTTTCACACATCTTACACAGCAGCCATAATACGGGCGGGTGGGAGGTGCCGGGTCCCGCTGCAGTGATTGGCTGTCGGTCGGTGAACCGTTGCGGTGGGAGCCAATGGGCTCCCTGATCGTCAGAGCTCTCGGGGTGAACCGTGAACGGGCAGATAAATCTGTCCGCGTCTCAAACCGAGAATTCAGCCACCTACACTACACTACACATAGCTAGTGTACACACAGCCTACTGGGGCATTTCTCACATTGATATCCTACAGCTAGGCCACTAGGTAGCATGTTTCTTTGGACGCGACGGTTACCCTCCGATTCCTGATACTGCTCAACTCTCACCTCTCAGTCACAGTTATCCAGCCCCCCCACCCCCAGTTTCTCCCTTTACTATTAGCCAACCTAATAAGATTACTGTAAACCGGTCCGACTTTCATTGATTCATTCATACATTTCATTTTAACCAACACTTTCATGTTCACCCTCTATGGCATATTGTTGCCCTCAAGACTTTTGTTTATTATCTTTCCATACTGTACCTTATTTAAAAAATCAAAATATGTATGTGCAACAATATATATTTTTTTTCATTTGTTGCATTTGGGCAACATTAGCTCATTTTTGTTAGAACCATCATGATAAAGCAGTGATGAATCAAACAACAAAAATAATTATAAAAAGGTTCCGCAAAAACAAATCTCCCAAATAGTTGTGATTTTTACCACCATTTTGCCACAAAGGGATAAACTGTCTGGATTGTGTCATGTGAGTGCTATTTCGGAGAAACACCACTAAACCAGACAGAAATTTTATTATTGATTTATTGATTATATATATTATATTGATTATTGATTATATATTTTAAAGAAATGGTTGACTGCATGTTTAAATAATTGATATATATGACAAATATATATATATATATATATATATATGCATGCACTTTATATATTTTTTCTAAAAGATGCAAAGCCATTTTTATCTTTTCAAGAAAACCCAAACCTAAAATTGATCAAATGTATTATCATGCAGTTTATTAAACAAATTAATAAATGATGAACCACTTAAACAATAGAAAAAAGTGGGTACATTAACAAATATATAACTTATATATACATATATATACACATATATTATTTAAGAAAAGATTAACCCGATTAACCCGCTGGGTTTCTGTATTTTCCTAACCAAACCAAAAACACATATATATGTAATGCTAGCGTTTGCCTTAGCTACTGTGGAATATATGATAAATGAATTATCTTTGTATAGTTACATTTTTTACATGCAACACTTAGCACTGCTCTCAAAATATAGGCAGAAAATAGGATCTCAATGAAAGACTCAATTTGAAAATTTTTACAACTTTAAATTGTGTGTAGTAAGAAAACAAAATGGCATACCAATCAATGGAAACCAAAATAATCAACCCATAGCAAGCTAGACTCAAACTCATACTGAAAATCATCGTAAATCATTTAAATAAACAGCTCATCCAATTTGTGTGTATTTCAACACAGCAACTCAATGTTACTCATTAGTATGTAGCTTCTTTGAAGTTCATGCCACACTCCCAAGGATATGCCACACTCCCAAGGATATGCCTCCCCTGAACATTACTGACTCACTACCAAATCAGTTATGCTGGAAGATTTTGAAGACATTGTAAAATTTCCCAAAAGTACGCAGACAAAATTCAAAACTAGTGAAGAATCTGTCTGGCCACCACCTACAAAACCAATCCCTGTATGGTGGTTGCCTTGATTGTTGCACTTGCAATTACTTGTATGGTCAGATTGGTCTTGAAGTTTAAACAGTTTTGTCACTCATTTGTCAATTAAAAAAAAAAAAAAAAAAAAAACACAACCAGACACACACCTTTTTTATGTTTCCCTACTTTAAAGACCAAAATATAAAACAGTAGTGTATATACAATGTAAGTAGAGAAACAAACAAAAAAACCAGATATAATTTATATCCAAGAAAAGCAAGCAGAAGTTTCATAGAGAAAAAAATTTGACCTACAACATAACAGGAGGGTTAACCATTTTCTAGAGTAACCATGTTTTACACCATTTTAGTGTTCACAGTTTAGTAAACATTACCTTGCTAAGTGAATGGTCCCATTACCTTTATATGTAACTCATTTCGCATCAGAAAGTATCTAGAGTGTGGAAATGTAGTCTAGTTTAATTTTTTTCCCCACCATGTTTCAGCCAGTTAACAAAATGCAAATCTTACCCACATCACAGCCATTAAAAGACAACACATACAAAACAGTTTATTTCTTGTCTTCAATAAAGTTCACCTTAAACCACAATTGATCAAGAAACAGGAAACAAGACAATTCTGAACAAAATCACAGAACAGCTTCAGGTATTGTCATCATGCATGGTCAGTCTAGAAGCTGTGCTTCTGCTTGGCTGGAAAACCTTCAGCAACACTGGTCCGCTGGTCATTTGAGGCAAAGATCAGAAGCCTATAGAGTTTCTGGCATGGAGGAAATGCAGTGGTGCTTTAGGAGAACAAAGTGACTGGGATTGAAAAATCTGTAGCACCAACAGCATTAAAAGATCCAGCTGCAATTAAAAAAATAAATAGATTCAGAGACTGAAGAGAAAGTAAACATTGGCAATCTTAAACATTTGGAACATTGTTTAAGAAATTCAAATGTTTTAAGCCAGCATGGTTTAAACTTTAAAAGAGTATTTATAAATCATTCTGGCTCTTCTGAAGCTGACTAAGAAAGACTATTTCTCCCCTGGGTTTAGTAAGAAACCTTTCAAAACGCTACACATTCTGAAACGGGTTTTAAAACGTTGATTTCAAAACACAAAAGATTTAATCAGATTAAATCAATACAAAGCTTACATTCATGCCAACTGACTTGTAGCAACCTTAAATATCCAATTTCAGTATTTAATAACTTTTTTCTTTTTTACCAGATTATTGTTGTATTTTTCACTAAGGACTTTGGTCCGGTGTGCTAATCTTCCACCAAGTCAGTTAAATGCTAAATTGAGCAGTTAGCTCTACTAAAGTCCTTTGACTTCAGGATTTGTTTGACAAACAACTGTATAGCTGTATACTGAATTACCCATACTTACCCAGATTCCAACATTTTTTGCCAGAAGAGAAGCAAAGTAGTGTTATTAGCTGGCTTTTATAGTCCAAGGATAAATTGGAGCATGCCCAGTGTAGACCACATGGGCTGGTCTAAGTTAGAGGGAGACACACAGTACCTCATGTTATATTTTTTCTTTCTTTTTCTTTACATTTTAGTGTTTTCTGCTTTATTAGTCTTCTCTGTGTAGCTGTTTGAATCTCTTGTAGTTGGCAGCTGTGTATATATTAAAAATAGAAGCATGTAAGGCTGTCATGAATTCTTAATTCCCCACCACATGGTTCATTCCTATTGTATGGTAGTGTTGAGACTGAAGTTGGAGGTGTCTAGGAAAAGTATTTGTTTGGCGTGGGGTTTGTGCTTGAGTTAGAGATGGCTATATATACATATATATATATTAGTTAGCAGGGGCGAATCTAGCCATTTTGGGGCCCTATGCAAAATATAAACAAGGGGCCCTCATTCTTAGAACACACACATAAACCAAATAACTAGAGATGGAACGATCGAACATCCAACCACTATAGTCGGAGCTGCAGCAGCAGCAGCACAAGCCCCGCTGTCTTTACTCAGTCAGAGCTACAGCCCAGCCACGGGCTACAGGGCTCAGCTGAGCCAGTCTGGGGCGTTTTTTACAGTTTTTTTTTAAGTTAATCTGTGTAGGAAATAAAGGTTTTAACCCCACTAAACGGATAATACAGCTCTCTACAGTTCATCTTTCAGCCCAAGCAGCTAACAGCAGCAGCTTAGAGCAGCCGTCACGAAGTCACTGCTGGATTACATTAAAAACAGGTCAGTTAGTGCGCTGCTACCTCATGATGTTTATAACTACGGAGTTTAGTGGACACACCACGGCTGCAAGGTTAGACTGTTGAAGGCTACTGAAGACTATTAAAGGCTATTGGAGGTTATTGAAAGGGTTATTGGGGGCAGAAATCAGTAAAGGCTGGTTAGATAAGTGATTCACGTCCTCGTCCTTTGCTGCGGTGAAACTGCGACTAGCGCCGTCACAGTGATGTTTATTAACGTCATTAAAACAGATTTTGTCAGGTATTGTCTTATAAATATTTACACACAACTTATATCTCTTCTAAAAAGCGTTTGTTTTGGTCAGTAACACTCGTGTTTATTTACTAGCAGCGCAAATTACCAGTGTTTGCTTTGGCGTGGATGTAATTAAGGAAATCTGTACCAGGTTTGTTTGGTACCTGTGTGGCATCAATGTGGCATTTGGCCCCGCCCAATATCGGTATCGGCGATCGGCCGATCGTGGTGAAAGACGATCGGCGATCGGGATTGGCCCCAAAAACACTGATCGGTCCAGGAGGTGTAAAAAAGGAGGTGAATATTGGCAGTGCATCTTGAAGTCACGTCGTGTGGCACAGTGCTACGTCATCATATTATGGACTAGTTCAGTGCAAGCAACGGAGGGGGGATGTGTGTTTGGACAATTAGTATTTAGACATTATTCTACTAATATTTCTGTCGTTTTTTTAATAGAAATATGTTTTTCTTTACTTTACATAAGTAACAAATTAACATTGTTTTGGGTGTATTTACTGTAGCTGGCATGGTCAGATTTGGGGGCCCCTATGGAGGACAGATTTGGTCGAGGCCCTAGGCAAATCCCTAGGTTTGCCTAATTAAAGAACCGCCTCCGTTAGTTAGAGATGGCTATATATACGTATATATATATATATATATATATATATATATATATATATATATATATATATATATATATATATATATATATATATATATATATGAAACTAAATATTATAATTTTTTTCTACAACCTTAGTGTGTTCAACTTCAGTTTAAAACCTCTGCTTATTATATGGTATTTTAATAAAGAAATCAATAAAACGTATAAGAAACTGAACCAGACTGACCAACTGCTCCGTCTAGCGCTCACTCTGAATAAGTTTAAAATGACATTAAAATATGATATATTAATCTCAACATCAACATTAATGAATTTAGCATAATCTTTAATTAGTGAGGATTGTCAGCAGTGTGTGCTGAAAAGTAGTTTAATGTAGAAATGCTATGTGTGGCTTAGTGGGGAACCTGACACTTATTTTCTCCTTCAGAAAGAAGCTCAGTAAGTGTTATTATTTTATTTTGTCCAGTCAAAGATGTGACGAGATGATCTGCTGTCTAAATGCAGCTGCTGTCCCTGAGCTTGTGCAGCAGTAATCAGTGCTGTGGGAGGCTTACACATGGAGCTCTGTGTAGACAGCGGAGCTGCAGGAGATCACACACAGGTTTTAACTTTTGCATGTGGCATACACAATACACAATACAGTCTTTAGTCTGAATTGAAGGAACATCCAGACATGTTAGCTGTGCTCCTGTAAGTTGAGTACACATTATTGAGGGACTGAAAAAAGTTGAGCATCCTGTTAAACAGTACATGCGAAAGGTCCCCGCCACTACTATTCAGTGACCCCCTGATGTAAAAATCTCTTTCAGAACAGTCACGTGACTTTCACTTTGAATCAGGCTTTGAAGAAACACTAATGATACGAAGTGTCTAAAGTTCCTTAGTACAATCATATCTAACTCTAAAACACAGAATCTTTAAACACAAAGCAGCTGCACTGACTGGCCATTGAGGTTAACTCTCTAAAATCTCTAAATCTCATTGGTACAAGCTGTTCTAGCTTGGCTTGTATGCCATCAAAACTATTTTTGATGGCATACAAGCCAAGCTAGAACAGCTTGTACCAATGAGAAGTAACATGTTGAGCTCAATGGACTGAGATCAATAGTGGATAATGCAGTGTAGACTGAGATTTTAGAGATTTAACCTCAATGGCATAACTGTGAACCTGGTCGCATAGCAACAAGCCATAGCAACAAGCCTCTATTTGTGTTTAAAAAAAGCTTTTAAAACAATGTTTTAATGTTTCCTTACTTTGTAAAACTGTGAATAATAGAACATTGTGATTTATTTTTTGCACATATGAATCGCTTTACAGCAGGTTTGTTATTTAAATGTTACTATAACAGATAACAAAATAAAAACATGTTACCATATAGCAGCCAAAGCAAAGCTGGCATTGGCTATAGATGCTTTCTTTCACACCTGCCTAGTTTGGTCTGAACCAAAACAGCCACACAGATCTACTGAACCATGGCCCTGTCCATCCTGACCTGATGTGACCAATGGGTTAAAGCAGTGGCCACCAACTCTGTCCCTGAAGATTTGCATCAGACCTCTATCTGAACCCTAACCCTAATGGACCCCCATCTGATCTATCTAACAATCAACTTTAAAGTGCTTGAATATGCAAAATGTGAAACCAGTGGTTATTAGTAAAACATAAACTATATATTTATTGTTAATTTCCATGATGTGGCTGCATTTAAAAAGTAGGTACTTAATTTGTATTATGTTTTGCCATAAGTTAACTTAAGTTTTAAGTTTAAACATTTTATTTTTGAAAGTCAACTAACAAAAAAAACAAAAAAAAACAATGGTCCATTCTTGGAATATACAGCATTTTGGATAAAGATATACAGTATAGTCTATGACTAGGCTTAATACCTCTCATGGAAATGATCCTTTAATGTTTAAAGCTTAATGCAAGTTAACTAGATTATTAAAGTTTCATCAGCCATGTTGTTTAGAATGTAAATATGGTAGAGGTATAATAACTTGTAAAGTGTTTTTTAAAGCAGCAGTCATTGCCAGGCTTTGGTTTGGTTGTTGATACAGACCAGCGGTTATTAGTCCTCCTATAGACCTACCTTTGCTACTTTATGTCCCATCCATACGGACAGTGTAACATTTATTCATTTATTTTTCTGACTGTTTGAGGCTAATTGCAAAAATAGAAAATTGGATTTAAAAAGTTTTTTTTTTTTTTACAGGAAAAATGAACAAAAAAAATATTTTCTTTATTTTCTGATTTTTCCATTTCTGCATTTTGTAAGGATTATACCATCACATTTGTGTTACAAGATACAAAAATATACAAATCTGAAAATTAAGAGAAACCTTTAATTCTTCTTGAAATTCTGTTTGCAAACGGCTGAAATGAGAAACTAAGTAATTAAAATTGGATTAAAAACGTATTTTTTCTTTACTTTACTCAATGGGAAAAATAATTATTTAGATTTACACCCATTTTTCTATTTTCAAATTTAGCTTCATACAGTCTGCTAAACCTTACACTGACCATCACTCTATAGATGAAACAGAACAACAACATACATGTACCGGGGAGGCAGATTTTCGAGCTTTGCTGCTACCTATAGACACTTACTGCACACTGCAGATTTTAGTCAGTTCTCCAAATGGCAGGTGTTTGTCCAATTCCAGTTCTGGAATCCCGGTGTACTGTTTACTGCTGTTCATCATGGCTGGAATCAGTGTAGTATGGGGACATTTTAGTGTTTTAGTGAGTTTGAAGGGATCATGCAAGTATGATTTAATTTATTTAATAACCATTACAGGGTTAATTCTGATCTGTGTGGTGTTTCTAAACAAAATATATATTTTTGTTTATTTAATGAACATACATAAATGTACCCATAAAATAGCCACATATAAATGTAATCTTTAGCGAGCAAAACCGTGTAGAGTCTGCAGTGTAGAACTATTTTATATAGAAATGTCTTGTGTTTTGACTGTTTTTAAAGTTTTGCTATCCCAGCTGTGGTTGAAATATGATTGAAGGAATGTCTGTTGTTGTAAAAACAACGATAAAACAACATTTAATGTTTAATGGTTGTGCAAATGTTGAAATTTAAAAATTAAATCAACATAATGTCCTCAACATTCTGCCTTTGAATTAACATTTTACATTTCATCACCATACAATTTAAAAAATGATTGGATGGAGAGATGAAAAGTGGTTTTATTCCATTTTCAGTAACTGGTATATAATTTGGTACCAATTCTTCACTGTACCTGGGAGAATGTTAACGATCCGTTTGTTTTACTGTTGTGTTTTTCAGATCAGATGTTGAGTCAGATCAGGTAGTGGTGGGTAATATTCTTTATACTCAGATTTACTGCAGTGATGTAAGTTTATTGTTCACACTTTGTTAATCATAGGATTTTCTCATTTTAGTGAGCTATAGTTTATTAAAGGTTGAACGTACAACTTTGAAACAACATTGCCATATCAACGTTGATTCACTTTTTTAAAAAATCAACACCAAAACCAACATTGATTCAATCATAAAATCAACGTTAATTCAACATTGAAATGCCAACTAGGATCAGTTTGTGCTACCATCCATTGTGCTACCATCCATTTGTCTACCCTAGTCAATAAAATAAAAATATGTTACCATATAGCAGCCAAAGCAAAGCTGGCATTGGCTTCTATAGATGCTTTCTTTCACACCTGCCTGGTTTGGTCTGAACCAAAAAGCCACACAGAACTACTGAACCATGGTCCTGTCCATCCAAATTTTTCTAGATCGAATCTATTTCTGACCAGTTACAGGGAGTTGAGGCATGCTGTCCTCAGCCCAGACGAAAAAAGAACAGGGTTGTTCTAGAAACCATACATGTACAGTGAGTCCAAGAAGTATTTGATCCCTTGCTGATTTTCTTCGTTGGCCCACTAATAAAGACATGATCATTCTATACTTTTAATGGTAGATGTATTCTTACATGGAGAGACAGAATATTAAAAAGAAAATCCAGAAAATAAATCTAAG
This sequence comes from Astyanax mexicanus, assembly GCF_023375975.1. NCBI lineage: Eukaryota > Metazoa > Chordata > Actinopteri > Characiformes > Acestrorhamphidae > Astyanax > Astyanax mexicanus. Next base: position 48,115,052 of record NC_064409.1, read on the forward strand.
GAATATATATTAATTGATTTGTATTTCATGGAGTGAAATAAGTATTTGATCCCTTAGTATTCATTAGCAGTTCTGGCTTTTACAGACCAGTTAGACACTCCCAATCAACTTGTTACCTGACCTGAAGCCACCTGTTCTCACTAATCACTTGTGTGAAAAACACCTGTCCACAGAATCAGACAGATCACACAGATTTCAAGTCTCCAACATGGGTAAAACCAAAGAGCTGTCACAGGACCTCAGAGTCAGAATTGTTGACCTTCACAAAGCTGGAATGGGCTACAAAAAGATTAGTAAGGTGTTGGATGTGAAAGTAACAACTATTGGTGCAATTATCAGAAAGTTTAAAGAGTATAACATGACAATCAACAGACCTCGGCCCGGTGCTCCAAAGAAGATTTCGCCTCGTGGGGTGGCAATGATGCTGAGAACGGTCAGAAATCGTCCTGCAACCACTCGGCAGGAGTTAGCAAATGACCTGAAGGCAGCTGGGACCACAGTTTGCAAGGAAACAATTGGCAACACTTTGCGCAACAGTGGATTCACATCCTGCAGTGCCCGAAAGGTACCCCTGCTGAAGAGAGCACATGTGGAGGCGCGCCTCAAGTATGCCAATGATCATTTGAAAGATGAACCAAGTTATTGGGAGAAGGTTTTGTGGTCAGACGAGACCAAAATTGAACTTTTTGGCCTCAACTCCACCTGCCATGTGTGGAGGAAGAAAAATGCTGCCTATGACCCCAAGAACACTGTGCCCACCGTCAAGCATGGAGGTGGAAGCATAATGTTTTGGGCGTGTTTCTCTGCCAAGGGTACAGGGCTACTTCACCGCATCACTGGGAAGATGGATGGAGCCATGTACCGCACAATCCTGAGGGACAACCTCCTCCCCTCTGCCAGGGATCTGAAAATGGGCCGTGGTTGGGTCTTCCAACATGATAACGACCCTAAACATACAGCAAAGGATTGGCTCAAGAAAAATCACATTAAGGTCATGGAGTGGCACCGCCAGTCGCCAGACCTCAATCCGATCGAAAATCTATGGAGGGAGCTGAAGGTCAGAGTTGCCAAGCGACAGCCCACCAACCTGCATGATTTAGAGAGGATCTGCAAAGAAGAGTGGGCCAAAATTCCCCCTGGTGTGTGTGCTAAACTTGTGGTTAACTACAACAAACGTCTCACTGCTGTGCTTGCAAACAAAGGCTTTGCCACTAAGTATTGAGTGTGTTTGGCAAGAGGGATCAAATACTTATTTTCCTCATTGAAATACAAATTAATTAAAATATATTCTTTAAAATTATATTCTGGATTTTTGTCTTGATATTCTGTCTCTCCATGTTAGAATATATCTACCATTAAAAGTGCAGAATGATCATGTCTTTATTAGTGGGCAAACAAAGAAAATCAGCAAGGGATCAAATACTTCTTGGACTCACTGTATGTATGCAAAAATTTACACCGTTAATTTCCGTATCAACTGTTACTGTATTATTTATTGACAAAAATAAAAGGAATCAGAGGGTAATCTACACTCATTCTACTGGATGATGCACATGTTAGTGAATTCTGAATTCTACCAGAGAGGAACAGTTTGGCACAAAAAGGGAAAGCAACTTGCAGAACTGACGGCATTCTACAAACCAATGACTGTGTTGTATGTAATTTGCTGAAACTACAGTGCAAAACTTTTTCAGTTCTTCATCTTAATAAATGTGATAAAAACATTTTAAAACATACTCTTCTCCAATTGGTGTGGTTCCCACCAATTTCACTCAATTTTCACAGTGCTGTTTTTCTTTTTTCTCTTTGCTGTGTATGTGTGCAAAAAAGTTGTGGGTACCGTTGGTTGCATAGTTCAGGTGTGTGAAGTCCTTCAGTTTAAAACAGCCTTTTATGACATGGTGGCCGGGAAATGCAGTCTACGCTTTGGAACACAGCTACTGTGCACATTGTAACAGCAGAATGTAACTTCTGCAGCATTTAATGAGGAATGGAAGGTCTGAGTAAAATGACTAAATCATTTTGGAAAAAGTCGTGTTGTAATTATGATGCAGCAACAAACAGTTCACAGCACAACAGTCAAAGTGTTTGTTAGGTAATATGTCAGAAAAGGATGACTTAAACGTTTGCTGGTAAATGATGTGTCTATAATCTGTTTTTCAAACGTAGAAGTATTTGTTTGTGCTTGTTAGTTTGTGATTATTGTGACTTAATTTCAAGATGGCAGCTCTCTGAGAACTACCTCAAGGTACTGTGTGTATAAAGTTTTTTTTAAATAATCTACTTGTAAACTTTCAAAGTTCTCAGTGCCTTGTTTAAAATGTCAGATCCCTCAGAATTCTACCAATGACGTGTGGAGCTACTTTACGTTTGTTAATGGTGTAAAACAGCAATTTATTTTCATGGTCAAAGCTATGCCTCTATAACTAGCATTGTAAGCCTGTTGGGAGCATTGGCTAAAAGCACTATATTTTGGTATGATGGGGGTAAACTAATGTGGGCTAACAAAAGTTTGTACTTAATTAACTATGTTTCAATACACCCCAAGTCCATTTCTTATGGATTTCTCCTTTAACAAGTTATAAGCAGGTTTCTGTGCAATGTTAATACAGAGATGCGTAGGCAAACAGAGGGCAGAAAGCAGCACTCTTCACTGTTCAGAGAGCAAAAACATCAATGAGTTGTTGTGCAGTTAACTGGATAGGATAAAAATGTTTAGTTTAGTACAGGGATTATATTGTTTGCCAAAAAATGCAGATGACGCTCTTTGGCTTCCATTTTTATAAATACGGGATGTCTATATGAGATAATTGCTTATATCAAGCCACGTGATTTCTGGCCACTTGGACATATCTAAAATCAATTTGTGGTCAGGAATAGCATAAAGATCTGGTCATTTCTCACTATTAATGAGAACTAATTTATTGAGGTAATCAACATGGCCTGAGCTATACCAAGACTTCCAGTGTAATCTATGCCAGTCATTTCCTCACAGTTCCAGACCTACCAGACTGTCAAGTATCTAATGTCTTGTACAGTATGTTTACAGTAGCTGGCTAATTCAGTTGTAACCCAAAGTACCATTGTTGTAAACAGTTTTACTTTGACTTGCTTAGGGACAGTAAGTGTAACACCCGCTCTCATTACTGTGGACAAACTGATAAACAAAACCCAGGTAAATTTAGGAAAAACTAATAATAGCTATAATGTTTTTTTTGTGATTGACATTTAGTAAGTATCAGGTTAGTGAAGCATTAGTAGGGTGCTGATGACTAGACAATGCTGGTAGCCAACTATTGCTAGCTCAAAAACAATGTTGTATTATTATCTAATTCAAATCGAACTAACATATCCAGCTCTGAAACTGTATTGTATTGTTTAGTCAAACAAACACTGTGAAATATAGGTTGATTACAGCAGTTGACTAACAATTTTGTGACTGGCTGTGTTTCCCACTGGTTATATTTACACCCTCATCTCTTTTGCCAGAGGTTTTCCACTAATTGTAGGGAGCTTGCAGATAAAGCATGATACACAGGAAAACAGTAAAAGTGCAGTGTATAAAAGAAAAGAAAATTAAGAAAGTCTGTCAATCTGAAAAATTCCAAGAACTTTCAATGTAGTCTCAAGTGCAGTTGCAAAGACCACTAAATGATGTGATGAAACTGGCTCTCATCAAGACTGCCCCAGGAAAGGGAGACCAATAGTAACCTATGTTGCATTAGTTATTCAGAGTTACCAGTCTCAGAAACCACACGTTAACAGCACCCCAGATAATATTTTGATAGTATTTTGGTTTCTTTAAAACTTTTAAGTTAAACTACACAGTTGTGTGTTCCTTCATAGTCTGAATGACTTCAGTATTCATTTACAATGTAGGTATGTTATAAGGTATTTTGACCAGTACTGACCATCAGAACCATGGTCTAATATATAAGCTTGTGGGTGTTAACAGCTTTTATTACTTTAAATGATTTCATAAAAATAAACATTGCTGTTAATATTGATATATTTTCTTATATTTGGTTGTATTCATATTTTTCTGTGTGTACTGGGAATTGTACTGAATTGAGACACCTCTGTCTCACTTCAGTCGAATGCTTAATTTTGTGCATAAGTGAGTTATACCCTTCTAATCCTGTGTGTGTTGACTGCTCATTTCACTGCACAGCTTCTTTATTGGGAAGGACATTCTGTTGAGCATCACCAGAGGGATTTGTCTCCCACCTCCCATTTGCGCGCGCGTTGAGGGTACCAGAACCATTACCCCTCCCTCTCTCCCTCTTTCTCTCTCTGTCTCTCTGTCTCTCTCTCTCTGTCTCTCTCTCTCTCTCTCTCTCACAGAGGGGAGGGAGGTCAAGCTGCGCGTGAGCACAGCACCTACAGGCTACCTGTGGTTAAATCATTCAGGGTGTGCGCGCGGGGCTCCGGCGCGCTACACATGTGCACTAGTGCGTTTGCATGCGGAGGAGCACGCATGCCGCGAGACCGTAAATGAAGGACCCTCCCCGCGCGCGCCTCGTCCTCGCCCGTTCTGCTGCTGCTCCTCGCCTCCAAGAAAGACATCATCATCATCACTGGCTACTCCAGCTGCGTCCTCTCCAGCGCGGGAAGAGCTCGCAGCGACGCGCCCAGTGAACGCGCACCTTTACAGACAAGTGGACAAGCAACAGCCGCTTACGATACAGCAGGGAGGGTCCTCGTCTCGCGCGCCTCGAGATGAGGGCAAGGTGCAGTCGGAGCAGCGCTGTAGCCTGATGCACTGAGTGGGAGAGTGGTGATGAAGACTGTCTGCGTGCGGTCGGTCACCTTGCGCCCAATGACGCCCGAACCGGTGCTTTGATCTGTCTGTACACGTGCGCGATCTCGATCAGTCGACGCGGTTATTATACTGTTTTTATTGTTCTTGAGAGGAGAGGGCTGAAGAGCGCGCGTTCAGAAATGGCGCGCTGAAACAGACACATAAACACACGCACGCTCACGCACGCGCTCATTCACACAAAGGCGTCCCTCCTTCTCGCACCATTGCACGCGCATCTTTCACCAATACGCAACACAAAGAGGCGCGTGCATTAGATTTTTTTGCGTGCATTTTCTGTTTTTGTTTTTTATGTAATTTTTTATTTCACCGATTCTCTGTGTCTGATCGTCTCGCGCATCCGTCCACGCCCCCCACTCTGCATGCATGTGTTGCGCGATCACGGAGGTGCTGCCCGTAGCCTCTGACGCCCCCACGAGCTGATGCCCTGCGGCTTCTAGGGGTAAAGGGGGTGGGGGGGTGGGGGGCGGCGGAGGTCGGGAGGGTCGAACCCGCCATGGGCCAGGGTGACGACGAGGAGCGCGTCGTGCTGAACGTCGGCGGCGTGAGGCACGAGACGTACCGCGGCACGCTACGCACGCTGCCCGGTACGCGGCTCGCGCGCCTCGCCGAGCAGGCGGAGGGCGCGGGCCACGACTTCTTCTTCGACCGGCACCCGGGGGTCTTCGCGCACATTCTCAACTACTACCGCACCGGCAAGCTGCACTGCCCGGCGGATGTGTGCGGGCCGCTCTACGAGGAGGAGCTCTCCTTCTGGGGCATCGACGAGACGGACGTGGAGCCTTGCTGCTGGATGACGTACCGTCAGCACCGCGAGGCCGAGGAGGCGCTCGTGAGCTTCGGCGGCGCGGCGCCTCTGGACACCGGGCACAGGCACGAGCTGGAGGTGGAGGTGGCCGCTGATGGCACGCACGAGGCAGCCGACGGCGACGAGGGTGCCGAAATGACGCGCAGGCTCGCGCACGGGGACGCGGCGGACGCCAGGGGTGGCCGCTGGAAACGCTGGCAGAAGAAGATGTGGGCGCTCTTCGAGGACCCCTACTCGTCTCGATACGCGCGGGTGAGTGAGGACGGAGCGTGCGGGTTATTGTTTGTTTGTTACATACCAGTGTGGGGCCTGTATGGGTAGCCCATGGGAATCAGACGTTTTGTCCACGTGTTCAGTGTGGACCCTCCATATGGTGGATGTCAGTAATAGGGTCATAATGGGTTAAACGCTGGCACCTGGTGATTAATGTGGGCTATAACGATGTTGCCCGTTTTATAAGCTCAGCTGGGTCCCAGTAAACACACACGTACAACCCACACAGAGCCCATGCCCACCCAGCACCACATGAACCTGTTGACTGGGAAGTCACTAGAGAACCTGTTGAGCGGACACCTGCTGGAGTATTCGTTCTTACACACGTCTTGTTGACTTAATACACGTCTCCTATACAATGACTTACACTATCCTAGTATGATTGTATAGACTGTTCTATATTACATAACAGATTGTTCTAATACACATCTCTGTAAAACGCTGTTCTATATAATCTAATATAGACCTAGTATAAGCCAATAGACTTTTCTGTTTGACCAAACATACTGTCCAATAGACTGTCATATATGGCTTAACACACTGTTACATATGATCTAATAGACTGTTTAATATGACTTAACACACTGTAACATATGATGTAATAGACTGTCCTATATGGCTTAACACACTGTTACATATGATCTAATAGACTGTTTAATATTACTTAACACACTGTAACATATGATGTAATAGACTGTTCTTTATTACCTAAAACTTTTTAAACGCTGTTCCATATGACTTCACACACTGTTTTATATGACTTCACACACTACATGATTGTTCTATATGACTAAACACACCAAACTACATGATCTGATAGACTGTTCTTTATGGCCTAACACATTGTTTTAACACTCTCTTTAATATGATGTAATGAACTGTTCTCTATGACCTAACACACTTTTTATTTTATCTAATATACTGTTCTGTAGAATGTAACACACTGTCCTATTTAATCTTATAGACATATGACCTGTGAAACTTGTCTCTATGACATAACACACTTTACTCACAATACTCAGATTGTAATAATACACTTATCCTGTAATTGATCATGTTCATAATATGGGATATCTTCACAATTTTTTCTGAACAAAATTTGAATGAGAAAAAAAAAATCCTGGCAAGTAGCACAATCTATACTACTACACCTTTTTGGAATGTGTTTGCTGAAATGTTTGTAAATATTGGTGTTTATCCATTACAGATTAGATTTAAGCACAATCCATATACATTATAATGCATTGACACAGTTCCATAATTGTACCAATTTTCTGCCTTTTTCCACTCTTATCTAACACACTACCCCTTTTTATCTAATAACACGGTGAACCATTTGAGCCCTTTGATTTTTGATCACAAAACAAGAAAATAGCGAATGACAGAAGAAGGGAATCTTTTTAATTATACGATAAGCCTGAATGTGAAGCACAGGCAAATAGAATTCCCTGTTACTTCAAGAGCTCTTGTTTCAGTACTGAGTGACCTTGAAGGCGAATGCATCAATATCTTTTAGTAGCATGGCAACGAATGGAGCAGTGAAGTGGTAACTCAGACATACACTGAATGTATGAATGAGCAACCTTGACTATTTCTCCTGTTCATTAAAACCTAATGTCATTATGTTTTTTTTTTGTTGTGGTAAGTGAAATGTAGAGTACAGTGTAAATCATTTGACATAAAGCCAAATGGCTCACAGACTGTAATTGTGTAGACAGATCATGTTCCCTCCCACAGAGCTCTACCACTGACTGCTGCTCACTCACTTTGATGTGCTACAAGCAGCATCCATGACCCCCGGAGCTACACACACACACACACACACATACACCCATACAGACATCAAAAGATGAGCCACTCAATATCTTCATTATATGGTTTCAAGTCTCAGGCCTGGGCCCAGCCACATCTCGTATTGATATCTCCTGCTTCACTTCCACCATGAGACCAGTAAGCTCTTAAACACATCTAAATGTGATCCCAGCATTTACACACATTTTGGCAGTCAGGTTGAAAACAGGTCAGTAGTGTTTACTCTGACCCAAAGGCTCTGGCACTGAGAGGGCCCAGGATGGCAGGCCTCCAGCCTCAGATTGTTTTGGCTGCTGAAAAAGCTGTATGTAGCTTAATCGAGGAAGAGTGGGTGTGAGAGGGGAAAGTTACATTGACAGAGAGATAAAAGTGATGTACTGTATTTATATATAGAAAGAGATGTGTGTGTGTGTATGTGTGTGCTGGTCTTCACATAAGGAGCATTGGCTGGGGCTGCTTGCATCTGCTCCAGGATGATAGTGATGACGCTGGACTGCTGGAAGGAGATGTTTTATTCATTTGGCTGTGGCTAGGGCTGTCCTGCTCCAGTGCTGGGGGCCAGGCTGCTCTGTGTGTCTGCCATGGCTGAGAGCTGCTGGACCTCTGATAACACCACAGAGATTAATGTACTGCCTGATCTAAAACAACCAGTAGCAACCTAATAAAGTCTTCTCACTTCCCTAGAAATCAGATGAAGCCTGTGTTAGAGTGATGTGTTTTTCATTGCCATGAGTTCACTGTGTTCTAGGCATGGGATGATGCCTCTTTGCCTCTTTCAATACTATTATATCTAAGCCTGTCATAATAATTCATTATTGATTTATCGTACAACAAATGGACATAACCTCAATAATATTTGATAATCACGATATTGTCTGTTCAGTAAACAGTATTTTAGCCAGTCATGCAATGATCAATGCTTCAATATTAATTTCCCAAATTTGTCAATAATCCTTTTAATGTGTTTACTATGAACTTGGCTTATCGGATAATAGGAAAAAGTAATAATCAGATTTTTGCCTAGCAACCAGCTTCAGTGATACAAACGTCATTTATAACCCAACACGTCAGGCTGTGTTTTTTATATACATTAAGCCACAATATGAACATACATTTAGAATAATAGAATAATTTCAGTGTCATTACAAAGTGTTTTCTCGCAGTGTCAGGTGCTGATTTAAATGCTGCTTGTGCATTTCCTGTATCATGGTATGGTTTCATGCATGCACAATTCAAGTTTCTGAGCTAAAATCCAGCTCTCTTTATTGGATTTCTTAATTGTATTTTTAGATTGTACTAGTGCTGGGTGGTATAACCATAAATGCATATCACATTTTTTTTTAAGATTGACGGTTTCACAGTATATCACAGTATTTTTATACGTCACGTCAGAGAGCGCCGCGTTGGCCGGACTGTGAGCTGCATCACCCGGGCTGTGAGCCGCGTCGCCCGGGCTGTGAGCCGCGCAAAGGACCGCCGCGTTGGCCGGGCTGTGCGCAGCTCTGCGCTAACCTCTCTAAACTATCTAGCTCACTCAGGTACCCTCTGCCTTTTTATCACAGTGGCACACAGATCACTGATATGAATGTGAACACTTATTTAAAAAAATATTTATACACCAGTGCCTAGTAAGCTAACCTGGTGGTGGTGTTAAATTACCTGACTGAATTAGCTAGCCAGTTAGCTTAAGTTACCTGTTCAGGAGAAAAGTAGCAGCTCTGAGTTGGTATTGTAGTCTTCTCTACCTTTTGAACTCACTGAAAAATAATTACTACTGAAAATAAGTTAAATATTAGTCCTTTAAATTCCAACCAAAGTTTTTATTCTACTGGCCACTAGGGGGCCTGCGAAAGGCTATGGTGACGCTCAAACACAACTGTTCACACAACAGGTAAAAGTGGTCCAAATCCACTTAAGGAGCTAACAGCTGGGCTTATTACAGAGAATAAAGAATTTGTATAAAGCCTGCTTCTTCACTTTCCTGCCACTAAACCTCCCTCACTGCTATTGTCCATTTTCCCTTTTCCTTATAGCCTTTTTGTCCACCTTAATGATGGAAAAAATCACATTATATATCTGATTTGTGTTGGATTTCAATTCCACACATGAAAGGGGTTAAAAATTTTGATTTGGAAATTCCACATTAAATGGGTTTTTGCTAATTTATTTTGGACGACTTTTACCTGCTGTGTGAATGTAGTCTATTACTGTCACACTCAAACTAAAACTCAAAACTACTCCCCACAGAAAGAAATACACAACTTAGAATGTCACATAACACAGTGTAAGTGTGCACTGTTTAAGGATAGCTTTAGCTTTCGAGGATTGGATCAGATTCCTTCTTTCTTTCCCAATATCCAGTCCAGTTTATTTTTTTAACACTGATGCCAATATATGGTTTATTTCATTGCAACATCTACTTTGTTCATTTTATTCACATAGCATATAATCTTTTCCATTCTAATAAAGAACAGAATTCAGAGTACTTTCCACTGTGGTTTATACCACATTCTGTGAGGCATCACTACTGCTAAGGCTGAGAAATCATCTCTGGAGTTAAGATAGCAGGACACTACTTGGGTGCCTTTATCCTGCATAAAATATTAATCTCTTCAGAAGATGTTAAGTATTTTTTTCACTGAAGCTTTTCTATACGTAATGCATTTTCCCTCAGGGCAGTATGTTTATGATGAATATGTTAAGAGGTCATGTATGATAAAAGCCCCCCATTTCTGCATTTAGTTGTGAATGATTTTAGAAATTATTCTGGCACCCCTGTGTTCCCAGCCTTTTTCTCACTGCAGAAGGAACTGGGCTTGATGTGTTTTCCTGAGTCAATTCAATTGTGCAGTTATTTTTAGCCTCCCTCCATCAAACTGTAGGTCTTAATTACATTACAACTTGACAACTCAATTACTTGCTGCAATCACCACTCACATATCTCTTTATCTCTGCTTAAAGTATGGAAGGCTCACAGAGACATCCCCAGTATGTTTCATCACATGTTTGACTGTCAATATATCAGGAAAACAAGAATCTTTAATGGTTTTAGCTAGTGTTCTAACTATTCTGATAAAGTAATATTACAGATATTGTCACATGAAAGTGTGTCACAAGGGTATAATGTATGATGGCAGAAATTAGTAGCAGAGGACACTACTACTAGATGTTGGTATTAGGCCTGATTTCAGAATAAAATGTTGAATTACATATATTTGGTATATACTGAAAGAATCGGGTCTGGCTATCATCTACCCATATTTAGTATTTCTGATGTACAATTCTTGAATATAAATTAAAGAGAAATAATATTTACTGCTTACAAAATATTATTTACTAATTAGGTTGTAAAAAATCCGATGTTTTAATGCAGCAGCACAGCTTAGCCTTAAAGAAACAATAACTCCGGGTGATAAATTCGAGCATGTGTGTGAAATGACTACAGGAGTCCAACTTCCAAACACTGGAATGACTTTTCTGCCCCACCCACTCCTCCCTAGATGCCAAGCTCACACATGTTGTCAAATTGACACACAGTGGTCAGTGATGATGATTAGTCTTACTCTATAGCTGATCAGTAAATATATATACGATTCAGTATCCAAAATACCCATCCCTTAGTGGTGGTGGTGGTAAAGTACCCAGCTATGGTTAACAAATCTAACTGAAGCTCAGTGATTACCTAATCAGCAGAAAAAATTGCCAGCTAGTCTGTTACCATGGCTGCAGCACACTGTTTGCTTGCTGTTTTTTTATACCTGGCAATCCGGGGTGTGGATTTCAATCCAGTTACATTTTTTTGTTTACCAAAGGATTAATAGCACTAGTTCTTGTTTTTTGAAAACATTGTTACATGTATAAACAATAAGTAATACATCAGTATTATCTACATTACTACAGAATGGTTACCCAAACATACTGCTGAATAACAATTTTAGAGAGAGAAAAACACAAAAAAAAGAATGACAATGAGCTGTAATGCTTGAAAAAGCGAATAACTCTCCACCATAGACAACACAAATTTAAACCCATACAAAAATCACCATAGCACACCACAAATTACCATAAACCCCCATAAATAAGGACAAATAAGATAGACACATCACATAACACTCATCTGTTATACATGACTATTTATGCACATAAACCATTAACTACTGTGCATAGATCATACATATTGTATATGTATGTCTTTATATCAAAGTATCAATTACTGGATGCATGCATAATATATGGAAGAACACATTTATTAATGATTGATAAATACAAACATACATATATGCACATATAAGTAGTACACAGTTGTATACACAACTGAATAATATGTCAGTTTGGTAAATTGGGCTACGAATGTCATACATTTAAAATGGATATAATGCCATAGATCATATTTCTGTTGATTTTCCTGTGATTCTGATGCCAACAACAAAATCTAGTGCTGAAATGATGGCAGCACAGTACCGTACAACCAGAGTGAGGATCAAATGAAAATGCTGTGTTGTCAGAATAAAGGAGAATGACAGTTTATGGCACTTTGTTTCAAAGTACCCATGAAATCTGATATGTTTAGAAGAGGTTTGACATTGTTTACTGATGTACTGATGTGATCTGTGTTGTAAGCTATACTCATATCAGGGGCTGTTTCTGACACTTTTAACACTTACAGACTTTGCTGATGTCTTAATATACTATAGTAGTGTGCTTTTTATCATATAAATCATTTTAAACAAGAAGGTCAGCTTGTGTATCGGCTAGCCTGTGTGGCCATCTGGTTTAAAATGTGTGTGATGAGTCGGTGGGTGATTGTGGGCCTGAGCACTGACTTGTCCAGACTTGCTTTCTCAGTAATTATCCTCCCACATGTCACTCATTAGCCTGCTTGGCAGGAGTGTACATGTGTGCATTTGTGTGTGTGTCTGGGAGGGGGGGTGTTCAGGGTAAACAACAGAGCACCAGTAGCACAACATCAGATCAAGTCTGTCTCTGCTGGCCACTGATCTTACACCCACACATGACTTTTGCAGAAGTATGAACAGCCAGTTCAATCTACATTTCTTCTTTGGTTTTGTAAATGAGCTTTTGTTAAATCCTCTTGAGGAAACATACAAACATATGGCACGTTTTTAATACACATTACACACAGTACCAGTCAAAATTTTGGACACACCTTAAATTCAATAGTTTTGCACATCTTGACATTTTCTCAGTCAGTTTTTTTGTGATTTTATTTTACAGCTGTAATTTACTTGAACTTCTTGTCCTCTTAATGTGTTTGAGAGCATCAATTGTTTTGTGAAGACCCCATTTGAGTAATGTTTTGCAAAAACGATGAAACTGGCTCTCTGGATTGCCAGCCTCAGAAACAGCACCACAAAATAGAGCCTACCTACAGTAAACGTTTTAAAGTTAACAAAACTGTCATTCTTAAAAAAAAAACATTTTCTTTTAAAGTCAAACGAGCACTGGATGTTCATCTACACAGATTTCTCTTATAAAAATTGTTTATTTGGGTAAGTAAAGCACTTCCGTTTATTTATAATAAGCTTAGATTCCCAATATTTTAGCGTGGTTAGCAGCAGCGCTAGCCGCGGTCAGCAGCAGCACTAGTAAACGGCGCCCAACAGCGCTACACTGAGGAACCCTAAGTGTTCTGGTAAGCCAGGGTGCTATCAGATAGCGATTTGTCCCACGTAGTTTGTTTTAACGCGGTAAACGCGCAGACTACAGTCCGATATACTTACCTCTAAACGTTGAAAGAGCTAGCTCGGTTAACAAGTAATGCTAATACTGAATACTTTACTGAAACTCCTGTATAACACTGTTGTAAGGAGCTTTACTGCTCCTTACAACCTGACTGGTAGAATTCATACATAAGATGCACCGGATTATAAGATGCACTGATGATTTTTGGGAAAATTAAAGAATTTTCTTATTTCTTATTCTTATTTGCTAAAAAGATGTTTAAATTTAAAGTAATACCTGACACATGTGCATAATAGTTTGTGTGTCTGATTTTTAAGCTAAGCTTCTGAATAGCACTGCAACACTTCATTCTGGGTGTAAATGTTTACGATGATGGATGTAGTTTTACAGATGGCTGCAACATCATATTTCTTTTCAAACTAGTTATACTCAGTTTATTTGTAAATAATACTGTGTTACTAAAAAACTATTTTAAATAAAATGAATCATTCAGGTTTAATAAGAAATGGTAAACTTAAGCAGCAATGTTTTTTTTTCAGGTTGGGCTTGAGTATTTGTCATGGTTTGTGTAAATAACCCAGTTGATGGTAGTGATCAGGGTGTTTGTAGGTGTTGTACATCACAGGCATGATGCTGGTCTTGTTCTTTGCTTTGGAAGGCATCATTCAGCAGCAATGCGACTCACACGACTGGATGGTCATCAGCTTTAATAGTGAAGTAAAGCACATCCCATAATGACAGCACACACTGAGGTCACTGCTGAGGCACTGGCAGTACACCTATTAGACAGCATCCCATCAAACACGGATCAACTGTTTCAGATATCACACTGTGATTGATTAGACTGAGCAGTGCCTATGAGTCTAGACCTAGATGGAACTGTGAGGTGACTGGTCTATGATATTACATCAACGTAAAACAAATAGAGGGGTAACCTTATGTGTATTAATACAGAAACGGCAGGGTATGGGCATCATGGCCTAGTGTACACACTGTACCCACAATTAAGGTAAAATTTACAGGCAGGGTAATTGTGCAAATAAGCATGTCACTCTAAATCTAAAGTGGTATGCCATTGGTTTTGTTTTTTATATAATCTTTACTTTTGTCACTTTCTACTTTTTTCCATTATGTAAAACGGCCAGTTGTTCTTTACATTATGTCAGAGTTTCATGTTAAATAGATCAGTATAAACGCTTCAAAATTATTATCCCAATTTGATTAATAAACACATTTTAATATCACACAAATATCAGACAAAAATCAATTTTTATTTTAAATAATTTTCATTTTTAAATATTATTTATTAAGGTAAAACAAAATATCCCGTAATCGTCCCCTTATCCCCTAAACAGTCTCTGAGGAGGAATTTTGTCCCACTCTTATCTGTAGAATTGTTTTAATTCAGCTACATTGGACGGTTTTTGAGCAAATTGTTTTGGATTCTTTTGTGCCCATGCACTTTTGTAGTAATACGTTTTCTACATTTGTGAATAATAGCTCTCACTGTGGTTCGCTGGAGTCCCAAAGCATTACAAATGTCTTTGTAACCTCTTCCAGACTGAAAGATATCAATGACTTGTGTCATTTGTCTTCTGAAACACCCCATATAGTAAATTTGCTTTTAGTGTTAAAGTAAAACTGATATCAGCCACTGGTGGCAAATTTACTGTGTAGAAACAAAAAATAAACTAATGTTAAAGTGGACAGCAATCTGTTGTGAGTCCCATCCATGAGTCATGATGCAGGCCTCAGTTGTGAAGGACTGAAAAGGAACAAACTCTTACAAAACTATTTTCTTGTCATAATGAATAATTAACAGCATCTGTACTGTCCGTTTGGTTATCCAGCAGGACTGTGAAGATGGGTCTAGAAAAGCAGCTTATGAGTTATTCTGATATATATGCTCTATTTCTCCTTCATTTAACCTCTTTCACTCCTTTCTAATTCTTTAATTAATCCCCTGCCATTGTTTATCACATTCCTCTCTCTCCTTTTCATTTACTCTTTCACTCTCTCACCTTCCATTGGTTTATGTCATTTTTACGGCATTTATGCTTCCCTTCTCCCATCTTTTCGATTCTGCACTCTGCACATGATTCTTCTGTCTTTAAACAATCTATTGCCCCTTTCTCTAGCTGTTCTGTTCCACTGCTATTTCCCAGAATGAGACTGTACATTATTGTCTGCTCACAACCACACAAACCAGTCTTAAACCAAACACAGGCTTTCCGCCAGAACACAAAGACGAGAGGTTGATTCTGATGATAAATGAAAAGCTCCTATTTGTGTGTTTGTTTATGTGTGTGTGTGAGAGTGAGAGAGAGTGTGTGTGATCAGTGGCTGTCTGAATGCTCTGTGTCTCAGACAAAACATCCCTACTCCGCACAAACGGCCAACAAAGCACATCCAGGGAATTCTGTCTGTTTGACTAAGTACTGGGTGACCCAGATATGTAGTGCCTGTGGAGAGAGAGACTTTGTGAGAAGCAATATGCTGTGGAAGGAGCTGAAAACTGAGCAGTGGGGATGATTTTCAGAAGGATTGGCTGGACAAAGGCTCCCAGGGGCAAGCAGTCACTAGAAGCTCCATTAAATGCAGATATATAATTAATCAATAGCTAATGTCTGGTAATTTGTTGCCAATTACAAACTAATCAGTCCTGAGTCTTACGTCAATGGAAAGACTCATGGAAAGGCTGCATTGAAAGAAATTGATGAAACATTATCTGATCTTGGCTGTATTTCAGGTCAAAGCATTTTGTTCTCAGCACTATATGAACCACCTTGCCAGTGGCCTGTAGTCGACATACTTGTCCTCCACAGTAAAACCATCCCATCCATACCTGTAAAGAAGTGTCCAAGCCCCGAAGGGCTCGTTTTCTATCACCATGACCACACAACCAGCACACGCTGACCTTGCCAGGGGCATCCTGCAGTCCCTGGTGAGAGGGGCTACAGTTAAATTTAGCTTGTTGAGGTGGAGGAGAGTTGGGCTGGCGCCACTTTGCCATCCTCTACCGTCCTTGGGCTGAAGTAGTGATCTTGAGGAGCAGCAGCAGAAGTAGGGCTTAAGTGACGCACTTCTGGTAAAATGGCAGAACTCTCTATTGCAAATAGCTATACCAACATGACACTAAAGCCTGTTATAGTGCTGGTTTATAGAGAGCCTTCCCACTTCATATCTTCCCCGTTGTATCAGAGAGTGACTGCAAAACACTAGCGGAAGTCCAGGGAGTGAGTCCAAAATAAATGTGCGTGAATGGAGGTAATTGGCTAAAAACTTGGCTGTGCACTTTCTACTCCTTATATTTTAAAAATAGCAGTTTTACTACATATTTAATTTATGCTGGTTTTCATTCTGGCTTGTCATTGCTAAAAAACCCTGTCCAGATAAATCTCTCCACCCAAATAGAATGAATCTGATTATGGTTGAATGAGAAGTATAAACATATACCATTCCAACACCCTGTTGGTTTATACGTGATCCATCGCACGTGCACGTGAAACCCTACACTCCAGCAAGGACATAGCAGACGTGTGTAGCCTAGTATGAAGATGATCTGTTCAGAACCTCAAGAGAATTTGAGTCCCAACTAAGCTTCTTTCATGTATATGCATTTCAATAAAATACATACATTTTCAATGGGCATATATTAGTCTGAAACAGGGAGCCTAGTGCATCACAATATTTTTAACATTAACGTTTTAATATAACATTATAGTCATTATGGCTTTTAGAAAAATGTGTTTTGGGGAGGGGGTAGTGTACTATAAGCTCATTTGGCATTGCCTAACCCTTTTCCTTGCTTTTATTCTTTAAATAGTTTTGAAACCAGTACTTTTACACTTTTACTTGAGTGAAAAGCTTGAGTTGATACTTCAACTTCTACAGAAGTATTTTAAACCCTTGTGTCTCTAGATACTTATACCTGAATAATGAATGTGAATACTTCTGACACTTTTGAGTATTACTGCTACTGTGTGCTGACTGGTTGGGGAGCTGATACTGGAATTACAGCCAGAGCAAGTTTAAAGGTTTATAACTGGAGTTTGAAAACTTAACAAAATATGTCTTGGGTACTAAAACATTTATTGTTATACTGTGTTGAGGACATTTTTAGTATAACTTTACTTATAAACTATGATAAACGATTTTGCTCAGATTTCCCATATGAGCTCATTTATTTTGTATTTACTCAAGAGCACCCCTGGTGGCCCAACAAATTCAGAAGAGATTCTTAAGTGGGTAATCTTCTCTCTTTTAGGGATTCTCTGCTTGTACTCTGATCTAATATTTCTGTTAAACATGGTACTGTTGAGGAAACTTGCTCTATCCTGATGTAACTTATTGTAAACAAATTTCCAAAAGCTCATTACACTGCAGGTTTAAGCAGAGGCTACAGGCTAACAAACTAATTAGCACTACTTATCTAACTAACCCAAAACATTAAAATAAGAAAAGAGTTAGTACAAAGTAAAGTATAAAAATATAGATTATGATGATCAACAGAAGAGATGAGACCCTAAGATCTGCTTTATTATTCAGATTCACTGATGTGGGAATTCTAGGTCAAGAATGATATCCAATATTACACGTGTATATATCTGCAGATATATATCTTACAGGGAGACTGGACACTCAAGTATAACTTTATAACCTTAAAACTAAAAATAATAAATATAAAATAGCTAAAATCAATTCATTTTAAAGTAACATTGACATTGTTGACCAATTGTAGTTGTGCGGCCAGTGTTTTTTGCCATGCAGTAAATAACGTAACAGTTTCAAATATTGACTGTATCAGCCAATGCCAATAATTTAAAAAAATATCTTCCATCTCTAATGAAAAGTGTAAAGCATTACTATTTAATAGGGGTGTCACAATTCTCTAAATCCTCGATTCGATTTCATTTTCGATTTGAGGGTCACGATTCGATTCGATTCTCGATTTTCTTGTTTTTTTTTCTTGTTATTTTATGCCTCATAAAATTTAAATAATATATTTATTATTATTATTATTATAAATATTATAAATAGTATTATTATTATTTATTAAGATATATATGGTAATGCCATCTAGTGACTTTTTTTGGTAGCAACAGTGTGCACTATTAAAACAAGCAGTTTATCAGAGCTGTGTGTGGATGGCTGGTGAAACTGCTCACTTACATGAAGCTGAAGTTCTTCATCCAACCACTAGTCGGAGCTGCAGCAGCAGCACAAGCTCCGCTCTCGTCACTACTTCAGTACAGCCCAGCCACGGGCTACAGAGCTCAGCCAGTCCGTTTTTACTGTTTCTGTAAACAAATAAAGGTTTTAACCCCACTAACCGGATAATACAGCTCACTACAGTTCATCTTTCAGCCCAAGCAGCTAACAGCAGCAGGTTAGAACAGCCGACACGGAGTCACTGCTCGGATTACATTATAAACAGGTCAGTTAGCGCGCTGCTAACCTCAGGATGTTTATAACTACGGAGTTTAGTGGACACACCACGGCCGCCAGGTAAGTCTTTTAAAGGCTACTGAAGACTATTAAAGGCTATTAGAGGTTATTGAAAGCATTATTGGGGGGCAGAAATCAGTACAGGCTGGTTAGATAAGTGATGTGGTGAAACTGTGACTAGCGCTGTCACAGTGATGTTTATTAACGTCATTAAAACAGATTTTGTCAGGTATTGTCTTATAAATATTTACACATAACTTATATCTCTCCTGAAAAGCTTTTATTTTAGTCAGAAACACGCTTGTGTTTACTTTATCTGAGAGAAAGATGTTTTTTTAATTCAATGGAAAGCAACAGGTGTAGTCAATTATAAGTTTAAGATTTTTAATCCACCTCACTGTGATCTATAGTCAGTGTTCTCAAGTCACACTGACACACGCATTTCAGCGAGTTCACACGCTCTCACCTGCGCGCACCCACCCCTCCGTCAGATACAGATACAAAACCTGCGCGCCCAACCCCCGCCCCCCCTCCCCCGTTGGACAGATAAAAAACAGTGATCACACTCCCGCCGACACTCAAAACTTGAGAGCCCTGTCTATATTTCTATAAATCCGTTTTCAGTTTCTCCTCCGTGGTTGAAAGGCAGCTGTCTCTCACACAGCAGAACTGAGGGCGGGGCTGCGCTCATGCAGCGGCTCTCTATTTAAATGAATAGGATGCGCTGTGTTGGTGCCGCGCCATTTGCGTAGCGCGCGCGGGAGGGATCGTCGATCCTCTTTTTGACTTCGATACTCGAGACCATGACCTCATTTCGATTCGATTTCGATAAAATATCGAGATCGTGACACCCCTACTATTTAATGGATCTCACTAGATAACCCCAAAGTTCCTCTTTTAATTTAAATAACTTTCAATAGCATTCCTATTCGTCCTCCACCCATGTTTTCTGAAGAAGGCTGTTGGTAGTAGGCAGTCAATACAATATAAAAAGGTATATAAAAGTATTGTGTGATGGAACAGTTGTCCCTAGTGCTTAGTGCTGAGCAATATAACCTCAAATCAGTATCATGATTAATTGAACTTTTGACCTCAATTACACTATTAACACTGAATAACAGAAACACACTTATTAACAGAACTTAAAAACAGGAAATAACAAACAAGATTATATCTGTTAGTTTGATTATGCCAGATTAAACCAATTAAAGATTTCAAATCTTGGTTCATGTCTTGGTGGGTTCACAACATTCGGTTAATTGCCAGTCTTTAGCCCTTTTGATCTCTTGATCTGTTTCATCTGAAAATGAAAATGAAGAAAAAATGTGCTTTTGAGGGATTTTTTTCACTGATTTATAAAAAATATAGCAAACACTCTTTCTTGCTTTACTAATTGTTTCTTTTCTTCTTTTTTCACACAGTGGGTGGCATTCGCATCTCTGTTTTTCATCTTGGTGTCCATCACAACTTTCTGTCTGGAGACCCATGAGGCCTTTAACCCCATCATCAACCGGACAGAGTATGATGTGGTAGACAATGAAATTGTGGAACGAAATGTCCCCCAGACTGAGACCATGGTGCAGCTTACGTACATTGAGGGGGTCTGTGTTGTGTGGTTTACCTTTGAGTTCTTAATACGAATCACGTTCTGTCCCGACAAACTCAAGTTTGTAAGAAACGCCCTCAACATTATTGACTTTGTAGCCATTCTACCTTTCTACCTGGAAGTGGGACTAAGTGGCCTGTCCTCCAAAGCTGCGAAAGATGTGCTAGGGTTCCTGCGTGTGGTGCGCTTTGTCCGTATCCTCCGTATCTTCAAGCTGACTCGTCACTTTGTGGGTCTTCGCGTCCTGGGGCACACTCTCCGAGCCAGCACCAACGAATTCATCCTGCTCATTATCTTCCTCGCCCTCGGAGTCCTCATCTTTGCCACCATGATTTATTATGCTGAAAGGATTGGAGCCAATCCCAATGACCCCCGTGCTAGTGAACATACCTATTTCAAGAACATTCCTATCGGCTTCTGGTGGGCTGTGGTTACAATGACGACACTTGGCTACGGAGATATGTATCCTAAGACAACATCAGGCATGTTGGTGGGCGCACTTTGTGCTCTGGCTGGTGTGCTGACCATCGCCATGCCAGTGCCTGTCATTGTCAACAATTTTGGCATGTATTATTCTCTGGCAATGGCAAAACAAAAACTACCAAAGAAAAAGAACAAGCATATCCCCCGGATTCCCCCACTGGGCTCACCAAACTACTGTAAGTCAGTCATTAACTCTCCAAGACCCAGTACACACAGCGAGACCTGCCCTCTGGCCCAGGAAGAAGTCTCTGAGATTAGATACCAAGGTAAGTTATGATAGTATAATAACATGATACTTAATTCACACGAGACAGTTTTTACCTTATAAGAGCCAAACAATACACTAATAGTACTGCCATCAGCTGTAATATTTTACTTTGGATGCTTGCGTTATTGCAAACATAAGACACACCATTTGTGCCCTAAATAAATGAATCAAAAATAAATTTACGATTAAGGATTTTTAAATATTTAAATATGTTTGCAGAGTCACTGTGCATTTCTCTGAACACACTGTAATGCTACACCAGCAGCAGTTTAAAAGAGGCAGTGGCTGACTTCACATGTATTAGAGGAGGCATGTGCTGGTCTACTAGAGAAAGTTGGCTAATTGCCATTTTAAATTGAGGAGAAAATAGAATAAAAAAATATAGAAATAAATGTATAAAAAAGTTGAGATAATAATTAAATTCCAAAATGATTAGCATAGATATTGTAACTTGTGAAAGAGACCACTTCAGTTTCTGAATCAGTTTATCTGATTTTGCTAGGTATATGTTGGAGTAAAATTGTTTTATTCTATAAACTATGGACAACATTTTTCCCAAATTCCAAGTAAAAAAAAATAAAAATTGTCCTTAGAGCATTTATTTGCAAAAAACGAGAAATGGATGAAATAACAAAAAGGGGCAGAGCTTTCAGACTTCAAATAATGCAAAGAAAACAAGTTCATATTCCTAAAATTTTAAGAGTTCAGAAATCAATATTAGGTGGAATAACCCTGGTTTTTAATCAGAGTTTTCATGCATTTTGTCATGTTCTCCTCCACCAGTCTTACACAATGCTTTTGGATAACTTTATGCCACTTCTGGTGCAAATATTCAAGCAGTTCAGCTTGGTTTTATGGCTTGTGATCTTCCTCTTGATTATATTCCAGAGGTTTTCAGTTTGGTAAAATCAAAGAAACTCAGTATTTTTAAGTGGTCTCTTATTTTTTTCCAGAGCTGTATGTGCA
Organism: Astyanax mexicanus; assembly: GCF_023375975.1. Classification (NCBI taxonomy): domain Eukaryota; kingdom Metazoa; phylum Chordata; class Actinopteri; order Characiformes; family Acestrorhamphidae; genus Astyanax; species Astyanax mexicanus. The sequence continues at coordinate 48,137,238 of NC_064409.1, forward strand.
AATTAATCACAGTTATTCAGCTAAAAATCCAAATGTGCCTTTCTTGATAAAGTACACTTATATTTAGAATACTAACATACATATTGGTCTTCTGCATTATGTATACTTTTCTACATCTTTCATAATGCCCAGAATACACTGTACATAATCATTTAGACAGTGTTGGATAGTTTGGCTTGTAGTTCAGTGGACACAATTTGTACAAAATAACCTTTCATTGTACACATCTTCATGCCCAAACCAGAATTATGGCCAGTTACAGGCAGTAAATTAAGGCATTCCATTTATTCTATTTTATTTAGAATTGTTCTCTTGAGTTTGAATTAGGTCTTGATAAACTGGATCCTCCTTAAGCTCTTACAATATATATGGATATATTTTGGAGTCTAATACAGCTTGGGCCAACATTTCATTAATATGTAAATGACTATTATAAATACTCTGAAATTATGATCAAAAACACCATCTTTAAACATAGCCAAATCTTTAGTTGCAAGTGTAGGAGCACAGTATGTGCTGTAGGGGTGTCAGAACTATCTGGACCAGCTTGGAGAAGCCAGGAGGCAGGGCTGAGCTTAGCAATAAAACACAGCTTGCCAGACCTCAGAAGACTCCAGCTGGAGATGACTGAAGAACTATTACTGTACTAATGAGCTTGCAGTTATGATGCATATGAATCAGGAATATCTCACTGCATTTCCTGCCACTGCTGGGTAAAAACACAATGAGAATATGATGCCTGCTCTCATCAACTCTTTGCAATTGCCAGCAGCATCCGGAGATCTTTAAATTACTCAGCTATTAGCCGTTGCACTCATGCAGCCATATGAGACTGTCTTCCTGGAGGTCATACTTAGGCTTCTTGATTGCTTACATGAAGGCATTTCAAAGCTTGCTTTTAGAGAACTACACCCTGTGTGCTTCCAACTTTTACATATGACTGATTGATGAGTTATTTAAGGTATTCCGGTTAAGCTGTGATAGATTACAGTAAAACCAGTAAACTACTGATTATTCAATATTAGACAATATCAGCATTCAAAACATTTAGTCAGAACAAACAAACATGAACAAAACTGTTGGTACACTTCTGTTAAATAAACAAAAAACCCACAATGGTCATTGAAATAACTTGAAACATTTAAATAGTGTTATACTTTTATTGAAGTTTACTTAAATCTTGAGACAGCTGCAGCAGAGCTTTGCTCAGGAGGAGTGGACCAAAATACTTGGGGACTGGTGCTAAAGCCTCATTGTGAGTTACAGAAATACATGTTTGCATTAAATGACAAAGTTTTGTGCAACAAAATATTAACCCTCCTATTATGTTCATTTGTCAGGAACATCAATTGTGTTCCAGGGTTAATTTTTAGTTTTAGTTTTTGCAGGGGGGTGGTTGCAAATATGTGAGATAAACCATTTTTATATTATATATTGATTACACTAATTAAAGCAAGCAGAAGAAGTTTCATATTGAAAAAATACTTTTAACTATTTCTCCTAGATATTCAATCTTTAAAATGGGTCAAATTGACCCAGAATATAACAGGAGGGTTAAGCTAAGGGTACCATAATTTTTGTTCAATATATAATTGTTTGTTTATTTAAGTGATTCTGTTGAATCACAATGCAAAAGTAATGTCTGTTTTTCATTAGTTGATTTTCCGTACATTGTACATTTTATACAGTCTTTTGTTTTTGTTTTTCATTTTTGGGTTTTAATGAGCATTGTTTTTTTTTGTTAGTTTTTTGTGTACCAATAATTTTGTCTTTCAGTATATCTGGCCTATTTTCACAGGCCCACTGTGGTTATTTTGCTTGAGGAAAAGAAAAAAAAATAGTGGTTAATTATTTGTACTGGCAACTATGTTGTCTGAACATGCACATTAGTAAAAGTTAGGGTCACTCTCCATCAGTGTCAAGTGAACATTTGGTTGTCTGCAATGCCTTCAAACGTATAGAGGGAGACAGGACTAATGCCTGGAGACCGAGAAAATTTATGGAACTGAAATTGCTGTATCAATTAAAAAATGTGAAAATATTAAGCATTTGAAAAACATTAGGGACAACTAAAATGCAGATTGATCATGTTCTCTTTATCTTCAGATTTTTCTACTGGTTGTACATTTTTTGAAGGAAATTGTGAACAAGCACAGACCACACAGACCAGAGAAAACAGCAGATCCAACTCAACTTAACTTGAACCTGTGTCCCTTTCAACACCAACGTCTACGTGACCTTTAATAAACTCAGCATATAATGCAAAAAGCAACATAATGCAAAGTGAACTAAATCATTAATAACCTTAATGTATCCCCCATTACGATTCCTGCTCTTATGCTAACATCCCCACCCAAATCAATAATCTATCATTCGATTAAAACACATATGCTCCCACAAGGAAGTGTGGGATTGCAATGCCACTCGTAAAGAACATAAAACTTATCAGGTATAATAAACAGAAGTAGTGTATAATGCATAATGCATAACACAACATGCAAGACATCTTGATTGTAGAGTTGTGAAGGTTCCTAATGGTGTCCTGCGATAGTTGCAGGTTAAGTTACACATTGTTTACACACATCTTTTTAAATGTGTAGCTCAATAAATATTGCCCATATATATTTTTTCATAATTTATTGTGTCTGCTAACTTTCTATTTCTTCAGAATAGAGTTGCAATTCTATTTTTTAAAAGATTTTTGCTATTTCAACTTAGCAATTTTAGAAGAAACATCTGTGACCTAGTTAATATCTAAATTAAACATTAGAATAGAATAGAATAGAATCTCCTTGGACATTATAGATCAACATTTAAACAAAACAAATTCCTATGGGTAGGGACTTAATAGAATCCAGTAAGCTGTAACATGAATCTAGAAGTCAGTAATAACAAGTGCTTCTCACAGAGGACAGAGGAAATGTTTTTTTATAGTTCGGGCATAAGCAGTGTCATAAGGTTGCTGTAAGGGTGACTGTAACTCTATAATTTTGCTGATGCTGCCTGTAGAATGTAATCGAGCTAATGCTGCGAGATGAAAGTTCTCTGCATCCGTGACTGAAGTGTTTTGTCTGTCCTTGTTCTTGTTTGCAGATTTTAAAGTAAATGGAGAGCCATCTAAAGCAGCCCTGGCCAATGAGGACTGCCCGCACATTGACCAGGCAGTGTCACCTGAGGAAGTTTTTAGCCCTGTAGACCGTGAGAGACCTTGCTTTCTGCTCACCTCCGGAGAACGGGGCAATCACATAGGGGGAAGAGTCAGGAAGGGTACGTAACCAGTCACTGTTTACCATCTCCAGATTGCTAAAGTGCACGCAGTGTGCTTACTGTGAAAATCGAGCTGCTGTCTATCAGAGACAGCCTTTTTACTCAAGGAAAGTGATCACTTAATGATTACTTTCACAAAGCAGTCTGTGGCTTTACCTTTTAGACCTTTACTGAAGGTCAGCAGTAAAAGTCGTGGTAGAAGTAACATATTCTACTTGGTCCATTTGTGGCAAAGTCTGCTTCTCCTCAAATCATGTGTTAATTGTAAAATGTAACACACAGTGGCATACATAACAGTTTACAATTTCGTTTACAATTATAAAACCTCCACTGTAAGTGGATATTCTGTTCTCTGATGTCCTGATGTCACAGGCTTGAAATTAGTTGGTAATTTCTTGCTAAATTTGCTGCTGTTATTAAAGGAAACAAAGGAAAGTGCTTGCCCTGATAAGTAGTTGTGCATGCAGATTCACTATGGTGGGTGGTATTGGTGATATTGAACTTCAGAGAGTTCCAGCATGGGATATGAGGCATGTGGTCACATGACAAGAACTTAGCCAGTCAGAGGCTTCTAGGCTCTTAGTTGTCAGTGCCAGGATTATACAGCATATTGTGTGGGCTCACTGCGCGGCCAAACCAGCGTCAGTCCAAAAGCAAGCTAGAGAGAATATTTCATACCGAAAACACAAAAACAGGATGACAACAAATACGTTCTATCCCATTTAATACTGACGCAAGATTGTTTCCAGGTATCACTGTGAAACATTGCGGCTGGAGTCAAGACCTGTTAGGTTCTAATTGGGGCTTATAGAAACTTAAGGTTAAAAAAAAAAAAAACAGTTTACAAACTATTCAAAAAGTGATTTTTAGGAATGCACCGAATATTTGGCCACGGAAAATATTTGGCAACCAAAAAGTATTTGGCAACCAAAAGTATTTGGCTGAAAATGTAAAAGAAAATCACCATCAGTGTTTGTCCAAAAAAGTGACAAGACCAACTAATTCAAACAAGACAATGAGTCATGTGACAGTACTTCCTTCACACAAAACAAAGTTATCAACAGACAGGAAGACTTCCTATAGCCACAGGGCAGTGTCAAGACTGATCTCACACAGTCTTCTTTAACACGTAGTAAGTAATCCAGCTCAGAAAAACAGTTAGCATTGAGGCTGTATGGGCCAGCTGCCAAGTCTGTTAAAATAAAAACAGCTGAGACTGGCAGCATTAGTCTACTTGTTTTAGCACGGCCTTCAGGTAAATGTTAACTTTTTTTTTCAGTTTTGTTAAAAAAAAATCATTTCGGGGCATCATTAGTAAATTCTCTATTTGTGAAAAAAGGGAACTCTTTGCAATAGGATTTTTTTGTAATTAACTTTAGCTCAACTCACTGCTATCTAGTTTAGTTGAGCTGAATTGCCTGGCTATGTTCTTTTGTGTCTCTCTAAAGCTGTGTTGTGCTGGTTAGCACAGTGATACCACCCCATGCATGCAGTAGACAGACTAATGCATAATGCATAGCACGCATGGAGGATGATGCGGTTGACTTGGTGAATGGTCACTGTCAACTGGTTCACCATGAGCATAACTACATGACAGGGTGACACACTAGTGCACTCCTAAGTGCCAAAACACTTCACTCATCCACTTTGATACATGCTCAGCCTCATATGTACACTTCCACAGCCACACATACGACCACACACACACAATCACATGTATCTGGCATTTGAGATTGCACTGTGGTGTACTGAAAGCCCTTTCTCTCTTTAAATGAAGGTTATGAAAAGCCATGGAGCCATAGCAGCATGTCTGGAGGCGTGGCCTCAGTGTCGGCCCTCCCCTGCAGCCCGCCCTGTCTCATGCAGCAGGCCCACTCCCCCATCCCATCCATCCTGTAGCATGGACAACCAAACTAACCAATCAGAGGCCCCGCTCTGCAGCGCTGCACTGAGACGCCTGCCCACCCCGTGTACCATCATCCGTCTCTCTCATCAGCCTTTGTCTCAGCTCTTCATTCTCTCTCTCTGTCTCTCTCTCTCTGTATCTGTCTCTCAACGTTGTTCAGTCTTCTCGTTTATCCACTTACATCGTGTTATTGTCCATACTGTTCTTCTGTCTCCTTTTCTTCCCCTCTATCTTTTTCACCTTTCTTCTCATTGTCTTCTCTTTCCAGGACCATTATCGTGCTTTCCCTTTCTCTTTCTCACCTTCCTTTTCCTTCCCCCAACTTCCCTTTTCCTCCTTCAGTGTTTCTAAGCTGTGGTTTTTCATCGGGTGCTAATGGACACCTTTTTAAATGAGAAAAAGATGAGAAAATGGCATTTCATGTAGTTTAGCAACACCGTTACAATGGAGTAAAAAAAAAGTTAAAAAGTTAAAAATGACACCACCATGATCCTAGTGATGCACACATCACCAACATGAAACTATGACTGAAGAAACCTCATTTGCATTTGCATGCCTTGCATGGGAAACTGAGAAAAACAAATGTAAGTCTAATGAAAATTCATGTAAGAAAAATATATCTTATGTTTTTACATCCAAAGCTTCTTTTCATAAATATATATATATATAAAATATATAATGCAGATCTAGTATAATACATGTAGCAGTAAAGACCCTTTCTTTGCTGACATTTTTTGCCTTTCCCCAAACCAGGAGCTTTTGTGTGCGTTTGAGCACACGCCATGTTTCTAACAGTAGCAGAGGTCAGATTGACCATTCAAGGTTTTTTTGTCCTTTATGAAAATATAATAAAAGATGCAAATAGTGAATCATGCACTTTAACTTTGATAATGACCATCTACCTACCTAAGATTTACTCCACTTAATTCAGACTATAAAACCAGCTGAGGGAGCGGCATCTCGCTGCAGACTCTAGTGTAGTTCAGCGTTTATTTTTTCATACCTTCAGTTTCATACTGTGCTAATTGGCATAATGTCTGTTGTTCTCTGTAGCAAACAAAATAGAACAATGTACATATACTTACTAACTATACAAGATTCTTTGCTGTTGACACAAAAAAATTTATATGTATGTATAATTTTATCTTACTTGGGGAAAGGTAAATGCATGCACTTTTATGCAAAACAAACAAAAAAAACCATAAAAATATAAAAACAGTACCGAACCGTATGCGAATGACACTGTAAATAAAATCCTTGCATGAAATAAATTTTGTATTGAATCTGTGTTTTGGACTCTGGTTTTATTTGACAGAACACACATTTACATCACCCTCGTTGCCTGGCAACAAGCTGTGTACCTCCTTTTACAGCGGCTTCTCTTTGACTTTTCTCCCCTCTCCCTTGTCTTGTCTTGTCATTGGACCCATCATTCGGCCTGAACGCAGCAAGAGCGCAGTAGATCCTGGAAAGAAAAGAACAGAAGCTGCGGTTGTAAACAAGCACTCTATCATGTGGGCCTGTGTGTCATTGTGCTGGGCCCTTGAGAGGTCAGCAAGGTCAAAGAGATCGTATGTGACTTTTTGAAGGGGTGGCGGTAGTGGTGGGGTGTGGGGTGGTGGCGTAACAAGAGATGGAAAGCAGGAGCGGCGACGATGACTTTGCCCTGCTTCAAACACACTGTGGCATGACACACAGCGTTTTCTGAGCATGGCACTTAAAAAACTAAGTGCACCGTATCTCGCACACACACACATACACACACACAGCATGCGACAGCCTGTATTACCATAATCTGTGTCTATGTGCACTTCTTCTGCTGCTGCTGCTGCTTGTGTGCTGAATGCTGCTGGTTGAGGAGGCCGAGCATGGGGAAGGGCGTGGTTAGCTTGTGATCTCAGTCAGTGGTCATTGTTTTTTAGCTACCCTGCCCCTTACTCTCGCCGGTCTCCTGCTGAGCTTGCTTGCACGGTTTAGGGGACCCCCTTAAACCCTAAACCCCAACCCCAACACCCCCCCCTTTTAAATTCCCCTTCATCCATCTGTCCTCTCTTTTTTGCGTTGGTGTTCGTTTGGTGTATTAATATGATTTTCCTTGTTTGTTTGTTGTTGTTGTGTCTTCTTCTTTATATGTTTTTAGAAGCCCAGCGAGTGAGCCGAAGCAGACAACCAACAGAGTCAGTGTGTGTTATGAACCATGGTGTGCCAACCACTATGTGTGTCAACCATAAAGCCACATCTCCCACCTGATAGTGCTGTAGGGTGTGTGTATGTATGTGTGTGTGTGTGTGTGTAGGTGCGTGAGTAAATGTTTTTCTCACATGTAAGTGTGTGTGTGTGTTAGCGTGTGTAAGTGTGTTTGAGTGTGTGTGTACAGTAGATCAGCATTATTTCTAAGTGACAGAGACAAACTCAGCGTAGATGTAGCACAGAGAAGCTGTTGTTGTTCAGCCATGTGTATCTCTGTTCCGTGAGTGGTAATTGTGCTGTTGTACTGTGTAAAGTGCCTATTGTTTTTGGGGTGTGTGTACGTGTGTATGTGTCCGTGTTGTATACAGTGCTTTTGTGTGCTGGTGCATCAAATACGTGACTTCAGTTTTTTTACTTTCTTCTTTCTTTCCCTCCTTAAGTGATCAGATGCTCTGTTTTTTGCTGTGCCTCCGTTTTAATGTTGTAAGATGTTGCTCCAGTTTGTATCACCGTGATTGACTAGTACACATTCTCTCCAGTCATGACCAAGTAGGGAGAAGCTCATTATGCAGAGAAACACCTTTTCCCTGTGATATTTTTTATTTTCTTTACCTATAGTAGCAACTGCTTAGTAAATGCCTTTTGCACACTTTGCACCTCTTCACTTTTACATTGCTTTCAGTAGAGCAAGGAATCACCAGCCCTCCTCCTGGAGATCTTCTGTCCCACAGGTTTCATCTCCAACGCAAAGATTCATTTAAAAGTTTGGGCACACCTGATCATTTTCACTATTTTCCTTTATAAATCATTGGTTGTTTGGATCAGCTAATATATCATATAGCAGATAAACACAGTGATGAAATTAAGTTTATAGGATTTACAGAAAGTGTATAAATCTTTTAAATCTTTTAAAATAAAATTAGGCAGGTGCATAAATTTGGGCACCCTAACAGAAAAAATACATTACATATTTAGTAGAACCTTCTTTTCTAGAAATAACAGCCTCTAAACGCTTCCTAACAGCTTCCAATGAGAGTCTGGCTCTGAAGGTATTTTGGACCATTCATCTTTACAAAACATTTCCAGTTCAGTCAGGTTTGATGGTTTTCGAGCATGGACATCCCGCTTTAAATCACAGATTTATAATAATATTCAGGTCTTAGGGATGAGATGATCATTTCAGAACATTTCCTCATAGTGGAACTGACAGCTGAAATCTCTGAGAAAGCTTTTTGTATCCCTACAACCAATGATTTATAAAAAATTATCAGGAGTGCCCAAACTTTTTCATACCGCCTTATATAACATACTACTATTGTATTGTACATTATAATTAACTACAAAGGTAAGTTTACACTTTTTGAGCAATGCTAGAAATTTTCATTCCATGTGCCACAGTTACATTCTAGCACCTCATTCAGCTAATCAAGGGCTGTATCCAAAATTTTAATAAACGTTTTAATAAACTTTCTGTGAGAGTAAACTAAGTTGAACTTCAACTTAGTTTATATATTTCTATTCCACCTTAAATTCTCCTATCCAGGGCTGTGTACAGAATCCCATGTTGCTTGCTATATTAAAATGTATTTGACAGTTGATAATTACAGTAGGTACTGCAGCAGTATTCCTGGCCAAACACCCCCAGAATTGGGCTAAGAGGCTAAAGTTGGCTTACTTTTCAAAGTTTACATTAAATAAGGGTCCTTATGCCTTTAAATAGTTATTTACACTCACACAAACATGCTTATTTAGGGTTCAAAGTATCCATGGTATTTTAAATGTACTGTAGTAGTTTGTGGTTTTAAGAAAAGGTTAGAGCAGATTATGATGTACAACTTTTTTATCTACTTTCCATTCCACCTTAAATAGTAACAGTTACATTCAGCAAATCAAGGGCTGTGTCCACAATCCCAAACGGACACATCAAACAGTATGCGCCATTCAGTGCTATTAAAAACAGTATTTAACACCACTAAAAGTGACTTCTTTACAACAGTAAGTACAGAAGTAGTATGTGGTTTTGAAAGCAGCCAAACACTTCAGCATTGGGGTGAACTTTCCATTCCACCTTATATGCTGTAAACGTTCAGCTAATCCAGCATTTAGCTTCTTATTTTGAAATTCCTGTTCCACCTTAAACGTTTCATTTACAGCGTTTCAAGTATGGCAACTTGGTTTTGGTTCTCTGTATTCCACCTTAAATGGCTCCATCCTGCCACCTCATTCAGCTGATCCAGAGCTAGTTACAGAACCTCACACCGTAAATACCAAAAGTGCTTTAATTATCCCTGATGCTGCCAAAATCCTCAGCATTGTGGTAAAGTTTCCATTCCACCTTAAAAAAAGTGTAACCATTAGGATCTGACGTCATGTTTAGCTAATCCAGCAGTAATTAAAGGGTTAGCTTCTTTTTTTGAAATCCACCTTAAACATTTCATTTTCAGCTGATGTTATGTAATTGACTCAGAAAATACAGATTAGTTTAAGAATTAGTTTGATCTATGAGGTAAATATTGGTTTATTTTTCCAAACTTCCACCTTAAATTATGCCACAGTTACATTCTATCAATTTATTCAGTCTGTAAAATATAGAACATCACAATTAAGACATTCATTAATTACAGTAATAAGTACAGTATAGTAGTATGTGATTCTGGATGTGGAGGGGTACGTTGTCAACCTTGTTTTGGTTAGCTGTAATCCACTTTAAATGGTTCCATTCTGGCACCTCATTTAGCTAATCCAGGGCTGGTTCCAAAATCTCACACTACAAATACCAGAAGTGCATTATCCTCGATGCTGCCAAAACCCCCAGTATTGGGGTGAACTTTCTATTCCACCTTAAATAGTGTAACCGACCTGACACCACATTCAGCTAATCCTGCACTTCTGAGACAGCAATTAAAGTGATATGAGTTAGCCTCTTGTTTTGAAATTCCTTTTCCACCATAAACATTTCATTTTAGGTGCTGGAATGTAACTGACTCAAATTATAAGCTAACTTCAGCTTTGTGGTTGGATTAAGGTTGGAGCTGAAGTCTAGATCTCCCGGAGCAGGGCTGGTGACCTCAGCGGTAGAGCATAAAATAGTGTGAAATCATTTGTAGCTTAATACTTAGGCTGGTAATGTTCCCGTGAGTCTAAAGGGGAAATGAAAAATCTAGTTTGCGCTTCACTACACACTTGATTTGGCTGACAGAACAACAACAGGACCAAACCTCTTATTCTCAATGAATGAATAAAAGTCCTTTATTGTGTGCGCCGAACAAGCTTTTATGAAAAGTGTAACAAAAAATGCCTCGTTTGCTGTTGAAACTTGTGCCTGCGAGAGCAGTGGATAAATAAAGAGGCCACAGACTGTCTGGATCGTTCTGTCTCTCTGGCAGAAAGAGCTGTGTGACAGAACGTTAACTATCAGACAATCCCGCACAACAGGCAACGAAGTTCTAATGCTGATTCTTGTAGATGTACTTAAAGCAATTCTGAAACATACAGGGTTTTATTAGACAGGTGAAAAAATGAAAGGAAACAATACTGTGTCTTAGGTTTATTTCAAAATTTATTTTCCATTGTTGTGAAAATGTACAGTATACCCAGTTCTTTGGGACCAACCTACAACACTGCCAGTCATATCTTTGGGGATGTCTACGTCAAACCCTTCACTGACAATATGCTGGACCGCCCATTGACCCAACACCACAAGTCCACAAATCTGTGTAATAGAATACAACTCTTTTTGATGAACAACAAACAGTGAAAACAAAGCACAGTGCAAAGTCCGCTCCAGTTTTGGTATAAAGCACCATAAAATCAACCTAACATCTTCTAACAGTTATCTTGATGTTTCAGTTGAAATGGCAGCTCATCAGTATCCAGTTAAGAATTTACTGACTGGTTTAAAAGAAATTAAAATTAGTTTCTAACAGTTTACCAGGCGGGGTTCACTCTCCTGTTACTCCACTAACACAGACATCCCACTGTTTGTGCTGTTCCGTGAGACGTCCCGTGTATGTTTCATGCACCGTGCAGTGCATAGTGTGGTTATTTATAAAAAAAAAAAAAACAAGATGTTGTTTTTATTGACGGTTTGATTTGTTAAATCAATTTTGTGTCTTTTTTCTGAGAAAAAACTATGGAAAATTAAACAATAAATAAAAAAAAATAGTAAGCAACCTGTTTGTGTGTATTGTGTTCTTCAGATATAAGCAAGTTGGCTTCAGAGCAGAATTGTGAGTCAGATTTATAAATCATAACGTGCATTAATAAATAAAAATGTGGAAAAAAAACTATAAGAATTACATAATGAATCACATCGCTGTCAGAACAAAACCTTGTATGTCTTAAACAGTAACTTATCAAGAATCATTATTAACTTGTAATAAAAGGAAATCTTAATAAAGCTTAAATTATTATTTACAATAAATATTAACAATATGTGTAAAGATACTGTGGCTCATTTCTGCTGGCCCAATTGAAGTTTGAATGAAAGTTTTATAGAAATGGTCAAACTAATAATAATATTTTGTTATAATAGAATATTGAGGTGAAACAACAATGATATACATATTTCTGATATTAATAAATTAAGTTAATGAAAATATTATAAAATGTATTTTTAGTTTGGAACCAGGCAGCTTCTTTAAAGAAGTACATTTACAGAAGGATACATAACTTTTAAATGTTTTGTTACCAAACTCTTATTCCAACTGTAGGTGATTCATGTGGAGCCAGGCTGTTTCGGGGCTTTGTCTCAAAACTTATAGTTAAGATAAAAATCTTAAACTAATTACAGAACCCGTTCCATTTACTTTCGCTCCATCTCATCTTCAGAGAAGCGGAAGAGGAAGTTTTAATTTATTTATTTAGAGCCCAGATTCAAACCCAGATTAGTGACTAAGAAAGAAGAAGAAGCTCAGTGTCTTTAATAACTGTGCCTTTCACATACAATACTGTCTAGGGTAAGATCAAGGGCAAAATAATCACAGCAACAAGTTCCTGTATTTTCGTTACTTGTGTTTATAAGTTTAAAGTAAAGTTAAAGTATCACACAGGTCACAAAGAATTACATCACAAACCTGTAGCACCTCTTATTGTTGGCAACAGTGATGTCACATTTTACATAAGCTCATCTTGTCTGATATAATAAAAAGTTGATACTTCTGAGCATAAACCATGAAGCAAAGTAAGAAATATTGATTAGAATTCAAATAATCTGTATGTACAATACCAATCAAAAGTTTGGACACACCTTCTTATTTAATGTTTTTCATTTTTCCTACATTGTAACGGGATACTGAACTCATCCAGACTATGAAGGAACACATAAGGAATCCTGTAGTAACTTTAAAGTGTAAAATAAACCAAAATATTCTTATCTGGGGAGCTGTTTACTTGTGGTTTCTGAGGCTGGTAACTCTGATGAACTTATCCTGTGCAACTCTTGGTCTTCCTTTACTTTACAGAAGAGAGAAAAAAAACATGTAAACTCTTAATGAAAGTCAATGCATTTTAAATACTTATTTGACTTCTACACACCGCAAACCAAATTTAAAATGATTTGCTAAAAATTATAAACCAGAAATAAAATCAGTAATAACTGCATGTGCACACAAAAATAACATGTTTGGGGACAATCATTTCTAGGTGGAATTGTTGAGCTCAACTGGGGCACAAATAAAACACATTGTGAGAAAACACAAAGGAAAAACTATTCCATTGGCAGCCATATATGCCCACACCATAACAATACCTCCACCATGCTTGACACGTATACTGGTACACTGTGGATCATGAGTGCTTACTATTGTTCTCCATTCTTCTTGCCCTTCATACTAATGCAATTGTATAGATTGTCACATTATTTGGCTTCCTTACAACTTAAAAAGAGTAGGTTGTAGAAGACAATTAAAATAGCAACTTGTTCATGTTCAAATATGTATGTACCTAATTGTACAATGTTGTACAATACAATCAAAGAAAACTAACAGAAGAGATCATCTTTTGTATTTTATGACATACTGTTTTGTGACTGTCCTTTGCATAGAATAAAGCACTGTAAATTCTCTCAGGCTCCTGCTGCTGATGGCAAAGCCTTAGTCTGCAAGCTATTTTGCTAGTGCCTTTGACCAAGGAGCCACTCAAAGCCCAGAGCTACAGGTTTACACACTTGCATTATTTGGTACGTAAACAGGATCACCGCCGTACAGCTAATGAATAAAAAAAATACAAAATAAAACAATTATTTTCTTTGCAAAGATATAATTCATTTTCATAGATACAGAGTGCTATTTGAAAAATAAAATGCATTTGAACAGTGCAATAGAAGAACCACTGCACTGAAGGTTGGCTGAAAGGTTTTTCAGTCAATGTGCAACTAGGACTTTTCAAATACCTGTTTTTGACTGGTATACTCTTTATGGTCAGTCTTATTGGTAAAAGGGTGGGCATGGTTGCATACATAATTTTAAATGCTTACAGCGATGTGTAATTGTACAACTTTACATAAATATCTCCTGTTTTAACCTACCCATTACATGCAAGGTGTACACTCAAAAACCTGAAGACTGGGACCTTTTGAAAGATGTTCAGCTTCCAGACTCTTCACTCTTTGACAAAGAACATAGGGCCATGGAATGCCCAGCTCCGCTGCCAATCAGAACAGGTCTAGCATCTCGAAGGACAGGGATTGGCTGTGGCTGTGTGATGTCACAAAATGAGCCATCTCCACACATCCCGTGCTCATTCCAACCCCAGGACAAGACCTGATTCCCTACAAGAAACAAATGAAAACAAGAACATTTCAATAATCATAAGAAGTAATTTCTTAGGAAATTAATACGGAACACCTCTGTATATCCAAATGTAAGTGAACACCTCTTCTAATGAATGCATTCAGCTACATTAAGTATCACCCATTGCTGACACAGATGAGCAAATGAACACAATGCACAGCTTGTCTAGTCCTTATAGAGAAATAGAGAACAGAATCTTAAGCAGATAAACATGATGCTATTTGCGCCCACTGCACCTAATGCCAGCACTCAAACCCTGAGGAAAAAAGCAAAACAACAGTAATCGGTAAATAAGTAAATAAGAGTATTTTTCTGGGATTAAAATATGTAACTGGAAATATCTGTGCAAAACTTTGCTGGACCGAGGTGCACAGCTTTCGACACGTTTACAAGCTTTCGATGCGTTTACGAGCACATGCCCAACCATGTGGATGGAGGCCATGCGGTTACCTCATGTTTACTCCTGTGATGTGACTATTGCACATGCGCACATCAAATATTTTTTAGAAGGACTTGGGGTGAGATGGGGTGATGATCGTCAACAACCTGTCAACATCCTGACCTCATTACCACTAAGAATCGTGTCACCAAATGCAATCAAATCCTCACAGCAGTGCTCCAACATTCCTTAGAAAGCCTTTCTGGGACTTGGAATGGTAAAAATGGGGGGTAAAGTTGTCAAATCTTCATTTCATACAAAAATGATTGTTCATTGTTGTGTTGGGAGGATTATATATAGAGCTGGGCAATAAGATGATATCTGAATGCATCGTGATACATTTTCTTACTGTCCAAAATGACATATCGAAGAGATCATCAGTGCTTAAATGACACTGAATGTCAGGTTAAAGATGTTTAAACACTGTTTATTTGGACAATGTACAGAATTTTTTTTTAAATATTACTGTGCTTACTATGCATGAAAGAGAACATGAATAGCTGCAATTAAAAATCTACCATTACTTGTGTCTGAATAGCAAACAATGTTTAAAAAAAAAATATGATATAGTATTTTGTACCATATCGCCCAGCTATACTTGTATACCCTGATTAGCTGGATAACAGTGGATTTTATTGTTTTAGTCTACAGCAAAGATCCTTATTCGTGACGTTAGAGCCCTCTGCCCTGCACATGTATGCTTTCCTTTCTCCTATCACACCCGATTCAAATGAGCAGTGTATTAACAAGCACTTTTTTACAGATCCAGTGGGTGTGAAAAAGCAGGCAGTCCTCTAAAATCAGTCCACCAAGACAGGGAGGGCACCAGGACCAGGACTAAAGAATCTACACTTGTCTACAGTATTATCATTTAATATGGCTAGTAAAGCATTACTTTCATAGCATCTTAATATGTGTAAGTGTTCTCAAAAGGTACAGTAACTCAAGATTGTTACATTGTTCCTAAAACAATCCTAGAAAGTCCATTATTCACATTCTAGGTGAAACACCAACGATTTTTAGACCAATGTCTCCATGTCTATAGAGCACAGCATGCAGCAGGGACTTAAGACAGTCCTACAATCCACCGCTGCACTCATTTTAATGAAGGAATGAATAATCGAGGAAGTATCTTGCACCGTATGCGAATGACATGCCACCCGAGTGCTTATGAATGTAGAAGCAGCATCTGGTGTATTTCCCTAAATATAGCTACAAATCATCCTCCCATAATGTCACTCGCACTAACACACACTTGCACCCACCAATCAGAATCTCAGGCTGTGTGACTGAACAGCTCTGGGACTTGGACACTTCTGAGCCATCCGTCTGGTGGGTGTGGTCAAGCATGCACCACCACCAAAACACGTGCCACGGCAACTCTGTTACATAACAGCACCAGTTGCCTGGGCAACCAGAAGTGAGCTTGCTTTCTCAAGGGAAGCTCTTTTTTCCTCAGATTTGCTCCCCGTGAGTCGCTCCAGCGTTCACTTCACACACCCCACACGTGCTGCTGTAAGCAGCACATTACAGTGCACCAACCATGCCTCACCATTCCGAAACATCCCTACAATTCCTTGCCATTCATAATCATTCCTAACAATCCTACATCCCATACAATCCCTAAACATCCCAAACTATCCCCAATGATACTGACACATCACTAGCCATCTATAACCATTCTTAATGATTCCAAAACATCCCTAGCCCATTTATAACCATCCTTAATTATTCCTAAACATCTCTGCTCACCTAGCCATCTCTAGCCACCCTTAATTATCCCTAACATCCCTAACCATTCCTAATGGCTCCTACCCATTCATAACATCCCTAACCATTCCTAATGAACCCTTATAGTCCCTAACCATTCCTAACTATCCCCAATGATACAGACACATCACTAGCCATCTATAACCATCCTTAATTATTCTTAACAACTCTAGTCATCTAGCAATCCCTAGCCACCCTTAAGTGTCCCTAACATCCCTACCATCCCTAACATTCTTAATTGCTCCTAACCAATCCTAACATTCCTAACAATCCCTAACCACCCCTAACAATCCCCAATGAGACCTACACATCCCTAGCCATTCTTAATGATTCCTAAACATCTCAAGCCATTCCTAGCCATCCTTAAGTGCCCCTTACCATTCCTAACCACCCTAACCATTTCTAATTGCCCCTAACCATTCTTAACTACCCATACCCACCCTAACCATTCCTAATTGCCCCTAACAATTCCTAACCATCCATAACCACCCTAACAATTCCCAATTGCCCCTAACCATCCCTAACATTCTTAATTGCTCCTAACCAATCCTAACATTCCTAACAATCCCTAACCACCCCTAACAATCCCCAATGAGACCTACACATCCTTAGCCATTCTTAATGATTCCTAAACATCTCAAGCCATGCCTAGCCATCCTTAAGTGCCCCTAACCATTCATAACCACCCTAACCATTCCTAATTGCCCCTAACAATTCCTAAATATCCATAACCACCCTAACAATTCCCAATTGCCACTAACCATTCATAACCATTCCTTATTGCCCCTAACCATCCATAACCACCCTAACCATTACCAACTGCCCCTAACCATCCCTAATCATCCCTATCTATTCCTAACCATTCCAAACCATCCCTATTAATTCATAAACATCTCTTGCCAACCCGAGCTCTTCCTAACCATTCCTAATTGCCCCCAACCATCTCTAACTATTATTAAATGTATCTAAGCATTCCTAATCATCCATAGCCATTCTTAACTCTCTCTAACCATCATCAGCCATTTCTAACCATTCATAGCCATCCCAGAATATTTCTAAATATTCCCAACATCCTTAAAAGTTCCTAACCCTCCCTACCATCCCTAAACCTCTGTTTTCATTCCTTAACATCCATAATGATTCCTCACCACCCCAATGCATTCCCAACCATCACAAACTATCCAAAATAATTCCTAATCACCCCTGTACATACATAACCTTCCCTAGCCATTTCCAACCATCTCAAATGATTCCTAACTATTCTGGTAGGACAGTCAGTCACCAACCTTGTTTTTTTTTTTTTTTTTTTTTTTTTCGACTGTGATCAAGGTGAGCATCACTATACTGGTTACGCTTGCGACTGAACCATTAAGAGCTCATTACCAACATAGCAAAAGACAAGCTGAACAGTACAGAATTAAAGGAAATAATGCTCCACCACATTTCACTCAACGACACAGCAGCATTCAGCCAATGATAGGAGGTAAACTGCTGTTTCCATAGCAACAAACTTATAGACCATAGCAACGTATAGACTAGCATACCAATCTAGACAAGAGGAGAAAAAGGGTGAAGAGGAATTGTTTTTCACTTCTCTCCTCCAACACATCCCCTCATTGTATTGAACAGTAGAGGATGCAGAAGACAACTGTAAGGTTCATCAAATTAATTTGTTTAATTAAATGACTTTTTATTGTGAATTTTAAAATAAGGTAATTAAGAATATTTGCATTAAGAACCAGCCATAGGGCATCTATGAAGCCTGACACAGTAGAGATGCTTGTGTTTTGGTCAAAAACTTTGTGTTTATATTAAAGATATTTTGCATTTTTTTCGTAACTGAAAATGGGTTAATTGTTCAGTAGGAAAACTGCTTATAAGGATGAAGTAAGCTGTTTACTAGTCTTAAAAGAAATGTGTGCATTTTTTATCACACTGGAGTGTTACTGTACAGTATTTAAGACATAAGATTGGATTAACCCTTTGAGGCACAGAGGCAATTGTAAGAGAAAAATCTGTTTCTCATTTCTCATTGTGCAATTGTATTTAAAGAGGAACATTTTTATGTGCTTCTAAGGGGTGTGACGAGATGTGCCACAGGATCTCGCGAGATTAATGTGATGATATTTCTCGTCAAGCTTAAACCTGTCTCGCGGTGGAAAAAAACAGTTTAATGTGGACTTTTTAAGTGGGATCTGGCAACCCAGTAGCAGTGAGTGTGAGAGCAGCTCTCAGCAGAAGAGGAAAAATTGGGCATTTGTATAGAACAGAGGTCACTAATGGGCGGTCCGGAACCAAACGTTGTCCAATGCGGACCCAAACCGATAAACTACTGAGAAGGATTTAATTGTGCGGCGCAGTAAACTCACAGACCAATCACGTGTGTTGTAAGATCACCAATCGCTCTCTTCAGTCAATCAGATCTATGCAGACGCGGTAAGAAAAAAAATAAATAAATAAACACACCGCTCCTCACGCGGGATCGAACCCGTGTTGTCAGGGTCGCGGTACCGCGGCCGTGAAAAAACGCCTTTATAAGGAGATAGGGAGCCCGAGAACTGGTGGAAAAACGAGAACGGGCGGAAACTAGTCACGCCGAGCGCGACAGATATAGCACTTAATTATTTAATATAATTAAATACCCCTGGTGCTTCTGCTACTTTTAAGTTGTATGTCTGGCTGCATTTTGGCTCCAGTGGAAACAATAAACGGTAACAGAGTGACCAACAAGATACAAACCATACGTAAATACTGTAAGTAAATCCTACACGTGACTGTTTCATAGGCAGCTGTACTAATCCCTTAGCTCTGTACTGTATTAAAAAAAAAGTTCTGTCTCTGTTTGCACTTCAAGCATAGTCTTAATATGACTGGTTATGGTTATGCATAGTTAAATTACAAGAGATTTAGGAGAAAAAAACACAAACCATAGTCTTAATATGACTGGTTGTGGTTTGCACTTATTGTTTGCACTATATAAGACCTAGAAAAGTTTTATTTTTATTTTTTTATTCTTATTTCTATTCCTTATAGAATCAATGTGTGAGAGAAACCAGTCTGTTAAGTTTGCGGTATATGATTTTGTCCAAAAGCACAAAAAAATAGTTTTCTTTAAAATTTAAATTATAAATCTCGTCTCGTCTTGTTATCGTGAACCCAATATCGTGTCTCGTCTCGTGGTCACACCCCTAGTGCTTATCTAATGATGTTTTAGTATATAAACCAGTCTGTATGACAACAAAAGCAAGGACATTTTTCCTGCATGCTAATGTTATTAAATAAAACAAATACAATCCAAATCTGGCTTTGATTTGGGAATGTTTGCAATTTTGGAAAAGTGTGAGCTTCACTGATCTTTGACATCTTTGATACCTCCACTGTTGCCATAGATTAAAATCCCCAGATTTTTTTTCCTCTGAAAATACAAGCTGCTACACAGACCATTGTGGCCTGAAGCTTGGAAAGATGTAAAGTTAAGTTTCATTCAAACAAGCAGCCTGGCAGTAACGCTGTGCACGTTTTACTAAGCATACGGTATAAAATTTGGGCAAAACAGAAAATAACAAAACCAATACATACATTAAAAATGTATTATGTTCAAGCAGGCAAATATTTAATAAGAATTAGAGGAAAGGTAAAGTTTAACAGCGGCTACACAAACACTTTATTAAGTCACTGATATCTAACAAAAACATCTTACATCGAACTGCTGCTCTTCCTCTATATGTTAGACATGCATGTGTTTAGTAAAAGCACTTCAGTTTTCATTTCAAAAATAGAAAGGCTGACACTGAAGTGAAAACGAAAAAAACGAGAACAGAAACTTCACACAAAAAAAGAAGAAGCATCTTAAGGAAGTAAATGCATCTTCACTGCAACATTTTACCAAGAGGATCTAACACAGCTATGGGTTTTAACATTAATACTGTTTGGATTGAATGTGACCTTCAGATATAAATGCAATACAAACAAATGTCACTGGCAGTGAGCGAGTGAATCAATTTTTCAGCAAACCCTGTTTACATGAATGATATTTAAAATATTGGCAGTATCTTAAGAACAAATAGCTGGATAACATAAAAGCCTTAGAATGTGAAGTAAATTATACTTTTGATCATGAGCTTGTGCCTATACTTTATACACTTTATACACATTAGTGAAAATTAAAGCATTTAGCTACTTTCACATACACACAGCCAGTCTCAGTCCTAAATGGTGAGGTGATGAGCAGAATAAAAGCAAAATAAAAAGCCAGCCACCACCTCTTTTTAAACTGCTGCTGATGCAGCATAGCCAGGTAACCAGCTTGCACGGAGGAAAGCACTGTAACCCAGCTCTGATACAACAGCTAACAGATGCCTGTACTGACTGACATCATTTCAGGAGTGATGGGGAGAGAGAGCGCATCATCTACCTAACCTGAAAAGCAAGACTAGCAAGAGTCTAGCTGCTAATGGAAAGCAGATTTACACCAAATTATTGTCATTACGCTTGATTTTGAAAGAAACAATAAATAAACTTTTGTTTATAAGGTGAATGTCTCAGTCAAAGAAAAACATAGTCATTCATTTCTTCACAACGCTTCTTCAGGTTTTAGTTTGTCCCAAAGTCTATCCCAGAATGAATCACGTTCCTCTGGATCCTGAGGCCAGTCAAGGTACGTTCTGGTCTTGACCAGACGAGCCAGTCTGTGATGCGCAGACAACAGGCGGGAAGGGATCTTCTCCAGGAAAACCAGAATAAGGACATCTTTGTGTTCCACCTGCAATCGGCTGGTTGCTAGCTGCATCTCCAAAGAGCACCAGTTGCTGCGCAGGTAGTGGCGGCTGACCAGACAAAGTGTATAGCGACTTTCATACAAGCTGTCTGTGATATTATCCACAACGTCCTTGCCCAGCTGGAAGTCCCTGGTGTGTAGGCAAAGCCGAAGGAAGGGTGGTCCTCGCTGCTCCAGGCTTGGCAAAAGCTCCTTCAGCACCCAGCTCTCATCTTTGCCGCTGTAAGAAACAAACGCATCGTAGCGGTACCGCACCCTGCCATCTTCCCTTACAGCTTGCTCAATCCAGGCACGAGCAATGTGATAAAGCGGGAGAATTAAATGTCTACTCATCTGATGGACAAATACTGCCAACAGGAGGAGGACCACAGCCAAAGAAGTGGAAATAAAGAGCACAAATTCAATCTCAAAAACACAGTTCTGTTTTGCAAAAACCTGCATGTTGGGCCTCTCAAAGCCATCACTGGATAAACACTGCAAGTCATTCAGACCTGGAAGCTTAATTTCCACTTGCACTTGCCTGTTCTCTTTCACCCACTTGATAAAATTGGCATTATCACAATTGCAAAAAAGATGAAGATGATAAAAGACCAGATTCTGTAGGCTGATAAGAGGTTCAAAAAAACTGGCATACATGGTCACATAATCTCGGAATGCCAAAATCAGAAGTTCCAGTGATCTTAGGTCTTTGGTCAAAGTTCCATCAATACTGAAATGTCTACAGTCAATCAACGTCAGATCCTTTAGTTTAGTCAGGTTGTGGAAAATAGCAGGTACGTTTGATTGTTTCGAAAAGTCCACAGCATCAAACTCCAACACCTTGAGGTGAACAAGTTTATTAATATGAGTCAAATCCCCAGCAGTGTCTGAATGATCAGAGCGAAAAAAGAAGTTCTCCACATTTTTAACATACTTTGCTATGAATTCTGAGCCACAGAGGACTTGTTTGCCTCTTGCATGGAGACTGGTGACCGAGGCGAAAAACGGACGCTCACAGTCCTCAATAGTCACAACAATTGTAGACACATAGAAAGTAAGATTATGTTTCAAAACCACATTTGAGCCAATAATCAGCTCCATTGGTTCAACATACACAAAGGACAGGTTGGTCAGGTGTTCTGAAATATTACCAAATATGTGTGTTAAATTCCACCTAATTACAAACTCGGGTAGTAAGGTTTTAAAATTACTAAAATATAATTCTTGAAGATTCACAAAATGCCTAAATGCCATTTCTTCAATAGAATGTAGGGGATTTTCCTGGAGGTCTAGCACTAAAAGGTTGTGCAGGCCATCAAAAACATGGTAACTAATCACACTGATGTCGTTATTCCAGAAGCTCAAGATCCTTAATGAGCCTAATTCCATGAAAGCAAAAGGTTCAATGGTTGAGACTGAAGAACAAGTAATATTTAATGTTTCGAGATTCACTAAACAACTGAATTGATGGCTATATATGTTACTGATCGAACCTTTTTCAACAGACAAAACAGAGAGCCATGAGACATTTCCTGGAGATGAACATATAGAACTAAAATGAGGTGCATCCAATCCCTGGCCAAAAACCAATAAAGCACTAAGATTTGTCATAAAGTAGATAAAACTCAAGTTTATGGGCTGTAAGTCATAGACAGAGATCTGTAGGTATTCAAGAGCAATGCAGTCTTCATCCTTAAAATGAGAGAAATTAATAGTATTGCTAATACCTAATGAAAGCTGTTTAGTTGACAACTTGGACACAGCATTGCATATATTCTCCACAACAAGTTCATCACTACTGTAATCCAAATTATCTACACTCTTGATGTCAGATCTGGGAAGATAATTAAGTAGTGTGTCATTGTAAGCAAAACTTAATTTAGACAAATCTTGGAAAAAATCTATCGCTCCAGGTTGAAAATGTTTAATTTTGTAAAATGTCAGTTGGGCTCTCGCGCTACGTGGTAGAATTGCATTTCTAAACGCAAATTCTTTTCCATAGGTGCAGTTAGGGTGATCTAAAAACTCGTCATTCGACGTAGTGAAAATAATTTTTTTTAAAGATGTGAATCGTATTATTCTGCATATTAGATCTGAAAAGACAGAAGAAGTGCAAGGCTCAATAAAAGAAAAGTTCTCAATTTGGGAGAGATCATAAAAAACATCAGTTTCCACCACTGAAAGATTTAACCCGCTAATTTCTAATTCCTTCAACTGAGGTAGGTCCTTAAATACTTTTCGTGACAATACGTTTGCACAAGAGCAATGAAAATAAAGGCTTAATCTTCTGAGGTTTGAAAGTCCTTGAAATGCCCCAGGATTGATTTCATTAAAACAGCCAGCGATCTGCAGGTACTCCAGAGAAGTAAAGCGTGAAAAAGTTCCAGAATCAAGGGATCCATACGCTTTTTCCACTTCCATGTTAATGCACAAGTTTTCAATGTCAGATGGGAGCACAGCAAGATCCACTTCAAAATCTATGATGTTCTCACAGTAAGCACCATGTTCACCAAAACAATCTGAGATCACTGCAGCAAGTTTGTTGAGTTGACAATTTTGCAAATGCCATCCATGTGTGCTTGTGCTGAAAAGCACAAGGGCTATCAGGTACAGCAGGGACTTCATATCTTCTGCAACAGGAGCCCTTCTTTCATACTCAGTTACCAATTTCCAAATGCAGTCTTCAAGGCTGTTTGCTAGCAGCTTCGATCTTCAGTCTTCCAGGCACTTCAACAGCTTTGCAAGCAGTTTACCTACAGCGCTGGTCGAGAAGTTAGAGGTGGCTGTCTGATAATCACAAACGTTTTGAAAGTCTGTGTTCCGGTTTGCATGCTGGCTGCGCAAATGATGAACTGCAAATGCATGTCTAGGGTTAGTCATATGTTATATGCAAATTTGGGGAAGCAAGTCAGGCCAGAGTCTATGTGATCATTAAAGCAAGAAAAATGCAAAGAAAAAAAAATGCATTGACAGTTTAGTCAGTTGTTCTGAAATACTACAAAAAAAAAAAAACAGAATCAGAATATTAAAATATGTGTTCTAAATTCCACCTAATTACAAACCAGGGTGGTGAAGTCTTAAAATAACTCTGAATATAATTCTGAAGATTTTCAAAATGCCTAAATGCCATTTCTTCAATACAAAACAGAGGATTTTCCTAAAGGTCAGTACTACAGAAAAAGATGCAATAATGAAAAAAAAGCAGCAAACATGACTAAATTCAGGGTGCAGGAAATTCCCCAAAACTATGCATTACAGCTAAGGGCAGCACGTCAGTCATATCTCAATTATATGTGTGTTTTTTCTTTAAACTACTGACATGTATCCTATATATATACATATATATATATATATATATATATATATATATATATATATATATATATATATATATATGTATATATATATATATATATATATGTAACCTATATATATATAGAATACGTGCATGAGGATGTGCTATATTAGATATATTTGTATAAGAGAAACACCACATATTTGAAACCTAAAAATATACAATAGCTTGTGAAAAGACCCAGTAATACCCAACCATTATTTTAACCCAAAAAGCTCATGTGACGTATGTATCACAGGCCCTTTAAAACTTGTACTTGTGTAAAAGTTCCATAGAGCACCCCGTCATTTCCTTTAACTTATGACGTCCCTCAGTATCATAATTTACGAATACTTTAAGAAGTACTGTAAATTTATTAAATAACTTTTTTTTTAGAAGACATTGTATATAAGGTTATACCCAGCACTGGTACTGATTTTATAATACAAGTCAGGCTCAAAACAAGGCACGAAAATCTCAATAACGCTGGCCTTCTATGATAATAGTAAAGCCCCTCTACAGAAATGGCTGCTTAATTACCTTAGATACACATCTATCTAGTTAATGAGAGCGTGAAGGATTGCTGCTCTGGAGATCCCAACATTAAACTCTCCAAGGCATCAAACCCAAAGTTGTGGTTAATTCTTATACTACAGCATTAGTGCTATCTCTTAATAACTAATGGATTTCTGTCACAAATCCTCGCTTGGCGTCACCACTTCAGCCCTCTCAATTCTAATGTGTCTTCTCAATGTCAGAGAAATAAGCCATAATAATCCTAAGGAATTATTATGAACTCATTATATTTCAGTTCAGCAGATACTCCAAGTACAGCAACTCTGTATTTCAACTGACTGCAACATAAAGCACAGTTAGACTCTTTTAAATGTATGAACTTGTTCACTCTCTTTACTCATCAGTTTTTGTCAGTAGATTAATTTTGTCATTATTGATCAAATCCCCTCTGTTTTAGTGTTTAGTGTGAATTTCATTGTTATCACTTCATCCTTTACATAGAATCAGAAATGTACTCACCTACAATGGCAAGATTGTGTTCTGATCCACATGCAATCTATAAAAAACAAACAAACAAACAAACAAACAAAAAAACATTTGTTATTAGGACCTTCTCAACAAAACACACCCACTCAATCTAGGATGGATTGATTTGACACATATCACAATATGCTTAAGAGAAACAGTGATCTAAAACATGATACAAGGACAACCAAGGATTCTAACTATATCTGTTCAGTCCTAATTCTGATATTCTTATTCTGGTTTTCAGCACACCTCATGCTCTATTACTTTAACTTAGTCTTCAAACATATGACCAGCTGTGCTCTTTTCAAGTTTCTGAAGTTTCATTACAATGTTTCTTTTGGTTGTGTATTTTTTTATAGCGTGGAAAAACAAAGCCTTACTTTTACATTTGTACACTAGGTCCGGGGTACACAGTCACAGCCACAAAAGGCCTCTGTTGGTCCAGGGTTTCAGCTCATCTGATGTTTTATTAGCTGGACTCTGTCTTCAAAACATCTGATCAGGTGTGCTCTTTTTAGAATAGAAAACACACACACCTGTCCTTTTTGAATAAGACTGGACACCTCTGACCCAGTGTACCAATCTGAAAGTAATGCACTGTTTGTTTAGGGCCAGGGGAGAGAAAGGCTATGAGAAATGAATGTTTGTTTATTAAACAGTACAGTTTATTAATCGGAACAACTTTGGGTGTAATCAAACAACAAAAATCAAACAACCAAATAAATGACTGTGATCAAAAGAATACAAGGATCCACATTCATTACTGAGGTAGAAGTATAGATACTAGGGTTTCAAATACTGTACTATAGAAGCTGAAGTATAATTTTAATTTATTTAAGTAAAAGTGTAAAAGTACTGGATTCAACACTATTTAAAATAGAAAAGTAAATGTAATGTAAGGACAATAAAATGCAATTAAGGACACAAAGCTTAGGCTGCACCACAGAGTATAGTGCACTACCCCCCCTTCCCTCCCCAAACACACATTTCTCTAAATGCCATAATGACAATAAATATTATTTATTTATTAAAATGTTATTGTTGTGGCTGCCTGTTTCAGCTGCCTGTTTTAGCACAATAAAATATATTAAAGAGTCTTAGTTGGGACATTGCCCTTGAGTTCTCTTAAATCTCTGCCACAGATCTTTTCATGTTACTTTCATACCACAATCAAATTCACTCTATCCGGATGGAGAGATTTATCTGTTCTTTTTAATGAGAAGCCGGAATAAAAACATGCTGAAATGAAATAGGAATAACAAAGAAAGATCTGTGTGAAAAAAATAATAACTAAAAAGTCGGCTGAAACATATTTACTCCAGTAAATTATAGATAATCAAAACTTTAGCTGATGATCAGATAGAAAAAACAGTTTAAATGTTCACAGCAGTAACAATACTATTCTTTCTGTACACAGTATGCTCAAGTGTGAGGTTTTCTTGCTTTACACTCTTTTCTCATTTGTTGATTTGCTGACAATTTAGTTTCAACATGACATTCTAACTAAGATCTGCATGTGCTTTTGACCTATTACTTTTATTTAATTATCATTTGAAGTAGAATTATGTAAAAATTGACCTTTCTTGCCTCTGTTCTCCATATACAGTCTGAAAATAAACCACCACAAAATGACATGCCTGGCATCTAAAGTGAGAGAAACATGTGGACTGACAAAAAAATACAGTAACATTACAGGACTCAAATATGGCTCACCATTACATAGTTACAGTTTGCAGAATGCTAACCCCATAGTAGCAACAATAGCAGCACCACTCTTTCTAGTATATTCATGTAGAATCAACATGATTTAGAAACATTCATTTATAGTAAAAATGCTACATAATGCTGCTTTAGCTCAGCAACCTAGCAACAAGTGTTTAACAGTCATCAAATACTGGTGCTCAAACTCTGAATACACACATACAGAAAGGTAAGCAAGATGTGCAAGGAAGGCCTGTCCTGATTTAGTCTGTATCTTTTAACATCACCGACACAACAGCTTTCTACTAGACAACCGCACAGCATAAGAAAGCACAGCAGACATACAGGCAAAAACACAGTCAGTGTCAAAACAGCCGCTGGTCACAGGACAGAGGGCTGTCCAGAACACTCAGTACAGCCGTTTTATCTTTCTCTCCAGAGCTGACCTTCACAATCTTCCTTCACTATCGAACTTGAAATTAGACAACATACACTAACAAGGTGTCACTTCAGATGTATGAATGAGAGGGAGTAAGCCTGAACTTTGGTTGGCTGGAAAAGGCTTCCGCAACTTAAATAAAAAGGCCTAAAACTGCGTCCCAAACAGTCTACGATACAACACACATCTCTGGACTGAGCATTTACTTCATGATTTTAACTATCAGGGTTGCAATAAACAGAATACTAGGACTGCAACGATTAGTCGATATAATCGACAGAGTGGATAATTTAAATTTGTCGACTACAAATTTCATTGTCGACTAATCGTTAATTTGTAACAGTACTGCATTACACAAGGTGCTGGAGACAGAAGCGCACTGAGTGATGGGTCTCCTAAAGTTAGCAAACACAACAGATTACATATTGAATCACTAAATGTTAGTACTTTCCATGTTAAAACAACATTTAGACATTTAAATGCCATTTAAATCTCATATTAAGCCGTTTCTGTCATTTTTAAAGATGGAGGACATGGCAGAAATAATCGTTGACTAATCGACTAATCTGAAAAATAATCACCAGATTAGTCGACTACTAAAATAATCATTAGTTGTAGCCCTACAGGATACTAGAAAAAAGGTACAAATAATAGAAATTAACAATCATAATCATTGCGCTACAACTGAGCACTCTCGCCGCTTTTAGACTCTTTGGCCCGTTTCTGCGCTACAATTGCGCATTCTCGCCGCATATAAACTCTTTGGCGAGTTTTCCGCGCTACAACTGTGCACTCTCCCTGCTTTTAGACTCTTTGGCCTGTTTTCTGCACCACAACTGCGCATTCTCGCCACATATAGATTTTTTCGCGCTACAACTGAGCATTCTTGCCGCATATACACTCTTCGGCAAGTTTCACGAACTACAACTGCGCATTCTCGCCGCATAGAGTCTCTTTGGTCTTTTTGGAGCGCTACAACTGCGCATTCTTTTAGACACTTTGGCCTGTTTAAACTTTGAATCTCACATTATAAAAACCTGCGGGACAACTTTCATTTAATTTCTAAAATACACTTCGAAAAAGGAAACGGGCCGCAGTTTGGACGCCCAGGTGCCCTCATTCTCTAGATGTTTTTATTTCTTGAATAAGCTCACAAAACAGTGACCACGGAGTGTACAACACACAATTCTTATTTTAATACCAGTATATTGATTATTTCAAATATTTTTTTCCCCATAACCCATTCAGAATATTATGACCACCTCTTTGTTTCAGTACTAAGCAGAGCACTTAATTTGTCAAATTAAACTGTTGCAAAAAAATGGTCTGTATTATTGATTGTGTTGCGAGTGGTGAGAGAAACATTGACACATTTTACCCTTTGTTTTGGGTGACTTTGAAAACATAGCAAGATGTCAAGGAGTGCAAAGACATCTGAAACAGGAAATGAAACTTCATTTGAATTACTGTTTAACTTTGCTTCTTATTCTGCAGTGTTCAAAATAGGAACTAGTATTATTCTCTCTGCCGAACAGCTATTTATATATATTGCTACTTTCCATGAATCAATGAACGAATGAAAGAATTTCCATGATTTTAATTTTTCTTTTTGCAGATGTGTCGGTATGCTTTACTGTCCTTTGTTTTTGCAAAGAGTGTGTTTTATAAGTGAAAAGGCAATGGTACACTGACATGTCAAAAGTCATGGGACAGCAGTATTTTAGACTAATAATTTGTTTTATCAGTTTTACTTTAGGAAACAGTTTGGGATTGTCCACACTTCTACAAGTTGTGAGTGAGGTTAAACACAGGTCATCAATGCTCACGGCAAGCAGCATAAATGATCAGAGTTGGAGCCAGGTCTAATAGTGTGTGCAAGATGAAAAGGACATTACATTTCTGAAGTTGTTCGAGCATTTAACACTCCTTGATCCCATAACATCAACTGTCTACACGGAATATGTAATAAGAGGCATTACCAACCACAGTAGACAGCACATTGGCATGCACAACAAAATAGACACCTTTCTTAAATAATCTAATTAAAAAAAAACTTTTTTAATGTTTTCAGGAAACACAATAAACATATGGCAGTTGTTATGGCTATTTCAAAATTATTAAAATGGTTAAAGTAACCAACCAACCAACCAGGAACAACACAATATTCAATATTTTGAAAATACAGATTGAAAAGGCAGAAAACAGTTAACATTTAAACAGCAACAAATTGTAGAGCATTTCTAGCTAGCTTTATAGACTTAGCTATTTTGCAGTCTAAAAAACTCAATAAAACGTAATAATAAAACTATGCAACTATGCAAGAACTAATATTTATAGCCTATAGCCTTTAAAAATAAGAAGTAAAGTTTATATTATAGTAAAAAATCTCATCTCATCACTTACCAACTGGAAACAAGCCCTGAATCGTGGAAATTAATTAAGTGAAGGGAGCCGCCTTCATGAAAAGCTTTTAAAATCACATTTTATTTTGACTCTTATAATAAAGTAGCTTAAGTCACACACTTGATATTGGCCATTATCCTAAAGGGGTAGAATCAAATGATCTGATCAACTGAGGGTGTAGGTGATTTTACCACAGGTGGCAGCATCGTATAGCGAGAATTAACAACAATAAAGGAAGAATTACTCCTCAAATGGGAGTCTCTTTTTAAAAGAGAGAGAGAGAGGGAGAGAGAGAGAGAGAGAAAGAGATCAGTTTCCCAATCAATGAGCTGTCTCTGCACACAGGTCATCCCAAATTAGCCATTACTGCCAGTTAGCTGTGCTGTGTGAGCCTCATGCCTCCAGCCATGGAACAGGATATTCACATTCTTCTTCCAAATAACACTATTACAGGAAACCATTGGTGGCACTGGGCAAATATATAAACTGATCTAAGTTTTTTTTATTACCTTTTATTAGCATTATTAAATCCAAGACCAATGTATACGTGTATACATCACATATCAAAATGTCAGAGTATCAGTTTTTGTCAGACTCTATATAAATGGAAAACAGTTGATCCTGGGTAAGTATTCTGGCACTGAGACGCTCAATACATGTGGGTACTGATCTCTCCGTCTGCTGCTGAGACTACAGCCCTCACTGGACCATCCTTGGGATTCTTAGCACAGCATGCAGAACCTGTGTGACACAGTGTGAATTAACTCATCTAAATGGATTGTGGTGTTTACTACCATCCCAATCTGTTTATCGAATCTACAGTATTATTCAGTGAATTGCACTTAAATTTCATTAGACTAGTGTCACGATACCAAAATTATGGCTTTCGATACAATATCTGCGATATTGTATATTTTGATAAATATCTCAATACTTAAACAATATCACGGCAAAAAAAAGAACATCGGGAAATGTAATGGCATAATAGATCATTGAACTTAAGTTTCTTTTTAATAATAAACAGAAAACATTAACAACGTGATATCTATTCAGTGTTTGCTATCTGTTGAGCACAACATTACATTAGGAAAACAATTTTAACTAAATGAATCAAAATATATAAATTACATTATATTATGTCACAGTTGCTGAGTTAGTTAACATATCTGAACAAAAATAAAACAATTCTCTGTAACAGCACCTAAGCTTTATGGCCATGTTATAAAAAAAAAAAATAATAAACCTGCCCTTTATTTTCTCACTGACTTATTTTCTGGACAGATTTTTTGCCACTTTGAACATATCTAAACAAAAATAAAATAATTCTAAGTTGCAGCAGCTGAGTTTTAGAGCCATGTTATGGAAAAAAAAACATTTGTTGTCCAGTTTTTTTCTCACTGACTTATTTTCTGGTCAGTTCTTTGGCCACCTCATGCCAGAAACACAAGCGTGTCAGTGTGCTCTTAAGTGATACCAATGCGTTTAGGACTTAATTATTCTTTATTTGAATTATACTTAATTATATTTAATTCGTTTTTATTTAAATATTATTCTTTAAATGAATCTGCATGTCTATCAGAAAGATGCTTCGCTAAGTTGCAGGTGTTGGCTCCCTTGGTCTGTACAGGTTTAAAGCATCATTTGCAGACTGGTTTTGATGTGTCCACAGGGTTGTCCTGACTGTCAGATGTGTATGCAAAATAATAATTCCATATTTTGCTTTGTGCGTGTAGGTTGTTTTACAAGCTGATGACTGTTCGCAAATTTGCTCGTATTAGCAGCCATGCTACGTGTTCTCCTCTGAGAGGAGGTACATGCTACACTGCCCCCATGTGGCACTCTTTGGAAATACCGCTCTTATTTTAAAACACGTTTAGCATCGATACTTAATAAATAGGGTGTTGTACCATTTTTAATGACGAAATATCGTGACTTTTCTAGAATTGGTATATTGTGCAACATAACATGGTAGTAACTAGTATTGTGTGCGAGGTCTCCTGCATTGAATGTGGATGTGATTTCTGCCAGCATCATTACCACCAACTGCACTGCCTTCCATGAGGGATTACTAGTACATGTAACACTTTGGATTGAGGAATTTTAAACGTCCCCACATCTGCAGAAATTAAATATCCCATCCACTCTGGCCAGTGTTCAAGCTGATTCACAAGATAATACCTCACAACTTAAATACAGGTGTGGGTGCTCCCAAGCCATTTAATGAGGTAACACTTAATGATCAGTTAACATTCTGCTGTCTAATGGCATTTGGCATGTTAGCACAGTATAAACATAGAGGTATAAATCAGGAAAATGGCTGGGAGTCACACAGATTACAACTGGTAGGATGGGCCCTTATCATACTGCTTCATGCTAGACAGTAAGGGCATCTTTTAGCCAGTGCAACATAATTGTTTATTAGTAATCTCCTCCAAGTGTGCTCATATTTGTTTTTTGTGCCAAAGTTCAGCCTTTGTAAGTATGCAATTGGCAATCAGCTTAAATTTCTCTAATTTAGCCGATCATGAGAGTCGATCATATCTTTTTTGGGGGTTAAGGAATACAGTGGCTCTGAGCGAGGCTCAGTGTAGAGGCTCGCTTGTGACAGGAAGCTGCAGTTCAATTATCAAATGCTGGATGGTTAAATATGCTAGATTGTATAAAAGGAGCTGCATGATTGAAGACTTAATAACAGACAGTTTTTTACTGTAAACATGTTAGACTAATGTATCTTATGAAGGAAAGAAAATAAAGCCCAGTTCACATTACCCAATTTTTAGTATTTTGTTCATCACTTTGTATAACCCTGTTGAACATTTATGGAAAAAGTTTAGCATCAAGCCCAAAGAGTTGCTCTCATAAAGCAGCAAGAACAAAAACTTAGGATTTCAACAGCAAGAGACTGCAGCTCATCCTCCTCGCCCGTCCTTCTCCTCCGCTGCTTTTCTTCTCACTTTCAGGAAGAATTAGAGCATGTTTCACCCTTCCTTTGTCCCCTTTCTCATCATCAGCATACCCAGTGAAGAATAGATGATCCAGCAGTGGGGACACTGTGGCATCAGCAGCTTTTGAAGATTAAACATGATAAGTAGCGCACTGGCAGAAAAGAGGCGGGGTGCACAAAGGCAAGTCGCATAAGGACACCTTTCCAACGTTATGAGTGGAGAGGGGAACGCTGAGCTCCTGCGACAGGGATGGACAGGGTCGCTCTGTGCCTGCAAAACCGCACCAAGAAATAAACGCAGCATGGCACAGATGTCATGTCTGTCTGTATCTCACACTGCCAAAGACCTTCCCTCTGCTTTTCTTATCACCCAGCCTTCTCCCACAGTCAACAAGTCAACACTTCCCTTAGGTCACTTTGTTTAAGAGGGTTTTGTCTACATTCATACATTCACAACTGAAACTCACTTAGTTTAACTGAAAATATTAAATTGTGTATGCACAATGCACATGTGTATACACACACACACACACACACACAGATGTTGAATCTCCAAGGTTAGTGGTGACCTTCAGTGTTTGAGAATGCTGTCTCTGGGCAGGATGCAAGAAACAAGAGGTAATTCTCATAGTGATGTCCCCCCCTGCTGGCTCTCTCCACACACTGCACTGAGACACACTGCACACAAGTCTCCATGGTAAAGCTTCAGGAGTGGGGAGTGGGGGATTAGCTACTAGATCTCTGATTGGTCAAAAAGCGTTGGTCAGAAAACCTAATGTGGTCATTCTCACCACCTCATTGTGTAAAATGCTGCATTCTGCCAGTTGTCACATGCTGGCAGCGTTTCATACACATTTTATTGAAAAGCACAGCAATAAAATCATGTTTGTCAAGATAATTTAAAATAATTTAAAACTATTAAGATGCAGAATGATTGCATAGCCAGTAGCTGGCTAACTGGCATTGCAAAGGTGGTTAGTAGGGTGTTGCTAAATTGTTTGCAAGATGGTTCCTATGATCCTGTTAAGTGGTTGCTATGTCAATCATGATGTTTGTGTTGGTACTGGTTGCTATTGTTTTGCTAAGTGGTTGTTATGGCATTCCAGGTGGTTGCTATGATGTTGCTATGGGTTTCCGAGATGATGCTAAGCTGTTGCTAGCTGAAGCTAGAGGTATGTGGTTTGTGTGGCTAGTTTATAGTGTATTCAGTATATCTGTATAATTGTAGCAAATTTTTTGGACCTCATTCATTTTTAATGCACGCAAGGTTCTCATACCTGAGTTGCTCCATGAAGGGTCTTGACCTCTGCTGGTAGGTTTGTCTCAGAACCTGAGAGTGCGTCTCGAATTGTGACGTCATCAGTCGGCCCTTTTCTCCCAAGCTGTCCATAATTGGCTCTTCCCCATGTATAGACTTTCCCACTCTCTGAAAGTTTTAGATGATGCACTAAATAAGACACTGACTTCTGTAAAAAAAATGCTTTTACAAGAACTCTAATGTGTTTAACACCAAAGTAGGCTTAATTTCCAGGTGATATAATATAATCTAGATTTATATACATCTCTGCTATGAATGTATCATGCTTTATTTTCATTTATGAAACAAAAAGCTGGAATTTGTCACCAATTCATTTGACTGAACATGGCATTCAAAGGGGCATTTAAAAGTTGGGCCCCTGTAGCCAATATTCTGACAGTGTGAAGTGCTACGTAAAATCATGTGATCAAGCCTGACACATTGTGGAAACAAGTAGAATTTTTCTGACCTTTATATTGCCCATAATGTATGTCTTGGCAAGGAGGGCACATTACCATAAACTGTTATGTTGGCTGTGTCTAGAAACAGCATTGGTATTTAATTAGAATGTTTTTAAAATTAATATATTTTTAAAATTAATATATATATATATATTAATATATATATATATATATATAATGTGTGTGTGTGTGTGTGTGTGTATTGCTCTTTAAAATCAATCATTTTTATGTTAATATATGATTATTATACTAATTGAATAAAATGCTCCTACAATGACTACTAATTAGCTATCCATAGGAACAAATACTTTGACCATAGGGTCTCCCAAAATTCTACATGCCACTGTATTTGAAAGACACCTTTACAGAAATTACTTTGCCATCAATTTTACACTCAAAGAAATTAGCTTTCCGGTAAAATCTTTGTCTGAGCTAACGTAAACATCACTTGAATGACAAAGCATCTGTCTGATCATAAAAGTGGGATTTTATGCTGAAAATGTTCAAACTCAAAGAAATAAGTGCTTTACCAGTCAGGTGTGTGTGTGTGTGTTCATACCCGTTTGAGCAATTACATGTGTCCAGCCGCTGCATACTGCAGAAACTCTCTCTCCGTTTAGCAGTGAGCGATCTAAAGCAGAAGGAAATGGCAGGAAGGAATGCTTGCTGCACAGCTGGCCGTGTTTATTACTGCCCCACAGGAACACATCCCCAGTTTCTACGGGATCAAAACAAAATGTCAAAGCTCCCCCTCAATTAATTTAGCAACAGTAATTAGTTCCAATCTAGCAATAATGTTGGCTCTATGAATTCTGTTATAATGCTTGCTAAATTCCCCAAACACTATAGTTTTACAGTGAATTATGGGTCCACTTTTTTCCAAAAATTTGCATTTATTGAAAATGTGCTTGTAAACATTTTGAACTGTTGATGGTGACCTTGTTTTCTAAAATTATTGCTGAGATATTTTACTACAACCAGATGGACAGATAAATATTTAATTCTAAATATGAAGGCAATGCAAGAAATATTATTACTGTTATTGATTGCTGAACATGCAGTAAAGGCTTTCAGTTTCTTGAAAGGAAACAGCATGAAGGTTGTGATGGAAATGACAAAGATTGCCTTCTTAAAGGGGTTTTTATTACTCTATTTTTGTAATAATGTGTTTTATGAAACAGCGCTATACATACAAAATACACATTATATTGATACTGACCAATATTATTACAGAACTCATTGAGAAATACCTCACCTGTCAAACAGACAGAGTGGCCAGACCCTGCAGCCACTCTCTGGGAGGTTACCTGTTCCAGTCCTATGAATACAAAAAAACTAGATTAGGACAAGAACGGGAACATTTCTTGCAACAGCAATAACTGCATTAAATGAAAAGCTATACAAATCTGTATAAAAAAAGTGTTCAGTATGTTTGGCAGACCTCACACAGTCAAAGTGAGATAAACCCTTGTACACTGTGTACTGAAGAAGAATGTGTTAGGGTGTTTACCTAGGACTAAACAGGGCTCCTGTGAGTTGAGGTGGGCTGGGACAGGCTGAGGATTCAGTGCTCTTTTTGCTTGAGCAGACAGACCTGTACCCCACTGATATACAACACCTGAACCTTCTCATACACACACAAACACACACACTGTAATTGTAAGTAATGCAGGAGCAAGAGACAAAAGTATAGAATGATAGAAGTAAGGAAAATGAAGAAAGACATACCTGTTACTGCAAGTGCATGTCTCAGCCCTGCAGCTACACTGATGACTGATTCACTCAAAGACTACAAAAGCAACATTAGAAACATTGTAATTTAATTATTATTATACATATTATTATATACTATAATTATTCTACAGTATTGCAATCACACACACACACATACTGACATCTGCTAAGATATCTGTTACTTCTGTTCCAATGCGTAAAAAAGCAGCACAGCAAAGTTCAGAGTCAGTCACTCAGCTTTTTATCATATCTGACTCGAATTCAGCCAGAGAGACTGTAAAATGTGTTAAACTAAAGAGCCTTGTGGAGGACGCAGAGTAAAAAAAAAATCATCAGTCCGAACCTGATACACATGATACACACAGAAAAAGTCATATTGTGATTAACTCCAGCAAACAGCTCCATCAGCATAAAAGACCAATGGTCTCTTTTCATATGGTAAAAAAAATTTGAACATTGTGTTTCAGAGGAAATCCCATTGATGTGTTTTTGTTTAATTTATTTAAGTAATTCTTAAATTATTTTATTAGTAAACACCATTACAATAATTTGTGGGACGACTCAAATACACTGTGCATTAAAAAAAGCATTTAGTGGACACTTTTATCTAAAGCGACTTACAAATAATGATGTACATTAGCAATAGAGGACATAGAAGTCCAAGGCAAAAGATTTTTGAAAGGACCTAAAGGAGGCAAAAGGGGAATAGTGGGATAGAGCAGGAAAGGAGGGGAAGCAGGAAATGAGGTTAGAAGAAGAATAAAGCCATTGATTACAGTTGTCAGCAAGGCCTTGTGCAGGCTGGTGGCTCCCCACTGGTGTGGGGTGTATTTTTTGTTACAACATTGGTTGGGTTCACTGATGAACATAAACACATTGTTGACCAGTGCCCCTGACCATTTGTGACCTTCATGGACTTC
The DNA here is from genome assembly GCF_023375975.1 of Astyanax mexicanus. Classification (NCBI taxonomy): domain Eukaryota; kingdom Metazoa; phylum Chordata; class Actinopteri; order Characiformes; family Acestrorhamphidae; genus Astyanax; species Astyanax mexicanus. The sequence continues at coordinate 48,174,634 of NC_064409.1, forward strand.
ATTTACCTCAATAATAATGGGACATTCCAGCAGGAAAATGCAATGTGCCATCAAGCCCAATTTGAACAGAACTCCTTTGAAGAGCGTTCTGAGGGCATTCCAAACAGCATGGCACATGTACATAACCATGCAAGCTAATATATAGTATGATCAGTGTTTACCTTGATGAGCAGCGGCTCTGCTGTGTGTTTTATTTGTGGTGAGACACCCAGCTGTCCAAAAGCATTGGAGCCACACGCCAAGACGCGGCCGTCATCTGCAAGATATATTTTTAAGACTGTTGCTCTCCAAGCAAGACAGACATGACTTTTCTTTAAATTGGCTGACTAATGGGTTGGTCAGGATAACTAGATTTCATTCAAGAGTAGTTGTTTAACTGGAAGCTACCTGTAAGAATAATGGTGAAGTCCCATCCACAAGATACTTGCTGAACAGTCATATTTCCAGGCAAAGGACAAAGCTGAAAGGTCATGATATCCAATATGTGTCCGAGCCCAAGCTGGCCTTTGTGATTTTGTCCACAAACCAGCAGCTCCCCTGATTCTGGAGACAGTAGAGAGAAAACAATGTGTTATTACAGAGAGGACTAATACAGGGCACCCTTGTCCACATAACCATAGTAAATACAAAACATTCTAATGATGTGTGAACTGGATGATCACTGTTCTAATTCAATTCATGTTTAAAAGGATTTTATTAACAGTCTAGCAACTAGGACCGTATAATACTGAAAAACTTTGGATTTTTTTCCCTGCAATTCGACATTTTAGCAAATGGTAATTGGCAGATATAATCTGTTTCTGTTAGATGTGTCATGAAAAATTAATACAGGTGATTTTTTCTTTTTGCTTCAAGCAACAAATAAAAAAGGGGAACATTGCACAATAGTGTACTATTTTGTCACTTATTTTTTGATTAGTCACCTTTGCTTCCTGTGGGCACAGCTCCTCCTCCAGCTTTTCCTAGCTTCAAAATAATAGAAAGAGCTGAATTTGGTATTTAAATTCCCTTTAAGTGTCCATAATACATTTTCGTGTGGAATATGCTCACATTAATTATGTAAACGTGTAATCTATTGTGTTTTGGCACATTTGATGACAAACAAAGTAAGTAGACAGCCCTTACACCCATTGCTTTTCTGTCCTCAGCCTTTTCTGTAGCGCACTGTAGTTACAAATTACTGAAATATACTGACATTTGGAGTTGACTAAATTTTGTACTTAACATTGACGATTATATAGAATAATTGCTGCAGTCCTATTGCACGTGTGTACATTGTGATAAAAATAAAAAGATCAATTCTGCCACCCTAGAGTCAACTATAATGGGTTTCACATGTCAACATTTAAAAGATATCTCACCAGTAATGAGCACTGAATGGCCGCCTCCGCCAGTAATGGCCCGTAGTTTTCTGCTGTGCTGACCATCATCCATACACTGCGGTTCCGCCTGATCTTCGGCATGGCCCTGACCCAACTGCCCAAAACTGTTTGCACCCTGAGAGAAACCACAAAACTTACGTATCATTTATTCAACCAACACTAGACTGCAATTAGTACAAAGGTATCTTCTTTTCTCCTTTCCTCTGGGTGCATCTACAAATCCAAAAAAAATATTCTCCACAAGACATAGCCAGGATAACCTCTTCAGATTGAGCCTTGGATACCCATGACCCTGTCACTGGTTCTCCAGCTGTCATTTGACTTTTGGTAGGTTCTGACTTGTACTGACTGGTGTGATAAGATCTTGTGCCACATTAAAACTGCACAGTATTTCTCATTCCCCCTAGACTTAAAATCGGCTATAGGTTGCCAGGTATGTTTAATACAAAACCCTTACTTGGGGAATTCTAAGGTCTGAAGAGGCTTGTGTAAGATCATACAGGAGAAAAGTGGTTGGGTTTATGGTAAAACCAGCTGCAGAGCTAGCGTACTGTTCTGTATTTACTGCATATGATAAATCATACATAATTTATAATCAAAAGTAAAACTTAATTGACATCCATTACAAGATGAAACTCAACTGCAGTTTGGCATTTTTATGAGTTTCAGTCAAATAAGATATTTTCAGTTATATGTGTTTCAACTTTGGGACTTTTTTTTTATATATATTTTAACACTAGGGATGCCACCTTTCAGAATTTAAAATAAGGGACGCCCACCACAGCTCCACCTGTGGGACAGGGCACCTTTATGTAATGATCACTGAACACTGTATTCCACAAAAATATAAAGATCTGTACAGATTTCTGTGTATTTTGTCAACATTTGTGAGGAATACAGTGTCTGGGGATCTCTAAATAAACATTTTATCTTAACAATTAACTGTTATTAACTGTTCATTCATTATTTTGGCTATTTAAAATATTAAATTGGCTTTTACTACTGTATATTAATAATCATTTATTCGACAAAACTCAACATGTAACCATTCTAACACCTAAACAAACAATCAAACCACAATAGTCTACTAAAATAATCTCTGCCTCATGCACTGACATCTTCTAGCAAAATCACAACCAGATAATAACATAATTACCCAGATCAGTCTCAGGAGAGGAGTGGGGGTGAAGAACTGTGAGACTGATGCTTATTGGGGTCTTTTGTTTTTTTAGTGTGGGCAGTGTTGCTCTTCTGATCCTTGCTGTCTGATATCAGACATCCCACCGCGCGCCACCAAAAACACTCGCAGACACGTTTTAAAGGGGAGTCTGTAACCGAAAGAGGAGCCCAGGGAGAAGGCATTTAGTGTTGATGTGTGGGTGTGACAGACATGCGTATTAAACATTTATGGAAATACGGAAGAAAATTGGTACATTCCGGGACTCAACACGTTGCCAAATAAAGGTGGCAACCATTTAAAAAGCAATGAGAACCGCTCCACTAGAGCATCTCTCTGTTGTTTTTCAGATGCTCGGATCCAGTCATCTAGTTATCACAGTTTGACCCTTGTTAAAGTGATGTTTATGCTTGATCATTTTTCCTGCCTCCAACAAATCAACTTCAGTAACTTTCTGTCTGCTGTATAGAGATGTTTTATGAGTGAAACTGCATGAATGAATAAACTCGCCTCATTTACAGGGTTTAATCGCACCCAGTCCCATATCTCCAGATAACATATAGCACTACTAACTAACTAACTAACTGAAAGGGACACTGCAGAAATGCTTGTTTCACGCTTTCGCCCTCTGAAACAGTGTTGTTTATTTCTTAAAAACTGTTATATGAGCTAAACCGGTGAGAAAAAGAGCACTAAACCCCGTTAATCTCAGCGCTTCGGTACAGACACTGCTCTGCTGATTCTCTCATCTCTACAGACTCCTATCAGCGCTCTCAGGAAACTCGGCAGTATTTGATAGATGGTCAGAAACCTACCCACGTGTACAAGACATGTTTTCGTATCCTCGGTGGGTCCATCAGTGGGCGCACTATGATGACGACATACATGCTGAACGCGTCCTTCAGATCCGCCATGATGTGTGTGGCCAGAACCCACTTCCTGTCTCCCCCCTTACAGCAGAAAATCACTGCGCACCGCTAGAGGGAGCCCGCCAGCGAGTCCTCAATAAATGGGGGTGAATGGAGCTAAACGGCTAAAACTCAAATTACAAATATTAATGAACTACTTATCCAGAATATTCATTAAATTATAGAACGTACAATAAAGTGTTTCACTACAAAATCAAAAGAAAACTTACTTATATGTTTCTATTTTTCTAAAGCAAACGATATTTCTGCAATAAAGACGCTAGCATTACTGATACTGTGAGCTGAGTGGTTGGTAAAGGGCGTTTTCACACAATTAACAGTTCGTATTTAGTTACATTTTAGATATTTGGGCCGGTTGGTTTTGGTTTCACACTTTTAGGGTAATTTACCACAGCATGAACAGTCCTACTGAATTACTATTTTGTTTTGTGTGGTTAAAAAAATATTTCTGTTTATAAACAAGGATTAATCTACTGTTACAGGAAAAAAAATATTCCCAGTCTGTGTTAGTGTCCATCAATTATTTTTTCCTCTGGTTTACTTTAAGACTGACTCTCTGTAAATGGTCAGAAAATCCGAAAGCATCTAGAATAGTGCTCTCACACTACATAATCTTCCGACCATGGTTCAGAAGATCTGGACCGAGACCAACTCTGGTCCTTTGGACTGAGGTTCAGGGTCCCTTTACAACCATCTACTTTGGTTCAACCCCAAACAAGGTAAGTGTGAAGGAAAAAAATCTTAACGGTAGTTGAAAAGCTTTACAAATGTCTTTTACACTAAAACATCATAAAGCCTCATATATTTAGCTGTATCCATATGGAGCCATTCATTATGACAAACCCAGAGGATGTTCTCAGGTGGATTTTTTTTTTTGATTGAGATGCAGAAACAGCGCCATCTGGCGGCGAATGCTCATTACATCATTTAGACTTTATCCTTTAGCTGTGTTTTAACGTTTAATCTGTAGACCTGTATCTATAAAAAAACAAGCTCTGTAAAGTTTCTTACAGTAATCTGTCCTTCACTGTAACTCATGACATCCATAAGTGGCATATACTGAACACCCTAGGAGCATCATAGGACAATGTTTGTTCATTTGACCTTATTCACAGAATGTATGAGTCAAAATTATGTATGAGATGAAAAGTGTATTTTTAGCTTCTACAGATCTGCTTTAACCATTTTAACAATTCAAAATCTTTAATTAAATGTTTGATATTTCATATAACTAGTTATGACATGAGTTCTAGAAAAAAATGGTAAAATTTAAGTTATGAAATTGTTCTTGTGACATTTATGTTACATATGGATTTTAACAGCCACATGCTCTTTTTTTATCACAGTAAGAAAATAAATATAAGTGTGCTTAAAACTGGGTGAAGGCTCCCCCAAAAAATCTCACAGTTGTTTTTCTTATGTTTTGTTGTTTTAAAGATGGTTTGATAATTTACAGAAAGACTACAGAAAGGCCACAGGCAGAGCTAAAATATATATGACAAATACTGCAATGCTGTACAAAAGTAAGATGCAAATAACAGACTCCAATAAAGTACAAAAATAAGTTATTTTATTATAATAAGCTTCTACACATATACACATTACAACACATTCATCTAGCCATTTGAAACCTGAAGTGTAAATCATAGTGTAAATCTGTTGTAAATGAACTGTTTGAGAATAGGAGCATCTATATTGATTAGACCAAAGTCTTAGATGTCTGATGTGTAAAATGACCCTTGCATACCCAGTGACAAATGAAAAAATGAATAAAAGCTCTGATTTTATGAAGATAAAACAAAGAGAGCATACAGGACATGAGACACAGCTAATAATAAATATAAACATAAAAATATGATAGAATTAGGTTCACACTGAGACAAAACATTACAAGTGCTTGTCCTTTTCCCCTAATAATGTGGATAGAGATAGAAAACTAGTGATACTAAAGCTTTAAGGTACAAGCCCATAATAAATATCAAATTATATGATAAAGTGCCTTATGATGCCAAGATGATTTTAATGACTTCTACACAAAAAAGCTGAAATCACAAAAACAATATATTGATGGCAGAGAGTATTACTTTATCACAATGACATTTAAAGCAAATATAATGTCCACAAGTATTGTGTAAAAGACAATAGATGAATAAGTTAATTAAATTAGTACCACTGCAAGTTTTTAAAGCTCCATGGTACTAAAACAGAAATGATGATTAACATAATTTGAAATGGATTTGAACAATGAGTGAGATATTGTCATTAGATGCACTATTGTGGATTTGGTGGAAACTGGAAACAGTTCTGTGGTTTTGCTCTTTGATGGAAAAAGCAGTGTATATAAGACGATTTGTAAGATCACTGTAAGTCATTCAGACGCCTAGATGTTTGTTGAGTCTGTTCAGCGCATCTCCCACAATGTCCAGCTCATGTCTCAGCTCCTCCACCACACTGTTGATGCTAGTTGTGTCCTTTAGGACGTCCACGCTCTGTGTGTAGGGGTTGTAACGCACTGTGAATGGCCGCTTGATTGTCTTTGCAAACTCCCTGAAAAGTGGGAAATTAATGCAATTTTAGTTGATAGCATGAACTGCATATATCGTCACTGTTCAATGAAAACCTGCATCTCCAATACAGCAGCACTAAAGGAGAGAGATAAAATTTTCTTAACTATCAACTGACATCAATGTAAAAGAGTTTATTATGTTAGATATATTTTGAAAATGTATATTGTTCCATTCAACATGAAATTTAGAAAAGGGGCAGTTCATCTATTTAAAATATATAAAAAATCTTATACAAAACATAAATGGAGATGCTTGTTTTTCACTGGGATGGTATTAAAAAGCAGTGTAAATATTGCAGGTATAAATCAATTCAAGATATGATTTACTTTCTGAATCCTCACACACCTCATTTTGACTTTGGCCTCCTCAAAGCTGTCTGACACGAAGTACACGTCCTGAAAAGTTGTGATGATGCACTCTTGTTTGCATGTAACTTTGGGGTCGAAGGGCATGATCCGGGCATTCCCCGACAGAGCGTGCTGAGAAAAGATTTATTAGCCAAATTAATTATAGTCATGCATTTTGAAGCAATGTGTAAGTACATTCATGCAGGCCACATTTATATTAACCATTAAATGTCCTCACAATAATAATAAACAAATAAATACATAAAAAAAATAATAAATAAAGTGTAATAGCATGCTAACTTTGATATCTTTTGAGATGGCACAATCAGGTTAAAATATGTTTAAATGTGTTCTACTAAAATGTGTTCTGGGATAGTGGATAGAGTGTGTGAGAGAAGTGAGCTATGAATATTACCCTCAGTTCACTGATGGAGGACAGCAGACCTGCTCCATATGCTCTCAGTTTCCCCTCCTGCTTACACAGCCCGAACTCCACAGTGAAGAAGTAACACTGAAATAGAAAGAACAACATTAATTGTCATGTTTGCATGTACATTTCAGATTGATGAACTTATACGGTGTTCTAGGTAGATATTGCAATCAGTATTTATAAAAAAGATTAGTTAAATCAATTTAGAAATCTAGCATAGGAAAGCACACACCAATAATGAGTGATATTTAGATTTAATTGCCTGTTGTTTTTAAACCAGTGAGGTGGTAATCAGTCATGATCAGTATAGATAAAGTAAAAATTATGTCATGCAATAAAATCAGCAATGATAACACAGATAATGTTCCTTTTGAAACTTACAGTGGCAAGTTTCTGAACTGCCTCATCAGATGCTCCCAGTGAAGCAAGTCCAATCTCCTGGCTGAACTGAGCGAAACTGGGCTCAGCCAAAAGAGGTACGTGACCCAGTAACTCGTGACATGTGTCTCTGAAACATACAGATCACCAAAACATTCAGTCTAACATTGAACTAAATGTTTTTGTTAACAATTAACAATACTACTATTACTGCATATTTTATGACACACGCTCATAAACAGCAATAATACATAGACAACAGTAATGGGACAACTAGTTATTCATTCTTTAGATAAATCAAGAGTATAAAAAAAAGATTATATGCTTTTTTTCAAAGCAACTGTTTCTACTGTGTAGGAAAGGCTTTCTGCTAGATTGAGCTCATCCCTAATTCTTTAACTTAATTCTGGGGGGCATTATAATCCTCTAGCTCAGGGGTCGGCAATTAAGTTTGGCCGCGGGCCAGATTTTTTCCAAGCCATTACATGGCGGGCCACAAGCACTTGGCGGGGGGGGAGATTGGCGGGCGCGGTGGCGGGAGGGCGCTCTTAAAATGACAAGCAGACATTCAAGTGGGCTGTTGTGGGTGAAATCTGTGGACTGACCATTGGGGCGCAATTAATGATATACCTGTTTGTTAAATAAAAAAAAACAAATGAATAAAAAAAAAAAATAACAGAATAAAGAAGCTAGCAGTTATCTAACAGCCCGTGGCTCTATCAAAAAATCTTTAATAAATTTTTCTGTTTTGGAAAATTAAGTTTCTAAATAAAGAGCATTTTTGAGACGGACAGTCCGATTTTTTTTTCATTATAGTTCAACCTCACGGGCCAGATGTTTCTTGCTTGCGGGCCGCATCTGGCCCGCGGGCCGCCTATTGCCGACCTATGCTCTAGCTAGTTGTTCGAAAGTAGCTGAATTAATTGATTCATTAAAAGGGGTTTTCAAAGACATTTGGTCATATAGTGTATCAGCATTTGAACATATTGTCAAAATTACACACTGACTGATTTTCCATGGAATATTTACAGAGGTATTAATTACATATGCTTGTTATATATACTTACGGTTCAGGTGTGTACAGAGGGTCCGAGCTGTGCCGGACATACTGTGTGCAGTGGAAAACACGGAAGGCCAAGCCTGCCAGGAAGTCTCTGGGGGAGAGGTATCCTGCCACAGGTCTTATGTTGAAACCGGTACGCTCTGAGAATACAACAACACATTTAACATCATAAAGAGCTTAAACAGTGAACAGTGAACACAGCATAAACAGTGAATAGTGAACAGAGGTTCTGCAAGAAGTTCTCAATGAGAATACCATCTAAACTCCCATCCACACAGACACACACTAACACCAGAGAAGACTCAGTATGTGGTGTGGTGTCCCATCTCACCTCTTAAGAAGCGTGAGACGTCTTCTAGCTGAGGAATGTTGTCCTCACGATATCCACAGTACTTGGTGAGCAGAGGTAGGTTCTTCAGGTGTTCTCGGCAGGCATGAGTGGGATACAGTTTATTTAGCTCTCGGAACACAACACCCCACGTCTTCACCTCTTCTTCCGTGAACTCAATACGGGGGATGGGGTCTCCACTGGTAAAGAAAACATATGTAACAATGTATTAGGAACAATTATTTCTAAGTAATATAAATACAAATAAATGTACTCCAAAGTTTTGTTAAGATATGCCATAGAACAAATTGTGGTTCTGTATTGTTTGTACTTTTGTACCAGAGATGTGATTCTGAACAATTTTTAGATTTTTGCTTTACTATAAAAGGTTTATCGCACAAAAAAATGTGTCTTTATGGAAACTGTGCGCTGTGGCCCCCCACTGGACAACAGTGGTACTGCTTGAAATGGATTTTCCTTTTATTAAATATAAATAAACACATTTCAAGGAAAGCAATTTAAGATTCGCCATATACCATGTAATTTACCTTACAATACTAAAACATTGCATTTAGGTCAAGATCATTGACTGGTCTTGCAAAGTACAATCACATGACTGACAAAGCTAACAAGCATCTGAGGAATACGTTTTTATCTTAATTTTGTCCTTGTTTTGTTAATGCCTTATAAACAGCCAATACGACCAATGCTGTAGAAGCCTATTATTAAGTCTGGCAGGTTACACTGATTTTTGTGCAGGTGGTGTTGTTTTTAAAATGGTTGATTGATTTTTTTAAATTTTATTTTAGCTTAACAGAGCCTTGAGTTGCCAACAACAGTCACCCAACAAAATTGAGAGTGCAAATAAAATAAATAATAAATAATTTCTTATCGGGTTACTTACTGCTTGTAACTCATGGCCAAATCTGCAAAATACTTTCTCCTTTTCCGGTAAACATTGTCTTTAAAGCCCTGGAGAAACAGAGAGCAAGGGATGATTAATGTTTCAGATTTTTAAAGTATCTGCATGTCTATTAATAAAGCAAAAAAACGTTCAAATTCAGATTAACATGCAGTGCTTACCGGGTGGTCTGCATCCAGGTCTGATCCATACATCAGTACACGATTAGCGCATTTATCCAGATCGGCGATCTTCTTGGGGAACCAGGGTACATTATCCATCTCTATAAATAATAACATATAATTACATTACTTTGCTTTGGTGGCATTTTTTTTTCATAATAGAAAATGAGAATGGCACTTAATATATTAATTAAACTAAACACATTTACATAGTGTAGTAGTCTACCATACCAGATTAAATGCTTGTTTTCCTACCTATATTCAGAATGCATCCTTTTTATATAACACATTTAAATCATCCAGCACCCATGAATGCACGCACGTACCGTCTTCTTCTGGGAGGCTCTTGATTGACGTCTCAGTGTCCAGCACGTTTACGTGTTTGCGCAGCAGTTGGATGATCTCGTTGAGCTGCTCGTGGTTGCTGTCGCAGTCCACCAAGATCTCAAACTCCGAGTTTCGCCTCCGCGATTTCCTCGACTCAATGTGCACGAGGTTGACGTGGTTTTCCTGTTTTGTGGAACATTTTTTTAAGTTAGGCATTTTTTTTTGCTTTATAAAACTGTGTTTGAATAAAATATGTTTAGACCAAATTAAAATGCTTATATGGGATTAACAATTTAAATGAATAACGTGCTATTACCTGGAATAGCTTTAGTGCTTTGACAAGCCCACCGACCTCATTCTTCAGGGAGAAGACAATAGCTGCACGACCCTTCTCTGCAGATTCGCTTTTGTTGTCTTTGTTTTCATCTATCTTAGGGTATGCAGATTTGTTCATCTGTAGAAAAAGAAAGTTCAGAAAATTCAGCGTCATTTAATTCATTTCGCATCTAGGCTATAAATGTCTGTATAAATACCTTTTTAAACTCAACACAAATGCCAATATTATTGTGCTGTAACTTTTTTTATTTTCTCAAGGTGACGACCAAACTAGCCAGTAAAAAGCTCAACATCAGTGAAACGAATCATTAGTCGTTGACACCAGCTTGTGTCAATCAGATCGGTGCAGATTATAGTCGAAATTAACCTGAAAGCACAATGAGACTTAACGAGGCTTAGCCTATTTCTTACGTCAATTCCTGCCTATTTTGATGTTACAGGAAAACAGCTAAAATAAACCAAAAATAAAACAAATCTTTTGGCCTTTTTAAAAAGGCAAAGCTCTGATGATTTAATTACGTTTGAAAATACCAAACACATCCAAGCCAGTCAAAGGGTGAATTAGCTGATCCAATTAAAGCCTTTGGCACGGGACCGTCTGCGCCCTGGTTTCGCGCGTGCGTCAGGTAATTCAGCACCGCGGACAGCGACCGAAACGCGCTCCCTGCCTTAGGGCGATCTGGATCTGGGAATCTGTATCTTATACACGCTTAATTACAGTCTAATCACAGTTCCATCTTTCCTAAAGAAGTTTTCCAACCGTCTACCAACCATTGCTCGTAGCGCGACTGCGGGGCAGAGCAGCTGCCGCCGGCCGCGTCCTCCCGCCTGAAGGATCCCTAACAGCATCGGTGCATTGAGAGCGGCCCGCGGGTCACTCGGGTCAGAGGCGCACTCACGGCTCAGGGTCGATCGCAACGGGTCAGAGCACAACGCTGTCTCGATTTAACAGAGTGAGAGAGAGAGAGAGAGAGAGAGAGAGAGAGAGAGAGAGAGAGAGAGAGAGAGAGAGAGAGAGAGAGGCCGGCGTCTGTCTCACAGCGCCACCTCACAGATCAATCCCATTTAGAGAACGTGGAAACCTATTATTAGCACCTTCTAACCCTTACTAATCTAACAGGGGATTAGGCTGCAATTAATCACTGTTGTACGCGCGTGGCGCGCTGCTCTTAAGTGCATTTAATGGAGATGTTCCTTGGCCGTGTTCTCCTCGGGCGGTGAGTGCAGTGAAGTATCTATCCTGCAGCCTCCCGACGCCCCTCTTCATCTCTTTGATTTCACGTGCTTAAACCTAAGCATTCTCTACATGCATTGTCTAAATCTTTAGGGGGGCTTAATCTGGCTTTATCTGATTATCCTCAAACAAATACATTTCGAGGAGAATCAACTGCTCACGTTTTCGCAGAAGTGCGTGTTGCGCTCTTGACCTTCTTAACGCTTGACGCACTGCTTTTCTCACGGCTTAACGAATTTATTTACAAGGGCCACCACACCAGAAGTGTGCTAAAGAACGACTTTCGATACCTTCTAACATCTGAACATCAGCCAAAGACAATTAAAAAGTAAGTTTCATAATATATTCTTATATGCATTCTTACCACCATTATTACAATGTTATGGCTACATCTTAAAATGTTTTATTAGACAGAAGGGCGAAGTTTTTTTTTGTTTACCAGTAATTTATAATTGGTAACTGAACATATGATGGGCATTGGTCCTCCAAAGGTTTTCTCCAGCATCTCCATCTGGAGATCTCAGATCAGCATCTGAGAGAGCTTTTCCTTTCCACTGTCGCGTTTCATTTTTGATGTTTTATAAAGCACATTTTGGGCTACATCCTCGATGTATGAAATGTGCTGTATAAATAAAGCTTATTGTTATTTTCATTTATTATTTGTCTCAGAGCCGCATCTTCCTTCACATTTTTTTACAATTATCAGTTCATTAAAAATACCATGTTTTCATTTTGACTATTTTATATGCAGTCAAAAAAGACAATGAATTAATCATAACATCTTACCTCATTGTTAAGTTGCTTCCCTTCCAGAGTGAGGCCGATGTTCATGGAGTCGAAGGACCTCCCTCTGCGTGGACCCTCGCTTTTGCTTGAGTACATTTTTAGCTCGTCAAGGCTGCTATTTATTCGCCCGAGGTCTGATTATGATCAACCCTTTTGCCCGGTCTCAGTTTGCCCGTGATGGAATAATACACCGAGGCAGGGCGCTTGGGTATTTATGAACGGCAGTGCGGGGGCAGGAGGGGGTGGGGTGGGATGTAGCTGCCTGGACAGGAGGCCTCGGTAATCTCCCCCAGGAGAGCAAATGGAAAAAGAGGAGCGCTGCTCACGTCATGGGGACGCTCATGGGGACACACATACCTATTCATTTTGTTTCTGTTTACACACATATAAATATCTACACCTAAACAAAAAGTATGGAAATGCAGTAATTTCGTCACTGACTGTTGACATGAGTCATGCAAACTGAAAAAAAACGAAATTCTTTCCAAGACACCAATGACGTTAACCAGGAGATTTATTTAGAATCTGCAGAGACAGAGATTTTGGAGATTTTCTGTTCTTCAAACAGAACTTTTTTTATAGCAATCATTTGAAACCAACTACAGTTTTACCACATCTTTATGAAAACAAAATCCTAGAGTCTAAATTTCCAAAAGATTAAAATCCTATAAATCATATATATTTTTAATCATTGTCATGCAAACATTTTGGCCGTGTTCACATTTCACAACTCACTAATCAAATCCGTTTTTTTCTTAATTTTCTTGTGTCCAAACCTACGCCCTATTCACTGTTTAGTAATAATCCGACAACGCATCATAATATATATGCTATCGGACATGACATAGCCAGTCCATTGCATTGTTTGGTTTGAAGCTTGGTGCACAACTTCTCTGAGAAAGATTCTGGTAAAATTGTTTATGCCATGCAATTCGCTGTTGCACAATAATGAGCTCACATGCATATTCAAGTGTTCAAATCGTTTACTACTTTGTTGATTTTTGTTTCCTTGTTTTGTTGTCCACATTTAGTGACTAGGTAGTGAATATGGCGTAGTTACAGTTTTGCCGCACTGCTGGTGCTGGCTGATGACCACGGTTATGCGTACAGACAATAGTATGAATCCGACCCGACCATTCAGCTACATCTCACATTCCCACGAATCTGATACATATCTTATTTAGGACCACATATTAAAGTGACACCGATTTGAAAAAAAAAAAAGAACCTCAGTGACCTCATTGTACATCCGAAACAGCAACTTTGCAAAATAATGGAACAAGATCTTAATTTTCAAAGTCAGTGTAAAAAACTCATTTTAAGATGCTGCAAATTGAATAACAAAACAAGTGGAACTGATAAATAGAATGGTTTTGGTCACTGCCCTTTTTTCTAGATTTTAAAATGAAAAATATAATAAGGAAAATCTAAAAATCTAAAGTAAATGTATGTATGTATGTATAAAGTATTTAAGTGCTAATGACTTTTATGAAAAAAAAGTGTGTGTTAGAGCAAAGAATTCCACTCATCTGTAGTTATAAAGACCTGAATGTCCAAAATAAAATTAAATAAAAGTGAAAATCTTTCATGTCTTTCATTAGATAAACAAGAAGGTTAGCTATTTAGGTTAATTGCACTCACCTTTGTGTAACCGTCTGTGTCTTGTCTGCCTCTAAGCCAACAATCCGCCAAGGTTAGACTGGGCTCTGCAGACTCCTTTGTACCATCACTATCATTTCAAATGTCTTTGTGCATTTGATTTTTTACAGCCTGGTAAAATAATGCCTAAAGACTGGGAAGCAATGCAGTATATAAAATGCAGTAGTGCTTCACAAAATAATTATAAAGTATTTCCTTTAAATGTATAACCCTAAATCAGAAGTTGTAACAGTATTTTTTGTTTTATTGTAGATAGTTTGAGCCAAACATATTTTTCAGTTTGTCTAACTGTATTTTGTTGCATAATGTACATTAATTTTTGCATTTTTAGACCTGCTACACATTCCCAAATCCACTTGGGCAAGGTCAGTTTAGGGCTAGAAATAAGGTAAATTACCAGCAACAAAAAAGGGTCTGTAATGGTATGGGACTATGTCACTAAACTTATGTCATACAGCATTAATACAGAAAAGTACATTGAAATCTGAGAGCAACATATGCTACTTTTAAAACATGAATGTCCATGACTTTTTCAACAAGACAATGCAAAAATCACGTGCTGTACAATATTACAAAGGTATAGCTACAGAAACAGAGGGTATGGATACTGGAATGATCCCTAGTTTTGCAGACATTCATCTACTGTACTATAAGTGCTTCACTATCAACATTTGTATGTATTTTATATATTTCAGGCATAGTCAAAAAATATTACCCACCAATGTAAATGCACACATCAAAGTATTAAAGATAAAATACACCTACACATAGTGTGTAGTGCATAATATATATAAAGCAAACAATTTTATTTATGTATTAAACTATATGCTAAGAGGATTACGCTTCATCTTAGTTTTTCCCCAAGGTGGCTTGTCCAAGGTGGCATACCCCACAGGTTCCATGCAGGTTTTAGCCATGAATAGAATTAGCCTACCGTGAAAAAGCTCAGAGAGGATGATCTCTCAGAACCCACAAGACCTAAGTCTGCAACTGCGCACATGCAGTGACTGAGGTTTACTGGGTTGTTTAGAGCAATTAGTCTGCTTTGCATGGTGGGGCGTCTCTTATGGATTTAGTTGGTTTGCATTGGCTGTGATGCTGTCGATTCTTGCAGTCTAAGAGAACAGGTAGTAGCCACATGAGCCCAAGCTGATGACCCATTAGACATATAGCTCACACAACAGCCTATTACACATTTATTAAAAAATACAAAGACAGGGGCTCCAAGTGGTCCAATGGTGTAAAGTGTTGCCCCTAAGATCAGAAAATCGTTGGTCCAAATCCTATTCATGTACCCTGCCATCGACTACTGGAGCCCTGAGAGAGCACAATTGGTCTTGCCTTTTCTGGGTGGGTAGATGGTGCTCTCTCCCAACATTACTCCTGGGGTGATGTCCGCAGCACATGGCTTTTGTGAGCTGATGTATCGGGACCAAGTCGCTGTGCTTTTCTCCTTTAAAATTAGAAATAAAATTCTATATAAAAAAATACAAAGACACATAAATAACATCTTTTATAAATGGTTATTAAGAATACTTTAAAGAGTGAATAAGCAGAGGCAGGGTTTTTGCTTATTAGTAACAAGGCAATGCCAACACAATAACTGTTCGGGAAAAGCATGGGAAATCAATGATTGTATAAATTATGTCTTGTTCTGAAAGCAACATCTGGAATGCCAGGTTCACACTACAAATCTTGTAATCAGATTGTCATCAAATTGTTATACTTTTCACACTACATTGCTTGTTTTCTCTTAGCCAAGAATCGTTTAGTGATTGTGATCTATACACATGGGTGATCAGCAATGTGTGAAAACAAATTACAAGATCTTTTAGATGACGTTCTCACATAGCGACCAAGCCAATGCTGATTTGCTTCCGACCTGAGGCTATTGTTTGCATTCTCAAAAAAGGTTCGGTTACTCTTATAAAATGAGTAAGGCATCTCATGATCATGGAGAAAAAAACAATTAAAAACACCTTAACCTTAAAAACAAAGCTAAACCCGTGTAGTTTAAGTCTTGAACAAGATGTTCAGTGTTGCATAGTGGTGGGCATAAAATTGAGCGTGTGTAACATGACTCAAGTGTAAATCACTCTAGATGAGAGCATTAGCCAAATTTGGATATGTCCAGAAGGGTCCACAAAACCACAAAATTTTACTTAATGTACAAATATGACAACTTGGTTATTCCACCACTGTTTAGTATTTAAGTGTACTTAAAATGCAAGTGCTGGTCACTTATGTTGGTTTGTGACATCATTACTTGCATATTGGGTGTGTGTGTCCACCACTAACTAACCAGTAGCATGTAGTCTTGTTGACATGGCCTATCTTTTATTTATAAAGAGTATATTTTTAATTACCCCTATATATGATGAACTAATGCTTCTTCTGGCAAGCTTTGCTTGTGTTTTTGGTTCCTAATAGAGGATTATGATGGGACTGCATCCAACCCAGCTCGGAGTTCTTGGCATAGGTTCTTGGCCTTGGAGTAGTAATGGATGACCAATTGTCATTCTCAAGCCATGTTGCAAATCTGACTCAGTCATGCAGATTTCTCCTTGACCGTTTCAAAGTTCAGTCATGTGACTCCTTTGCTGCGCTCCCTCCACTGGCTTTCTGTTTCCACCCACATCAAGTTCAAAACCCTGACGCTGACCTACAAAAAGACAAAAACGGACCAGCTTCTTTCTACTTGATGGCAATGGTCAAAGTCAGATCTGTACCAAGAGCTCTTCGAGCTCCCAGTATGGTTCGGCTCGAACCTCAATCCTTCAAAACCCACAGAAAAAAACAGCCCAACTCTTCTCTGTCCTAGAACCAAGATAGTGGAAAGAACCTTAACTCTAGACATTATCAAACTTGGTGTATCTCTTGATACTATTCTCTATGAAGTAGCTATGGATATTTTAAAGTAAACAATGAAGCACTGCTGCAAGTCACTCTGGATAAAGGCATCTGCTAAATACCTTAAATGTAAATGTAAATGTATTTCTTCCACTGTAGTTCTTAGCCAGCATGATCAAGGGAAGGTAGCCCTGGTGGGCAATACTGCACACTGATCGTGAGTTAGTGGCGGTAGACATGTCTATAATGAAAATAAATGATGCCAGAAACAAAAGGGAAAGATGCGTGGGATAATATGGTACTTTGTTATTTAAGTAAGATCTTGAAAGTTGCAAGTGTAGTTTACTTAAGTGTATTTAGTCATACACATCTTTCATTTGAAATTAAAACTTTACTAACATTACAAGTTAAATCATTAGGATATCATGAAATACTTAATAAAGTAATGAAGTTCACAAATGTCATTTGAGAAAGAAGTTACGTTATCTTTTGCAGTGTACACATTCTTAGTTCTCTGTTTTCACTCTAATCCAAAATAATTAAACTAAACACAAATAAGGAATTAGTAACTAAATGTGAATGAAAGAAATGTAGCATAGTAAGATTAAACTACTATACCAATCCAGCGTGACACTCTTAGAACATAGAGTTACAAGTGTGTATGTTTGATGTGCGTGGGCTGTCGTTGGCAGTGTGTAAACTAAGTATGGCTGATAAAACTCACCTGGCGGAAGGCAAACAAACTCACATCAACACGAGAGAGCTGTTGTTGCGAGGGGGAGGGGGGGGGGTGCAAAGAGGATCAAAGCACAATCCCCTGGGATCTGGAGACAAGGATGATATACTACAGCGATGGACCTGATAAACCCCAGGCCACATGTACAGATACAGGGCCTGCTGCATGTCTTTAATGAGGCTCTTTGGAGTGCCCTTCATTAAGGTACAACTGAGCCTTCAAACGTGCTCTGAATGTGAGGAGAGAATGTGAAAAAGAAGCCCTCACCATTTTCTTCCAGTGATATTAGGAATATTGTATGCATTGGTTTCCTTGGACACCTCACTGAAATTCTACAGTGGAGCGGTTTATCTTCTTCTAATCATGTGAAGTCAGTGCAGAAGAGAACTATAGAACAATAGCTTTCTGTTGCATTCATTCACACTTGGTATTGATCAATACAGAAGTGTCATAGGTCAGGGGCATCAGATGCCTTTCTTGTTATATGCTGGCAATTACACACAGAAAGTATATGGTTCAAGAAAAGACGGGGCATCACTACAGGTATGTTAACTCATGACAGGGGAAATATACCGTTTTACAGTGTTTTTAGCTGTAGTCACATTCTTAAAAATACAAGATCAAGTACTTTAAATAGAGCATAGAATTATGCAATAGAACAAGGCCAGAAGTTTTCAAATATGTATTTCAAAGTTCCATGTGTCCTATATATTTCTCCTTGATTGAAGGTCCATAGAGCAAAAGCAATCCATTTATTACCCATGCATTCTACAAAATAAAGCGTGTTACCAAAATTAAGGTTGTAACAGTGGAACAAACAAGAGCTGACAGTGTTTGCTTATACTGTATAAGCCAGGGAGAGTTATGAGCCACTGGCATCACAAATCATATCAAATCAAATCACATATTGTCCTATGTAGTTAGTTTATTTATGTTGGGCCTATCTTTTTAAATGGTGCATTTTAATGATGGAGTGTCCAAATTCACCTGTTTCTACTACTGGCCCTACTATTTAGCCCTACACCTCTGTTTTTTCGCATGCACGCTTAGAGGTAGGGAGTCCTGACTCTTGTTACATGGCCCTTCAAATTTTTTTCAGATTTTGCAGAGGCTCACTCCAAACAGAGGGCTGCGAATCACTGTCAAGATGGGGGCACAAGCAACCAAAGAAACACAAAATTGTAAATATTTTCCTTGTTAAAATGATGATAACCATTATATAACCATAGTTTAATGTGTATTTTCAGTATTTTATAGCCTTTTTTAATAACAAGCATAACAAATTGATATAGTTAGTCTCAAAAGCTAGCTAGCTAAATTTACCTTTCAACTTTAAATTATGAAACAAATGCAGAGGCTGCAGCATTTGATATGTAATAAAAAAATAAAAGTTCATAAAAGCTAACTTCAGCTTAACATCACAAATGAATTAAGCAATGGACAATAATAATTAATTGCTGCATCACCTGCCCCCTTTTTAAGGACATTTCACTCCTTCCCTTTGTAATTATGTTCTAAAGGGAAGGTTTACACTCAAAAACAAGGGGTAGAGCTTCAAAAGAGAAATGGGATGGAGCCTTAGTAATCTAAATAGTCTCTCCCTATAGTGAGTAGGAATCTATTTTGGTCAAAGCCAACAACATGGTGAACAACATGGACCAAAAACGCAATGTGTAATTACACTGTTGAATAGCCTGATGTAAATATGAATCTCAATAAATTAATTCTATTGAAATGGATATTACAAATTCCAATAGAAATGTTAAAGGGCTCATTTAAAAGTTCATGACATTTGGAGAAGTGATGTTTTTATCCAACAGTGACAATATTTCATTGTCTCTGAATGAAAACTGGCAAATTTATAAGACCCAGAGATTTGGACATCCCCTGGTACCCACATGCATTTGCTTGAATAATCTGTTGTTTTTGATGCATTACAACATTGATTTGGTGGTTTAACATCTTGGGGTGCTTTAAGTACCACCAGTGGTTCATGTACTACAATTAAGAACCACTGAGTAAATTAACTGAGGAATTAACCCAAATTCTGCATGTTTGAAAACCCTAATGAGAGAAAAAGTTTGGAGGACATAAAATGTTTGATTTATATTCACTAAAATATTGATTTTAAAATAAAGATTGGGAAAGCGGCAATTTTATTATTTGTATTCATTATATTTTGACAGGTGCAGTTACTTTAATTTTTTAAAATATTTTGAATTACAATTACAATTAGGATTTCAACTAGTATTGTTTCTTACCAAACATAAAGCCTTTTTTTGTAATGTTTAAATAGAAATCCTCAAGATATAGACATGTAATACTAGCGTAATATCAGGCAGAAAACTGACAAAATCAGACAAAAATGCTGGTCTGTGAAGAGGTTAGGGAACCAAAAGCTCAAAGCTTAAAATAAATAGCTAAACGACTGAAAGGTTTTCATCTCAGCACTGATGACTCTGATGTAACCAGCAAGCATCAATTATTCATTTCATTCATTCATCAATCATTCATCCAAAACAATAAAGCAAGTTGATCTTGATCGGTATACATCATGATCTGGATGAATCAATTAAAAATTAAGTACATAGATATCAATTTTAATAAACCCAATATCATTTTTAAGATGACGCAGTATTAGCTCAGGCTCGTTTCTCCCCCACCTCTCTGTCCCTCCACACAAAAGGAGCTCAATGTTAATTAAAGGCAGGCTGGCATTATGCAGGTTTTGGTCCTTTGTGCTGAAGAGGCTCTCAGCTGCTACAGAGAAAGAGTAGCATTACTTTGAGCTCAACAGTGCCCACTCATCTCATTACAGACTCACTTCATTATACAGCCTGCACGCTTCAGGACAACCAGCGACATATACAACCAAGCAATATACAAAGCTGCATTTGTGGCTTATGAATGTATTGTTGGACCCAGTGCATGGAGTTGAATAAAAATCCAAATGGTATCATTAAGCAATCAATCAGACTTTATTGCACTACCCAAGCTTACAAAAATGAATGCAATGCAAACCCACCATAATTAAATGTGCCAGATTCCACACTTCGACATCTAGAACACTTTATATTTAATAGATTATAGTTTATCAAGAGCTGACAGTGAGTAGGTCAAATAGCAGAAAGATGACAGGAAGAAAAGTTTCTATATAATTTCTCAAAGCCATTATAAAACAGAAAGTATGTACAGTATGTTCTTTTAAAAAATGCCCACTAAAGATATACCCCTGACAGATAATCTGTCCCAGATCTGTTCATTTCAATCAGGGGATTTACATGTGTGCACCAGCCAGACTATCGCTCACACACGCACACAATCTGAGCAATCAGTTTGAAGATCCTTCTAATCTCCCCAATCAGACAAACACCACAGTTCATACAAGGACACACATAAACTAATGCATACAGCCCCAAATGATGGCCAAATCTTACACATATACACACATATACAAACAACAGCACAGAATTATGCTGAAACACCTTCAACTGAGTGTTCAATATATTTACATATATCAAACAAAACATGATATGAGTAGACACTAAATTAACAGTAAAAATGTCAGACACTATTGCACTTTTCATTAAGTAAAATACAGCTACAACAATAAACACAGCTTAACAGTTAGCAGAATAAACAAGTATAATAAATAAATACATTAATAAATAAGAACAGAAATAAAACAAACAAACAAAAATAAATCAATATTAAAATCAAGCATTGCAAAGCTAAATAAAATACAATGGACTAGCAAAGAATGTTTTACCAAGCACAACTTCGGACAATTGCACAAAATTACACAAACACACAGCAACACTTGATTTTCTTAAATAATTTTGTGACAAATTATCTCAGGCAATTCAAGATGTACTATATGTAAGATGCTAAAATATGTATAAACTATTTGCAGTTTGTATAAAAAAATATGAATCTGAACTGAACTTGAATTTATTTTGAGCAGTAATTTTTTTTTACAAAAAGTACTCACAAAAACCAGCAACCTAACCAGCTTGTATGTAATTTTAGAGCACACACACACACACACACATACAAATAAGTGCAACACTAAATGGCTTTTCATGAAGCACTGCACATAAATGTAAGTAATACAACATGTGTCTAAATACATTATAACGTTCCCTCACAGTCTTCTAATAGGGATCCAATAGTTATTACTGTGACAAAGTAGCAAGAAATACCTACAAACTACTTAGTACCAAACTACTGAGCCATTAAAATAAAGATACAGATATTTAATATTGGAACTATCATTAGATAATATCATATGACATCAAACAGATTTTAGTTTGTTGATTGAGTGTTGTGTTTTATAAGGTCATGTTATTAAAAAGGTGTTACCTACATTACCTACTGTACATGTCACTAACATAACAGAAAGTTTTGTCAAAACTGAAACTAAACATGACATAGAAGAAGAAACTAAAGGTTAACATCTAAAGAGACAAAGACTAAATAGTCAACTCTGTACTTCAGTACACAGAACTGAGTAAATAGAACTAGTCACTATCCATCTGTTTAATCTCTGGATGTATTAGTTATGACGCACACACACATATGCCTACTCTTTATTTTGTATGAGTTTATTTCCGTGTACAGTCCCTTTTATTCACTGTGTTTATGTGCAAGGCTTGCATTCATCAAACTCCAGTTGTGTGAAATCGCAAAACAAACATTGACATATTTTTTTGTCCCGACTGTGGTCTGCACACTGTTACCATCAAAGCATTCAGGTCTGAACTGGATATCTGATTTTTTTACACTTAAAACAGTTAGCATGACCGACCAATTACGTTTTAAAGCTAAACATATACATTGTATTCTACTAATTTATTGAATTTATTTGTATTTAAAGTTCCACACACAAGGTTGATCTGCATGACTATTCATAAAACACCTTTCCGGGCCATGGTTATGAATTCAAGTACCGTTTGTTTTGGCAGTACAATGTTACATAGATGAGTAAATTTCACACGTATCCCATTGGTTCCTGGCATCATCTATTTAAACACTAGGCATGTCCTTTTCCCCTAATGCTAACTTCCTCTACTTGGTTTCTTGTAATTTAGGTGTAATTGTGCTTGTCTGGCCTTGGTCTTGTAGGCTGTAAGAAATTTTTTTAGTAAACTCTGCTGTTGATAGTGGCTTATGTGCAAGGGTGTCAAAAGTATCCCTAATTATTACTCAGGCAAAAGTATAGATACTAGGGTTTAAAAAAGTATCAAATCAAGTTTTTAACTCAAGTAAAAGTGTAAAATTTAAAGTATAAAACCTATTATTTTCTATTATTTTCTCTGTTTTTGTGTGGGGCTTGACATGTGCAGGTGTGATAGATCGTATGAACGAATAGGGTGTCAGAATGGTATATATTTATACTTCTCATTCAATCACAATCAAATTCACTCTATCTGGATGGGAAAATGTATCTGGATAAAGCTACCGTAAAGCGTAAATGAAATAGGAGTAATGGGGCCATTTTCAAAATTATGTACAGTTTTTTTATTTTTTAAACACATAACAAATTTGGCATGGCCAAAAATATATTTTCACATTGAGAAAACACATTGTAGTTATGTGAAGCCACTGTCTATGAATAAAGTTCATTTAATGCACTTTTTTCTTTTTAAATGTTTAATCACTGCGTGTCCAATTGGGCCATCAGAATTTAGACAAGTTTAGATGGACATGCAGCAGTTTGTCTTTGAAGAAAGCAATGAAACTGATCCCCTACTATCATTCACATTTATTTACATGAACTGTGTTTCTACTACGTATCATGTGCGTCAGCCATAATATGAAATGCAAATGACACGAAAATAAAAAGATGCATGATGCTTGGGACTGGCCATCATAGGAGTCCATCAAAAGGAACAATGGCGTCATTAGTCTATTCTGGGCCAGCTGGAATAGAGCATTTAGTGATGGTGGCAGAGAAAGAGAGAGAAAGAGAGAGAGAGAGAGAGAGAGAGAGAGAAAGAGAGAGAGAGAGAGAGAGAGAGAGAGAGAGAGAGAGAAAGAGAGAGAGAGAGAGAGTGAGGAAACTTTCCTTGTGCTGCTGTTGACAGGTGATAGAGAGACATGCTGGCCACAGGAAATGACATGAAGGGACTCTGATTAGAACGAGTTACACAGACTTTAATGAGACAGGTGGGAGAGAGGGAGAGGTGGGAGACTATGTGAGAGACGTGGAAGGGGGTGGGTGAGTGATAGTGAGAGAGAGAGAAAAAAAGAAAGAGAGAGAAAGAGAGAAAGAGAGAGAGAGAGAGAAACTGAGAGGTTGGTCTACGTGCCAGACAGCATGCTCACCCGCTCACACTCAAACACAAACACAAATCCCTCTCCAGCAGCCTCACATTGTGGCTGCTCATGTATTTTTAATCACTGTATTGTTAGTCATCTGACACCGTTCCAAAGTATTCCGGTATATTGAACTGAACTATCAGAAATATAAATGTGTTGCAACAAAGGATGCTTGTTTACATTTTTATCTGGCATCAAATACCTATCTTACAGGTGTAACAACGCCATACTACATGTGTGATGTATAGATGGTAAGAGATTTTACTGTTCATCATATTTACTTTAGTAAAGCAATAAATCCAAAAAAGATCATGGATTACTATAGGTGAGTGCACCACAAGTTTGACATCAATAGTTTATCTTATTGTCTGGATGGTGAGGTGGAGTGTTAACATTGTCATTTCGCTATCATCTACAAAATGTCAACTGTATGTCTACAGGAAAATGAAAAAAAATCACATGAACTTTCAGTGGATGTCAATGTTTTATTTTATTTCATTCAATCATTTAAAAAAAATATTTTAAAACACAAATTATATTGATTTTTAGAAATTACAAGATGCATTACGATCAGTGCTACATTAGAAAGGGTGTCTACAAACATTTGGACATGTAGTTTATCTTAGTCAACTACATCTTCACACCTCCAATTGGTGGAAACAGCAAGGCCATTTAACCCAGTGTATGTTTCTGGTGCAGCTCTAAAAACACATTAAGCTTTGAGTACTTCTATAACTTCTTTAGGTCTTCTTGACATTTTAAAAAGAGAACACAGAGACATTTTTTCTTAACCTTTGGTTGGTCTTTCCCTAGGTTATGTGGATAGGTAGCTATTATATCTTCATAATATGAAATATTAGCCTTGTCAGATGGGACAATCTTTACAAAATGAGTCTCAGAGATGTAAAAAGGCAGAACACTCAAAAAGGATCTTAATACACAGACATACATGTGTACAGGTCACGCGTGTAAGCATGCTCACCCATACCCACAGCCTTTTCAAGCCAACACTAATCTGAACATCACGCAGCCCCATAAGAGCATCAAAACCCACTCAGTGCTAAAATCAGCAGCCTGGCCTGTCTAAAGCTCAGACCTCACTCAGGCCTTCCTCCTACACGCAGGGATTTCCATGAAAAAGGAGTAATGCTGCTCTGCATATCAATCCTCAGCCTTAATTAAAAAGCTGCTCTGTATTCCAGCCAGAGAGCACTGCTGACGGTAAACACTTCAGCCTGGGCGGAGATGTGGTGGAGACTTAATGAACACAGAGAAGAGCCCTGTTACATATTGCAGACCGTGACGTTCAGGTCTCTCTAGAATTTTAAGAGGTAATGTCATAGAGAATATTGGAAACTTTTTTATGTTTTGCACGATTTCCATTTTTATTGGCCCAACAAATGTGTTGAAGGATAACAAATACATAAAAGAAACACATAAACTGAACTGCTGAACTATAAGATTGGCAAAGTCACTCCTGGCACATCAACTGTTTTATTACATTAAGAGCATGCACCAGTTCTTCAAGAACTTAAAGGTGCACTGGAATGCACTGGAATTGAAAATTGTATTAGTTTTAGACGTGAGTACATAAAAGAGAAATAATATCCTCACCCTGTTCTTCATTTTTTTTGGGCCAAATACTCAACCAATGATCTGTAACACACTTTTCAACTCATTATATGAACACTCCAACCAATTAAATAAACCCAGACTATAGTAAATTCTTTTGAAGGCTAAGCACAACACCTACTTCACCTACTAGAAAGCACATGAAAAAAGGCTAAAAGCTAAATGCTACGCTCACTGGAAAAGGGAATGGACTGAACAGGAGCTGGACAAAAAAACTAATCCAGCTGAACAGATGTGCTTTCTGGAAGAGTGAGAATCAAAAACACTATTAAAGAAGAACTCCAGTGTGAAATGGACTTTGAGTGTATTAAAATGTGATAAAAACTACTTACTCACCTCAGCTCTCCCGCAGCTTTCTGAGATCCAGTAATTTGTGCAATTTGCCCAAACAGGCTTTTAGAATGGATCATACGGACCATTGGTTGCACCAGCAGATAAATCACTGTTTTCCCTGTTATTCAGGCTCAAAGTAGCTCCACACTTTATAAGTAGAGCCCTGACATTTAAAATTAGTCATTTGGAACTTTAAAACTGCACAAGAAGTTTATTAAAAGCTACTGTTTACATCCCATAGGATAGGTTGTTGTTTTTTTTGCATTCTTTTACATTTTAACAGTAACCTACCTATTCGTTCGTGCTCGATGTTTGACTTATTGTGACTTTATTTATTTATTTATACATATAATTTTATTTATTTATATATACTTTTTTTTATATGGTCCACTTGTGTCCACATTTATGTAATCCTTTTAATTAAGAAATGTTTGTTTACAACTGTCCAGGGTTTCTCTGGTAAATGTGTTTTACTGAGCTCTCTCCTAACCTTTCTCTTCCATCCTTAACCCATGGAGACTTGCTCATGAGCAAGCAGCAGAAGATTCCAGTAGAAAACCAATCATGACATCAGCAGACATTAACAACGCAGTGCATTGTGGGATTTTAGGACACTGATACTATGGCAGAGACAGGCTGGCAGCGCGGTTCGGTTTTGTTTACTTAATTTAATGTACAATACGATGAAATGGTGAAGGCTTGCTGTGTTATCAAGTGCCACAATCACTCTCACGACCATAGGGGGAAACCTTTTGCAAATGGAGTGCGTTTTTCAGCTTCCAAGCTTGGAAGTAAAACTGAGGATCATAGGTCAACACAACATTACCCAATGTGGTCTAAGTGAAAGACAATAATAAAACACAGAAATAATAGCCTTACTGTTTTACACTAATCACCAGAAACATTTAATATTAGTGTTTTGTGTAGGTTAGCTAGTTATAACTTATACATTAAAGCTAGGTAAGCTAGATCTATCTTATAAATTAAAGCTACGTTAGCTAGTTATTTATAACTTATAAATCAAAGCTAGGTTAGCTAATTATAACTGATCAATTAAAGCTAAGTTAGCTAGTTATTTATAACTTATAAATTGAAGCTAAGTTAGCGAGTTATTTATAACTTATAAATCAAAGCTAGGTTAGCTAGTGTGAAAAAAAATGGTACTGGTGCTTATGCTAACAATTGCTAAAAATTATTACTATATCAATGACAATTGCTAAATAACCAATATTTCAATAACAATTGCTAAATAATTACTTAATCAATGTTTAGTTAAATCTTAATTTCTAAATAATTACTTAATCAGTATTTTGTTAACACTTATATACTCAGAATAATGTGTGTGCATTAATGCTTAGCAGTTACTTACAAAACAGGGCCTGCCAGTAAAACTCTTTGCAACATTGTCATGTATAATGGAAAATTATGTACTTGTGACAGAGAAGTCAGGGAGTCAGTCAAGGGTAACATTGAATTGCCTTTATAAAATGTGTGCTCAATGTGAGGGGTTTTGTCTTTAAATGCTTGTGTCTGTGAAATATTCTTTGAACTCTTTTCTTGATTTTGGAAGATGTTCCCAGGGATCCCTGCTTTAATAAATTGTTATTTTGCTGATAATCAAGTATCCTGTCTTTCTATACTTTATCTCTATTTCGGGCATCCATCAAAAGAATCCAGGGGGAATGTACTGGAAACGGCGCAGTAAGGGGTAGTGCGATTTTCCCAACAATTGTCATAACTTTCTGTATTTTTGTTTAGCTTATTGCACGGTACATTTGTTTTGATTGAGTGTCCTTAAACTACCCAGCATGCAACGCACCATTACGTCATTGCTCACATTGCTATACCTCAGCTCATCAAAACCCAGCGTCAGAAAAGAAGCTACTGTGTAGACTAATTACAAAACACTACTTGATCATGTTACAATGCTAAGCTCTGCTTGGCTATGCTAAGCTATGCTATGTGACTAGCATAAGCTATCAGACACACAAAGACTCATTTATACTCCCTTTAGATACAAAATTAAATACATATATTACAAACATTACAAAGATTTGAAAACGGTCCAGAGAGATGATAAGCGGCAAGAGTGTAAACTTGTAGCGCAGAAAACGAGACAAGGGTCTAAAAGCAGCAAGAGTGCGCAATTGTAGTGCAGAAAACGGGCCAAAGAATCAAAAACCGCTGAGAGTGTGCACTTGTTGTGCAGAAAACTGTCCAGGGAGTCGATAAGCGAAAATGCTTCTGCTTGTTTCTAGCTTAGAAACAAAATAATATGAACTGCCACTTTAAGATAGAACTGGGTGAATTTTTTTAATTCAGAACTATATGCTCGCATTGTGCACGGGCCCCCTGAAATTACAAAACCCGGTCACTGATATCAGCCACTTTGTGCAAACAGTACAGGGTAAGAACACATTAGAAGAGAACCACCAAAAGAATTTGACTCTGGCATGATTCTCTAATATGAGACCCCATTTACAAGATGCATTAATAACAGATTCATATCCAATCAAACCATTTCAGATGGATGGTCTAAAAGGCATTGAAGCCACATTATAAGAGCGTAAACATAACAGTCTTTATAAGACTCATTTGACAACTGAAACCTATCCCAGTACAATCAAAACAACAGTGATTATTACCATAGTGATTGAAATTGCATATTTCATCCCATGCAGCAATCAGATTTCAGTCTGTCTAACTGGACAGATTTGACTACCAAGAGTAAGTATATGTGACTAGTACCTGAATTTGTACCCTAATATTATTTTAAATCACATAAAATGTAAACACCGGGTGTAAACGGGGTCTAAGAAATTCGATGAAACAAAGTTTATATACAAATAGATGTATCAAAGTCTGAGTTTATTAAAAAGCCTTTATCAAAACAATCATGAACATACACATATCCACATAAAAAATATACATCAGTATTAACATAATACCTCCGGTGTCTGTTTGGGGGTGGGGTGTGGGAGGTGGATGCAGACCTCTACACAGTCTCACACACACACATACATACACAGCAGAGCCCAGATCTCTACTCTGTAGTGAAAGTTCATTGATACATAACTTAGATACGCACACTAACATGTACCTGTGTGTGATAAACAGTTGTTTCATTTTAGGAGGAGCCTTATATTAGAGGGATTCAAGTTCATTCTATATCTGGTGTCCGTGGTCTATTCTGGTTCTGATGGAATGGAACACTCCCTCCTGAGAATGTCTGCCAGGTTGGGCTCTACCTCAGATAACATGGAAACCAAGAACTGCACCTAAAGACAAAAGAGAGAGAGAGAGAAATAGAGACAAGTCAAAGGAGAGAATTTATGAGACAATAATATAAGATAAAATATACAGGACAGGGTGCCTTGAGAACCAGGGCTGAGAAACACTCCAGTAAAAATGCTCTTTAAAAGGTTAAAGCAGCATTATGCAAGAATTATTTCTTGTTACTGGGTTCTCTTAATTGGAGCAGTGCAAAGCACACTTTGAGATACTTCACACATGCATTTGTGGACAAGCTGAGAGATCTAGAAGCCTCACTGAAAGTGAAAGAAGAACATGGACACAGTATGGTAATATTAAAGAATTGCATACAAATCTGACTCAGCTTACAGAGTGTTACACACAATGTACAGCCGACTTGACCAGAGTTATATTGCACAGTTAGCAGCATGCCAAGCCCAGAGTAGCATTGATGGACAAACTGTTTGCTTTCTGATTAAACTGCCCCAAAGCTAAAAAAATCCTTGGGGTGTAACAATCGCAAGACTCATTGTACAAACTGCATCAAGTTTTTAAATTGATAATTTGGATAATTTCTGGACTGGGATTACATTTTGGCATTGTATATAGAGATGAACCAATCATTTTTTATGTGGTGTTAATTTCTTTACTGTTCTTTACTATAAACTTTAAGTTGCTACCTTCATAAGGCATGATATTTATGCACACTTTACAAGTAGGTCTGACTGAACTTGGGCCAGATATGGTAAACAAAAAAACAAAAACTTTTTCTATTCTATTCCTATCGATCGAAATCCAGGGTTTCTGCTGCCCTGCGCAAAGTTCATATTTTACTCTAGTTTTAAATGGGAAATTGCAAGGATGTGTGACCATGCAGAGCAGTTGTATTCTGTTTGATCATGTGATCGGCTCTTAGGATCGGCCAAGTTACAAAAAAGTCTGCCAAAACACTGATTCTTACATCTCTAGTTCTCCAGCTTGTGGCATAATGTTTACACTCAACATTCATTAACATGACAAATCTGCTGACATTTGTACATCTGTACATTTTCAATTCCATTCTTTAGATTGAGGGAGTGGAATATTCAGAGAATAAACTCACAGATGTGATGTTCTGGGGCAGGAGTGTCTTTAAAGCAGACACACAGATCTTCTCACTGAAGTCATCTTGTCTCACCAACTGTGACATAGTGTCCTACAGATCACACCCACAAACACACATTTAGAATTAGTGCACTTCTGTACAGCCTGTTTCAAACACCTGTGTGTGCAGGAGCACATCAATCCCACCTTGGGTAAATCGGGGAGAACAGTGCAAAGTAGCTCCGCTGCTATCTCAACCAGGGCCTGGAGCTGTACATCTGTGTCCTCCTGATCTCTCACTTCATCTGTCTGTCCATCCCCTGACTCCTGCTTTCGTTTATGCCCAGCTTGCTGATTTTCAGTATGAAAGTACAAGATTCGGAAAAGACTGCCCACCAGTGACAGACCTGCACCAAATAATAAACAAAAGATGCGTTTAGTCATAAAGTAGGGACGCATCGAATGTTTGGAAACTAGAAAAAATTGAAAAGAAAAAAAAAAATGCTAAATTTCCCTCAGAATCAATAAAGTATCTATCTTTTTACCGAAATAACAGAAAAAAACATCATTTTATATTGCAGTTTTTTGCAGTGGTCACAGCTCTCCTTTCTCAGACCCCAGTAGGGCTCCATTTTGAAAAAGGGACTAAGGGAGAAAGCAGGCAGGATGGATGCAAAAAGGTGACAATTTAAATAAATAACTTAAAGGCAATTCTGATTAGTATTGCTTTACTAAAATAATTGTATTGTGCTTTGTTGAAATACTGGTCTGCTGGGATGTAAAAATGTTCAGTAAATATATGAACCTGATGTTGTGTAAAATAAAATAGAACAGTTGAATAAAATACATACATTTATTGTAAAATGCACAGTATTATAAAATGCACAGGATTTATAAATGTATAGAAAAATGTTAAAGAAGACTTCAGGTGTGTGTTTGTATGTGTGTGTATTCTTACTGATGTCTCTCTGAAGGCTACTGTATAAAGTAGAAAGCAGAGCAAGTGCAGGAGCCAGGAGAGCCTTCTGCTCCTGCAGGACAATAGAGGGGTCCCCTGGCTGGACCAAGTCTTCACACACAACTTCACACACAAATGTCCACAGTGCCTCTCCACACCCTCCTTCTGACACTGCATAAGAAAAGAGAAATAGGGAGAGATTAGCCCTTAAAGTTTTTAATAATATTAGGCATTAAGGTCCTAAAAATGTCAAAATATTTGGGCACCAAACTGTACACCATACTATATACGTTCTAACATATAATGCAGTTTTACAAGGGTAAAAAACACTGATAATGCAACAAAAAGCATTACAATGCCTTGAAAAAGAACAAATATCCTATCAATTGTGATGTTTAATGCAATTACACTGTTTGAACACAAAGCAAACATCCAAGACCAATCAACACCACACTCTATTATGTCATTCATCACACTCCTCCTGCCTCCCAGCTCTAGTGCTGTTAATAGATTATATAAAAACTGCACACATCAGTGATTTTTTCCATTTTGGAGTAAAATAAGGTTGAAAGACAACAGGAAAGACCGAAACTGTTTGGGCACCCTTATCTAAATGAGACATTTTGGTTTTAATTAAGAAGCGAATCTTAATGAAGTGCGAATTGGCGGCAGATCCTCCAGACTGCAGTGCCTCCAAGCTGACAACCAGCTGATAAACTTCATCATGAAGCAGAGAAAAAGCAATGTCAGGCAAGAGGGGAGACCGAGTACGGGGAGGCCTCATTGCAGTCCCACTACAAGTTTTGAATTCAGCCATACTATAAATATACTATAAAATATTGTAATATGCACCTCTGGAACAAGAACAATGGATTCAACAATTCATTTACAATCTTACAATTTACAAAACATTTTAAATGACAACAAAAGACTCACCAAGATTCTGCACTCCTTCATCTACTGTAGTTAGGAGTTGAAGAGCATGCAGATACACCTCAAGGGCTTCTGGACTCTCCTTCCTAAAACAAACAAACTTCAATAAAACCTCTTTTTAAGCTTTCTTTTGTAAATAAAAAACTATTAATTTAAATGCTACAATTTAGCATTCTGAAATAACATAAAAAAATACAATTTTACAAATACAAACAGACTCAATCTGTTAATAAGATGAAAATGTATCTTTGCATTTGTTGCACTGACCAATGCTAGGGCTAGACCCCCTATGGAGGCTCAGCTGTAAGACCATTTTCCTTCATGCTTGGTGATTAGTTTTAGCAGATGAGCAAGCATGGGGGACCCAGACAATCTCTCCCCCTCTTTCCCTCTTCCCAAGACACGTGTTCAATTAATGTGTCTGACCTAAGCTGCACTGCGGCCTCCAGCAGAGAAGACGAGATGTCCTGGTGTGTGTCCTTGTCCGGGTCACTCTCCCCCGGCAGTCCAGACAGCCAGCTTTTCATCAGGTCCTCGTCCTCGTCAAATAGCTTATCAACCAGTTCCCCCACCTTCATCAACAATTCCACTAAGGACCCAGAGAGAGAGAGAGAGATAGAGAGAGAGAAAGACAGGTTAGGGTAATTTTAGGTCAAAACAAAATCAAGAAGAGATTAAAGGAGACCATGATTGGACTTAACACAATGTGCGGTAATAAAGTAGAGTGATCCCAGACATTTTGTCTCAGGGATATCCTCCACACAAATAAATAATATTGGGACAGTCTACATGGACAATACAGGTAAAGGTAGACGGGTTTTAAAAAAAGATTTTAGTAATGAAGTACAATGCATTCAATATATAATTTAATTAAAATCAAACAGTGTGCGAAGTTTGTTCTCTATGGAAGGGTTGGGGTGGTTTCTAATTTAATCATCCTCATGGGCAATATTTTAGATAGCCCTGATCTAAATCATTTCATACCATTAGTAGAACTGCACATTATAAAACAGAGGTTGTTGCATGTGGCAGCCTGCTGCTGTATTCTCTGCAGCCACAAGGGGGCAACATCGGGTTGAGACAAACAAGTCACCAGAAGCCTGGGGAAAAACACAATAAAGTGATAAGGAACATCGTAACATCAAAATATTCCTAATATTCTGTATATAATAAGTCAGAGGTGCTCAAACCTGGAGATCTACCACCCTGCATACACCTATTTTAGATAATAATGGCGTTCATGATCAGCTCAGTATTATAAGTCAGGTGTGCTGTATTTAAATTCTTCAGTTGGTAGATCTCCAGGAACAGCATTGGAACAGCAAGTCAATGCAGTCTTTTCAGAAGGACTATGTAAGTATCTGGTTGGAACTGATTTCTCCACCATGTATGAAACGCAGTTGGTGATTGTAGATTCCACACTTGAAATTTTACTGTATATTACTGTCAGGAACAGCCTGCAATTTCTGTTACATATGCTGGTATAGTATGCAACTTGCCATTTGCAAAGTTATACATAAAGCATAGCTCATACATATATTAGCTTTCTCACCTGCAGGTCTCCAACAGTGTGGGAGGATCACTGTCACCCAGCAGTAACAGAAGCACATCACTGGGGGGGAAACGAAACATTTGATACCATTGTGTGTTTTGACAAAATGTAAACTAACCTAACAAGAAAGACAGCAGCATGTTTACATACCCTAGGTCAACATTCTGGCTCAATGAGACACAGGTATCATGGAAACAAGCCATATTTCCCAGAATTCCCACACAGATTTCCTGTAACAGAAAGTGAAGTGTTATGCAGCAAACTTAAGTGAACCACTGCAGCAGAAGCAATTAATATTTTAAACAGTAAAGCTGCATGATTATCACCTTTATTCCAGTCAAGAATCAAGTACAGCACACAGCACTATTCTGTAGTAACTACCCTTAAACTTTTGTGTAAAATTTTCTAAACAAAATGAATGTCAATATCAATGTTCATAAAGTTTAATCGATTCCACTTTCTGAGGCGTTATTATTTTGTGTTTTTTTTTAATGCTATTCATTATTCACATAATTTAAAGATTTCCTATCAGCTTCATTCTAATAATAAAATATATTCTTTAACCAAAGTCAGTGTTCTAACTACAGCAGCAGTTATGTACGGTCAAGTTTAAAATATCAATCTTTAAAGAAAGTATTTTCATTTATTAACGGATATAGGCCCTAAAGTTTTGGAAAGCAGGTTACATGGCCTCTCCCTGTACTGATGTGGACTGAAGAGACAGGATTAAAAAGAAACACTATGTTTAATCAAGACACCTACGGTAATCCTGAAATGCTCCCAAAAAGTTAAGTTGGATTCCACAGCCCAATTCATTTGCATGAGTGTGTGTTCACTTCTACATATAGGTTTAATGCAGAGGTTCCTATTCCATATACCCCCACACTCTAACTTACAGTCAGGCGTGGATTACGAGACTTTGCAATCACACCCAGTAAGATGTCTGGAGCCTTAAACTCTTGAAGAAAACCAGCCACATCCTAAAACAAAAGAAAGATACAAATACATTAGAAAAATTTAAAAATTAAATTAATTTAATGGACATTCCAGTACCTTAATAAACAGAGTTAAGGATCTTTTGTTAATACTGTCCTAATACTCACTGATAATGACATAAGCAATAAGCTTGTTGGAACAGATTTTTTTTTTTACATCAAACATGAGTTTCCCCCAGAATTTTTCAGAGCTGCACTTGCTACCCACTAGTTTAAGTGGTCTCTCTGGGTCATGTCCAGGAACAAATGACTCCAGAGATATAAATGATTACAAAGGGTTCTATTTTCACTGCTGATGACAAATACAATGCATAGAATTACAGAACATACATCATAAGCGTCTTTGACAAAATTCTGTATTTAGATAACTATAATCAATGATACCACCAGCTGTCAACTCTGATGAGGGATTGGTGGGATCACAACATCCAGTGTTCTCAGTGCACTGAGAAGGAAGTAAATACCTGGGATATTTATTGATACAGGCTTTTAGGTTTAAGAAAGCACACACCAGAAGGTAATGTGATCTTTTCCCTGTACAGATGAGGAGTGAAGAGTCTAAAAGAGATTAAAAGGGAACATTATTTAAGATTGAAGTGAGCTTAGTCAAGACATTCAATCCTCAAATGCTCCCCAACAGTTGAGATGGCTTCCACAGCCCTATACCTGGGACAGGTATTTACTGTCTCCTTAAGGCAAACAAACACTGGATAGACTCCTTTACTGCAGAACTGTGACAAATCATACACACCTTATTCATGGCCATGTCCCACACTTTACACAGCTCATCCTCATGCTCCTCAGACAGTTCCTGCTCTTCCTCTTTGGACTCCTGATCTGTCACCATCTACAGGACAGGGAAAAAAAACTTAAAAAGGAATGCATGCTGCATTTACACCTCAAAGTTTCCATAGTTAACAAATACATCTCTGAACACACTGACAAACATATATGATATGAAGACATGGCATTAATAAATGTATGCACTATTTATGTTGGGTACTATAGCATAGCAGCAATAATATGTGCTGAGTTTTTTATATCTTAATATACCTGAATAAGTTGGGTTAAAGTGCTAAAGAGCCAGTGTTTGCTGTACACTGTTTCTCCAATGGCATCAGCCTCTTCCACTATTTCTTCATCTCCCTCAGGAGGTGGTGATGGGTTACGGTCCATCTCCGGTGAGTCTGGGCATGATGACGAACTGGACTGATCATCGTCTCCTTCCTCAGTGCAGTTATCTTTATGATCTGAGGATGTAAACAGCAAAGAAAACAGTGTTGGCTCCAAGTACACAATATATCTCTAAAATAATCTCCAAACCAAGAACTCCAAACTAACACAGTCTGAAATAAATGGTTCACCAAGGGCCATTATTAGCTAACCTAAGCTTTTTACATGTTTTGCATGTTCTTGGTTTTTCCAAACAGGACGCAGGAACTTACAGGTTCAGGAAATTACTAGTTTGAATTACACAAGTAAAAAGAAATTAATATATCCTATCCAAACCTAGCTACAAGTTTATAAGTACTTAAAAGTATTTGTTTGGGGGCATTTCCAACCCACCAGTTCCTAATAGCTAGCTGTGAAATTTAAAATGAGTGAATGCAGTCTAATAACAGATAACAGCGTTCAGTCCGTAGTTCTTTGCAGACATAAACAGAAATAATATTGAGCTCTAAAGCTAAATAGGTTAGCAGTTATCTAACCCTAACTTACCTAGTTAGTAAGTGTTCCACATCAGCTACCCTGATGCTAGTTAACGTTACAAAGTACAAAACCATTTCACTGTTTAGCTTTTAAAGTCGTTTTTGGTCAATTTGATATGGTTACAACAAGAAACATTACAGACACAACTAGCTAAGGCTAAATATCTAACAAACTGAATAAGAATAGTAAGGAGAAGTGAAATATTCCGTTCCACCTTAAACAGTGGTAATATTCGGTAGTGCTGTACAGGCACCACAGTTTAAGGTGGACCGGCGGGAAATACGCTAACAACACGCTGCTAATGGGAATCTATCTTCATATCAGTGGAACAGAAAACAGTAATATGTTGAAGTAAATCTGAGCGCCTGTCTCACCCATGAAGACTGAAGAACTACAACCAAACTACAGAACCAGCGGGATTTGTGGGTTTAAACCGGCTCCGATTCTGTTTCTAACGCCTTCTTCTTCTTCTTCTGCTCTACAGCTCAGTGTTTACACAGCTGACCGCACACCACCACCTACCGTCCTGTCAGAGATCTGCATTCGCTTTATTAGTCTCCTGTCAGCTAAAGCTAGAGATTCATACAAACAATTCTGAAGAGATCAATTCAAAATGATCAGTTCCTCTGATTTTACTATTTATATCTATATCTTTGGGTAAAATGAACACTGTTTTTATTCTATAAACTACAGACAACATTTATCCCAAATCTCAAATAAAAAAACATTGTCATTTAGAGCATTTATTTGCAGAAAATGGGAAATGGTCAAAATAATGAAAAAGATGCAGAACTTTCAGACCTCAAATAATGCAAAGCTGAAAACTGGACTCAGAGAATTGGATTTAGAGAATACGAACTTACTGTATGGTTCAATATTTATGGTTATTTTTAAGCTTCAGCCTGGCTTTTAATGGTTATTAATTACATTGCAAATACTTAAAAAACTTTTAATAAGCAGTTACAACCAAAGCTATCAAGTAACTAAGTACAAATACTTTGTTGCCTTACTTAAGTATACATTTTGGTTATCTATACTCTACAGGAGAACTTTTTACTTCTACTCCTCACATTTTAAAAATAACATTGTTATTCCTATTTAATTTCAGTTTGTTTTTATTCTGACTTTTTTTAATGGTAAAAAAAATATCCAGATAAATCTCTCCATCCGATAGAGTGAATTTGATTGTGGTTGGACGAAAAGTACAAATTCCTAAACCCTATTGATATATACTCGGTCTGTCACAGTTGATACTCCTTCTTCTACAGAAGTATTGTACACCCTAGTATCACCTGAGAACAAATACATGCAAATAAATGCTGTAAATGGGACTTTATTTTTATATTAAATTACTCAAACAATAATGTCCATTTAACTCAAACACATACCTACAAATAGAAAAATCTGAGAAACATGTCATTTTGGTTTAAAGTGGTGTCTTGTTTTTCTTCTAAGCTGTATATAAAAAACACAATATAGATCAAAAACAAATGATCCAGCCTACAAGCAAAAATAAGAACAAAGCCAGTGGAAATGCAAAAACAATTTTAGTAGAATCTTTTCATGATCTACACATCCTACTTTAAACATAGAAATCTTATTTGTATGTAAAGTCTGGTCAAAGTCATTAATAATAATAATAAACAGTAATAATATAATTTATTAGCCAGCTCTTTCATGCATACAATAATTTAAATAACAAAAATAATGAGGGCGTTGCTTAAAATGCCTGTAAAAACATCTTTTACTTCTAGCCTACTACAACATTTATCTGTCAAATAAAATAAGGCACTTGTTGAGGCCTCTTATTGTAGCAGCTAATCTAAAGTGAATATTTAAAGAAGAAGACAAGGTGTCATATTCTAAACAATTACTGAGCTACTGTGCATAATGAAGAAAAGGCTAGACAAACATCGGTTAATCCTGCAGCTCTGTGCACGCATGTTTAATGTTATGATACTTCAGTTGATGTGAAACTGTGTCTACAGTCTCTTGACTGATGGAGGACAGTTCATCAATAATTGGTGTCTGTTGGCGTCCTCCCTTTGCCAACACAGTCCTTGTGCTGAACAGCTATGGGCCCAGGTGCTCTGTGGATGGCAGCTGTCTCTTCTGGTCAATTAATTCTTCACTCAGCTGTGGCAGCAGGTGAGGGTGGAGGCGATACCTTGGACCAGTGATATCTTTGAAGAACTGTTTGTCCATGGAGTGGCTTTTGAACAGCAGGAACACTGGAATAACCTGTTTGACCACTTTTAAAAGAAGAGCCCAGAACTTGCTTGAAACTAGGCTTGAATCCAAAGAGAATACGGATTTTTATGGGTGTTAAAAAACTCATTTGAAGCCATTTTATTGTGAGAACAGATTTGTTTCGTTTAAACATTTAAATGAGCGCATGGTTTACACTGCATGATTCAATTGTAAAAATTGTGTCTGATCTATTTGTACAACACAGTGTCACTGCAGTGCTAAGAATGACCCACCACCCAAATAATGCTTACACTCTAATGCTCCTGTATGGTCCGTGGAGCTGATAAAATGCAAAGTAAGTGTAGAAACAAGGAGATGGTATTAATATTATGGCTGATTGATGTAGTTCAGAATAATAAATCAATGTATGAAAAAGGAAAAGGCAAGAAATTATTGGACATATAAACGATGAATTCTGTTAAAATATCATAACCGATTTTGATTGAAATATGGGCACAATGTCTGCTTTTGTAAAAAGATGTTAAAAATGTTAGAGCTGTTCCTTGAAACTGCTTTCATTTTTGTTATAAGTAAAAGGAGAAAAAGATGTATTTTTGAAATGGTTGAAAAGACGTTTATGTAAAGGCAAATATTCTGTGTATACTTGAAATTTTAAAGTTGAAAAGATGTATTTTTGAGGTGGTTAAATTTTTTTTTCTTTTTATCTTACACGTTTACACAAAATGTAATGTAGCTTCAACAAACAGTTCTGACATCTTTTTTTCCGGTATTAATGCACAGCTATTACAGAAGGATTCTCTGTGTAGGTTGTGAATGTTTATGTGCCATCAATCTTTAAATGATACTCATGCACAGACAGATAAAAAAATAACAGGAAATGGATGTTATTTCCCCTAAACTGTCCCCTGTGTACCAACATTTTCTGTCAGAAAACCTTTTTTGTATGTGTGTAGACCACAGTCTGTAAAGTCTTTCATTAAGTAAATTCCATTTATTGACATACAAACGCACACAATTTCTACCCTACGCTCATCAATGATTCCAGGTAGGCTCTGTGCTCACTGTGGTCATATTTGGAAAGAAGTTGAATATAAGAAGAATGGATATTCTGTCTTTTCTCTCACATATGTGTGTATATAGGTGACCTTGTTGTATTGTATATTTAGTGTCTCTCATTCTTTTATATTTATATTTTAACTCATTAATATTTATTTTTTATTTGTATTAATTATTACATTATAGATTAACATTTAAGACAAAAATTATGAAGAAATGTTATTTAAAAATTAGATAGTTGACAAAAAAGTTTTTGGCCTTCATAAGAGTTGAAGCTCAGAGTGAAGGAAGAGCTCAGCACCTCTAGAACTCCTTTAAGACAGCTGGAGAACCATTTCAGATTCTACTTCATGAAGAGTGAGAGAATAATGCCAAGAGTGGGCAAATCTGGGATCAAAGCAAACTATAAAGAATCTAAAGTAATAAAACATATTTTAGCTTATTTGACACTATTTTGTATATACTGTATGTATTCCTTCATAGTTTTGATATATTTTATAATAATAGACATTGTGGAGAATAATAAAAAAAATAAGAAAAAACATTAAATGAGAGGTGAATGTGGGCAAAAGTTTGACAGTTACTGTATATTACAATATTGAATCAAACCGGATTTTTTTTTTAACCAGATTTCACTAGAAGTCAGTGATCCAACATGACTTACAATTGATAATGTAATCTTTGTATCCAAGAGTGGAGTAAAATAAGCGATATTCTGTGCAATATAAATGTAATTTTACATAGCAAATTCTGTGATGTGACAATTATGCATGATGCTGACTCTATATATGTTTTGCAGCCCTACTAGTTGTCATGTATTCCTTTTAAATTCCAATTGTCAGCTATTCTGTTTAGGAGACTAAAAAATCAGTAAAGAGATAGCTGCAGATATATGACCAAAAGAGATGAGATTATTCTGGTAAACGTCTACAGCACTGAACATTACTAAACATTCAGAATTTCCCATTTTTCATTTTTATATTATATTTGATACGATTCATTCAAGTTCAAGTTATTGTTGAATTAACATGAGCTCCATGTGATGTAAACTTTTGAAGTCTATAGCTATTATGTTTTTGAAGCCTTTTTTTGAGCCCAGGCTATTTACCTTACTGTTAGATTAGTTTATGCAAAACTGCATAGTTACAGAGCAAAGAGTGCATATGGCATTGCTACAAGGAACTTGTAGTACAAGGTAATGACTAGTGTTTAGTGATTGGGACATTTGTGCTGTGAGGGTCAGCAAATATTTGCTGTCGCAACTTTACAAAGTCACAGTAAAGCCTTTGTTGTTGGTGTGGAGCCAGTCTGATCCTGTGGCTCCAGAATTAGAATACGCTCTGGAATAGCCCTCAATAACTATGTGTAAATGAGATGCGTCACTGCGGGGACTGTCCTCAGGAGGAGAGGACCAGGATATGGCCACTACTAAGTCATTAATGATACTTTAATTATACTTCTGTTTCCTAGACAAAGACAGATGGTACCCAGAGGACAGTGACGCACCCACATGCCTACAGCCTACAAGAGGATGTTAAAATCTTACCCAAGATATGACACACAGATGTCACACACAGATATTCATTCGAGCTGTCACACAAAAAAAAACAACTGATATCTCCATAATGTAACGTGTATCTCACTTCTTTATGTAATTTTAACCTGCAAAAAAATCACCATTGACATTTTTTAAGTTGTGTATTTTGTTTTCCTGTAAAGTTTTTTTTTTGTTGTTGTTTTTTTAAGGACTTTTTGTGGATGTCATCAGAGGTATACTGGTCTATGTACTTACAAATACAGGGGTTGCAGATCAGTTTCAGACTTTTGCTGAGCAGAAAGTAACTGTGGGAAGGAATCTAATGCTGACTTTTTTATCATTATTATCAAATAAAAAGGAACCTTTTGTGTACCTTAATTTTATACCATGCTGCAATTTACACATTGTACAATATAATTCAACACTTTGGTAATGTTTTATCATACAGCTCGTGTTTTAAAGTGTAAGTTCCCATAGCTTATGATGTAATTTCTCTACATACAAAATACTTACTGGGTCTTACTGGTAATTAAATGTCGGTACAAATAAAGAAATGTGGACAACAAGGAATGCATAAAGAGGGCAAATACAATACAAAACAACAACAACAACCAGAGACAAGAGAGTAAGCATTGGGTAACTATGACATTGATATTCAATTTGCCAAACACTTATGTTGTAATTTTCTTGTATGTGTTTTATTTGCAGCTCTGGAAAAAATAAGAGACCACTTAAAAATATATAAGTTTCTTTGTTTGTTTCCTAATTAAAGACCTTTGGAATACAATCAAGAGTAAGATGGATGTTCACAAGCCATCAAACCAAGCTGAACTGCTTGACTTTTTGCATCAGGAGTGGTATAAAGTTATCCAAAAGCAGTGTGTAAGACTGGTGGAGGAGAACATGCCAAGATGCATTAACACTGTGATTAAAAACCAGGGTTATTGCACCAAATATTGATTTCTGAAATCTTAAAACTGAATGGATATTAACTTGTTTTCTTTGCATTATTTGACGCGTGAAAGCTATGCATCTTTTTTTTTTTTTTTTTCAGCCATTTCTCATTTTCTGCAAATAAATGCTCTAAATGTCAATATTTTATTTGGAATTTGGGAGAAAAGTTGTCCGTAGTTTATAGAATAAAACATTGTTCATTTTACTTAAACATATACCTATAAATAGCAAAACCACAGAAACTGATTGAGAAGAGCTGTATATAATTTAAAAAATATTTTTGCTCTTTGTGTATGACAGTTAGGTTGGTTTGACTCCAGTCGCACTGCAGGGATTTATTATTATTATTGTTATATATATTGTTCCACTCTGCGGATGAAGGGGCGTCGTCCTGGTCTTATGTATGCCCAAGATGCGGCAGACCTCCGCCATGACCTCCGACTCGAAGTTCCTCCCCTGGTCGCTATGCAGCTCCTCCGGAACCCCGAATCTGCAGAAGAACTCCCGCACCAGGACATCCGCAGTAGTGACCGCCCCTTGGTCATAAAA
This sequence comes from Astyanax mexicanus, assembly GCF_023375975.1. Taxonomy (NCBI): domain Eukaryota; kingdom Metazoa; phylum Chordata; class Actinopteri; order Characiformes; family Acestrorhamphidae; genus Astyanax; species Astyanax mexicanus. The sequence goes on from NC_064409.1 coordinate 48,217,322, forward strand.
TAGACTTCGTAAAATAGTCCATCGCCACTAAGACATAGCGGTTCCCAGAGTCTGTCACCGGGAAGGGGCCCAACACATCCACGGCCACCCGCTCCATCGGGCCGCCGCACTGATAGGGGTGAAGTGGGGCGCGGGGCGCCCTCGCGGGGCCTTTCTTGGCGGCGCACACGTCACAGCAGTGCACGAAGAGCTCCACATCAGCCCTGCACCCAGGCCAATAGAAGCGTTGTCTCAGGCGCTTCAGGGTTTTGGTAACGCCAAAGTGCCTAGCCCCAGGCGACCCATGGACTCCCCGCTACCGGCGCCGGTCCGCCACTAGCATTTTGGCGGCCGCCTCGGAAGGTTGACGGCTGAAACGGGTTCTCAGCGCCCGCGTCAAGTCAGACAGCTCGCAGCGGCACTCCGCGGGGAGCTCGATCAGCACCCTCAGTGCGTCTCCCTGCAGCGCCAGACAGAGGTTGGCCGCCGTCTCAGCATCCGTCCAGGCCGCACGGCCCGCCACAATCTCCAGCTGGGCTTCGAAGGCCGTCCAGTCAGCGCTGCCGTCATAGAAAGACAGGCGGGGATGAGCTGTCAAGCTCGCCGTCAGCGCGCCGTCCACTCTGGGAGCCGGCGCCACCGACTCCACGCCGTCCTCGCGCCATCCGTTCCGCGGGCTCGACCGTCGGACAGCCTGCTGGCGCCGTCCGGTCTGGGTCCACTCCGCTGGTGAGTCTTGCCCCTCGTCCGCTGGTCCGCCATTTTCCTCTTCAGAGATGGTGCCCACCACTCTGCATAACCCCACCTAAAAGGGAGGCCCCACACCTGACATCCACTCACACACAGGCACACAGAGGCGGGCACACAGAGACAGGTACACAGCAGCCACACACACACACACAGACGCCACAATATTGTGGCGTCTGTGTGTGTGTGTGTGTGTGTGCCAGTTTTTAGCGTGCCTGTGGGGGCGGGGTATGGTAATCCGGGGCCAGCGGGGCATTATGGGGGTATGTTTTGGGTGGGTTAAGGGGACCTACCATCTTTGTGTTGGATAGCTGGGTTGGTGGCCTCAGGGCTGTTTGAGCTGTGTGGCAGTTGGGTTTCGCTCTCCTAGCCTTGTTAAAGGCTATAAGTGAGTGGCAAGCCTGTTAATAAAGAGCTGTTGAGTACTTGAAATGAGTCTCACGAGTCCTCCTTCCTCTTCCACGCCACATTTGGTGTCAGAAGCGGCCCTGCTGGATGATATGGAGCTGCTGGCAGGGGAAATCGAACGGCTGAAGAGGATAACGGCGGACCAGCGGACGAGGGGCAAGACTCACCAGCGGAGTGGACCCAGACCGGACGGCGCCAGCAGGCTGTCCGAAGGTCGAGCCCGCGGAACGGATGGCGCGAGGACGGCGGCGCCGGCTCCCAGAGTGGACGGCGCGATGACGTCACGCCGGCTCGCGGAGCGGATGGCGGGGAGTCGGTGGCGCCGGCTCCCAGAGTGGACGGCGCGCTGATGGCGAGCTTGACGGCTCATCCCCGCCTGTCATTCTATGATGGCAGCGCTGACTGGACGGCCTTCGAAGCCCAGCTGGAGATCGTGGCGGGCCGTGCGGGCTGGACGGATGCTGAGACGGCGGCCAACCTCTGTCTGGCGCTGCAGGGAGACGCACTGAGGGTGCTGATCGAGCTTCCCGCGGAGTGCCGCTGCGAGCTGTCTGACTTGACGCGGGCGCTGAGAACCGTCAACCTTCCGAGGCGGCCGCCAAAATGCTGGTGGCGGACCGGCGCCAGCAGCGAGGAGAGACTTTGGGCGTGCTGGCATCTGAGATGGCTCTGCTAACCCGCCAACCCGCCAACCCTGCATTTCCGCGAGCGGCTCAGAGAAGTCTCATGCTGGATAATTTCCTGCGCGCCCTAGAGCCAGACGAGCTGCGCAAACATGTGAGACTGGCCGACCCACAGACCCTGGAGGCCGCGGTGGAGGTGGCTGAGCGGTCCGAACTCATCCTGTCCAGCCATCCGGAACTGTGGGGGGCGTCGCCTGGAGCCCATGATCCACCGAGATGGGGGCGGAGCCGGCCTGAGGCGCAACTGGAGTGCTGGCATTGCGGGGGGCGTGGCCACAAGCGAGCGCAGTGCGGCCGGCCGGGAAACGGAGCCGGGACCACCAAGTGAGGGTTACGGTGGCCCCAGGGATTCTAGGCTTACCCTCGGAACCTGATCACGGAGCTGTCGGACCCGGCGGCTATTTTCTGAAGTGCACGCTGAATGGAGTGACGGTGGATGCGCTGGTGGACACGGGCTCGTCAGTGTCGCTGATAAAGCCTGAGCTCGCGAGGAGTGTGGCAGGCGAGTTTATGGTGGACTACAGCCGGCGCATCACGCTCTCTTCAGTCACCGGAGATCCTATCGCTCTCCTGGGATTAACGGAGCTGACAATTGATGTTGGCAAGGGCCCCTTTCAGCAGGAGTTCTGGGTTGGGCACATCAATGATCCATGCATTCTGGGCAAGGACCTGCTCGCACGCGTTGGAGCCGTCATTGATTGTGCACGGGGCTCGGTTCTGGTGACTGGACTCCCCGTAGAGGAACATGACGAGTGCGGGGTAAGTGAGCCGTCGGGGGGGGTGCGTGTGATTCGGTGCACGTTATGTTCGAGGGTCCGTTAGATGTGGGGTTAGTTATCGATCTGATAGAAGAGATGCTGGAGCGCAGTTGTGTGGGCTTATCAGAGCCCCAACAACTACGCTTACGCGACCTGATTGAGCGTTTTCGCGCTAGCTTCGCTGTGTCTGAGCGTGAGTGTACTAGGACTAGCCTGGCGTTTCATTCTATAAACACCGGTGACGCCCAGCCCATCAGGCTGAGACCGCACCGTCTGGCATTAGCGAAACGCGTAGCGGCTGAGCAGTTAGTCCGTGATATGGCGAGTGCGGGCGTTATTGAGCCTTCGAGCAGCCCGTGGTCGGCCCCGGTGGTCCTTGCAAAAAAGAAGGACGGGAACTGGCGTTTTTGCGTTGACAACCCGGCGAAGTGTAACCTGCTGAGGCAGCGCTTGAATTTTCTGGGCCATGTAGTGAGCGGTGCTGGTGTGGAAACCGACCCTAAAAAGACGGAGGCTGTCCGTGACTGGCCTGTCCCACGTAACGCGAAAATGGTTCGTAGTTTCGTGGGGCTCGCATCGTATTACAGGCGGTTTATCAGGGGGTTCGCGGACGTGGCGGCGCCGCTTCACAATTTAACTAGACCGGGTGTGACATTCCGCTGGTCTGACGAGGCAGAGCGAGCGTTCGAGGAGCTAAAAAGCCGTCTATGCAATGCTCCAGTTCTAGCGTATCCGAATATGTCGGGGAGTTTCATTGTGGATACTGATGCGAGCGACCGTGGCCTCGGAGCGGTCATGTCACAGGTTCAGGATGGCTCAGAGCGCGTGATAGCGTACTATAGCCGCCGCCTGGACAAGGCGGAGCGTAACTATTGCGTAACGCGCCGGGAGCTACTCGCGGTGGTCGAGAGCCTTAAGCATTTCCGACCGTATGTGTATGGGGTCCCATTTCTGCTGCGCACCGACCACGCCTCGCTACAGTGGCTCATGCGTTTCCGCGAGCCCGAGGGCCAGCTTGCGCGCTGTATATCTAGACTCCAGGAGTTTAGCTTCGAGGTTGTGCACCGACCGGGCCGTAGCCATGGTACGCTTTGTCTCGCCGGCCGTGTGCGGCCATTGACTGTAAGCATTGCGCTCGTGCGGAGGAGAAATCCGCTGAGACTGCTCGTTGCGCTGCAGTCTCAGCGGATGTGGCCGGCAGTGTAGCGGTGGCCCAGGTGTCCGTAGAACAGATCCGAGATGCGCAACGGGCGGATCGCGACTTAATGTGGGCATTACAAGCGCTCGAGGTGAATGTCGCGCCGTCGTGGGAGGAGGTGGTGCCGTTGGGTCCGGTCGCTAAAGCGCTGCGCTCCAACTGGGCTAGCTTTAGCTTATCTGATGGCGTGCTGTGTCATACCTGGGAGGATCCGGCGAATGGGCGGCGCGTGTTTCAGGTGGTGATACCGCGGGCGTTTAGGGATTCGGTCCTACGGGGAGTCCATGGGTCGCCTGGGGCTGGGCACTTTGGCGTTACCAAAACCCTGAAGCGCCTGAGACAACGCTTCTATTGGCCTGGGTGCAGGGCTGATGTGGAGCTCTTCGTGCACTGCTGTGACGTGTGCGCCGCTAAGAAAGGCCCCGCGAGGGTGCCCCGCGCCCCACTTCACCCCTATCAGTGCGGCGGCCCGATGGAGTGGGTGGCCGTGGATGTGTTGGGCCCCTTCCCGGTGATGGACTCTGGGAACCGCTATGTCTTAGTGGCGATGGACTATTTTACGAAGTGGCCGGAGGCCTACGCGGTGCCGGACCAAGGGGCGGTCACTACTGCGGATGTCCTGGTGCGGGAGTTCTTCTGCAGATTCAGGGTTCCGGAGGAGCTGCATAGCAACCAGGGGAGGAACTTCGAGTCGGAGGTCATGGCGGAGGTCTGCCGCATCTTGGGCATACATAAGACCAGGACGACGCCCCTTAATCCGCAGAGTGACGGGCTGGTGGAGCGGTTTAACCGCACGCTGGCAGCGCAGTTGGCCATGGTGTCGAGCAAAGGCCAGCGTGACTGGGACAAACATCTACCGCTTGTGCTGCTGGCCTGCCGCTCGGCCGTGCAGGAGACGACAGGGTTCACGCCGGCCCTGCTTATGTTTGGTCGCGAGCTGAGGACGCCGGTGGCTCTGGCTTTCGGGGCGCCTCCTGATGGGGGCGAGCACGCTACGGACGCGCCCTCTTTCGTTTCGCATCTCCTGTCCTCACTGGATTTAGCGCACGGTCTCGCGCGCTCGAACCAGTCTGCTGCCGGACGGAAGCAGAAACGCGCGTATGATACGCGCTGCTTTGGGGAGCCTTTATCTGTGGGGGCGAGGGCTTGGCTGTACAACCCTCAGCGTAAAAAGGGACTGTGCCCGAAGCTTCAGTCGGCATGGGTGGGTACGTGTGTGTGTGTGTGTGTGTGCCAGTTTTTAGCGTGCCTGTGGGGGCGGGGTATGGTAATCCAGGGCCAGCGGGGCATTATGGGGGTATGTTTTGGGTGGGTTAAGGGGACCTACCATCTTTGTGTTGGATAGCTGGGTTGGTGGCCTCAGGGCTGTTTGAGCTGTGTGGCAGTTGGGTTTCGCTCTCCTAGCCTTGTTAAAGGCTATAAGTGAGTGGCAAGCATGTTAATAAAGAGCTGTTGAGCACTTGCAATGAGTCTTACGAGTCCTCCTTCCTCTTCCACGCCACAATATTTTAATAATAAAAAAAGCCAGACTGTCAAAAATACATGTATTTAGGTGTTTTTTTATTAACAGACAAAACAATGAGAAATAAGGCGAGATAAAATCAACCTTATATGTGAGTCACTCTTTCCGGCCATAGCAGCAAGAGGGTGGGGGCAAATCAACTGCAGTTTTCACAATACCATGAAAAAAACACGTTTACAGGTTCCTGAATGTGACACACATTTGTGACATCTGTACCATGACGGTTTAGAATAAATACACATATCATTATATCTTAGTGCTGAGCCTTATTCCGTCTCAAGTACAGCCAAATGTAGTCTGTATTTGATTGTAAACCTGTGAATATGTTTCTATAGAACGAGTTAAGTTAAATTACTTATGTCCAAACTAAAAACAACGATTAACATTTACCAATACTATAATTAGATGCTCAGAAAAGACGTCTAAAATTACTTGAATGATCACTGACTAGACCAGTGCCCAAGGGGATCTGACTGCCAGGGCTCACTAGTTATAGACAGATAAAAGCTCTAGGTCCTGATGCAGACAAGTTCCACTACCCATTACACTACCATCACCATGCTTTACAGTTAATTTCAGTTCAAAATATTCAGCCCAGGACACATTCATTCTTAGTATCATATGCATTTTTAGTAAGACCTTTTTTCTTTTTTTTGTTGTCCTTGTCAGTCAGACCCATTCTTGTCCAATATTTGTTGAGTCATTGTTCACTGATCTTAGCTATGGGAAAAAGGAACTGGAGAGGTTAAGAGGCTACTCCTTGTCACATCCTGGATGATTTGTATCAAGTCAGGTCACCATGATTATGTTTATCTCACAGTGATTAAAAAAAAATTTTATCTTTTGGAATGGCCTACGCCTAGTCCCAAAAGGCTTCAAAAATACAGCATAGAACAGAGACAACAATTTGAAATCAAAATAGAGTTATAGCATGTTATAAGGCCCTATCCAGATGGGATTAGTTTCTCAGAAGGACATCTGTGAAAAACATTTCACACTGATAAAACTTTTGCATCCGGACTGCAATTAAAAAAACAGGAGGACCAGTGACTTTTTTGGATTTCTCGGTCACATTGCATCATGTTCAATAGCTCCTCCATTTCCACTCGCTGTTACGCCCCCAAAGTGTAACTATGGTGCGTGGCAGCAATTTCTTTTAAATAGCTATTTTATTAAATGTGAGGTGACGAAATTTAGAGATGTCCTTTCAGACGGGACTAAAATTTTCATTAGACCACAGAGTTTAGCGAAAAATAGTAGGTAATACAGTAACCTGTAATTTTGGATGTCTGAGAAATGTCTGAGAAAAGATGTAAATGGTCTTTCCGGACAGGAATAAAATCACAGAGGACCCCCAATAAAAGAGAAAACTACCCCAGAACCCACTGGGCTATATAGGTTAGATATTTTAAGGGGGTTGGGGAATTATAAGCAAATTTTATATCACATCATTGTTTTTTTAATGACAATGGCTTATTGGACGTTAATTTTTAACTTTCAAGGAAATCATTTTTAGAGAAGTTAAAAAACTGCAAACACTCTTGGAATATCTTTGTTCTCTTTGAGATTGTGAAGATCTTTGTTTAATCTTTCTATTTGTCTTCATTATCAGTGATGATATGGTGTATTTCCTCACTCTTATGATGAACACATTTATGGTCAGATCCTCTTTCTGAAATAGTTTTATGACCATCAATAACATACTGTAAACGATGATCTCTAAAGCAAGCAATGGAAAGTAATAAAGTCATTTGAGCAATACTGAGCATTTGAGTAATCCATACACATGTCTGTATACAAAAACAAACTATATCTCTCATTGCAGCTTTTTGGAAAAAGGTAATGTGCCATCATCAACCAGGAAGGTTCTATTTCTAGCAGTGATTTAGTATAATTTTAATAATAAAACAAAATTGCACTCCAGCATGGAATTACTAGAGAAAAAATCTGACCTCAACTTTTTCACCTAACCTTAACTGAGCATTCTTTCCACTTACTGAACACAAAACTGAAAGCGGACAAATGAATAAATACTGCAGAAATTGCCTGATACATAGCACACAGGAAACTCAGCATCTGGTTATGTCCATGGGTTCAGGCAATAATTGATAGAATTATAATATGAGCGTAATTTCCAAATAGTTAAAGCAATTATTTTGACTCAGTTATTTTTATTTAACTCTTTTTGTTAGTTTTCCAGACAGGTATTAAGCCTAATCCTTGACCACATATCTTTTTCAAAAGAGAATCTTTATTCAAAGTGCTGTAAAGTCCAGGCCTTGGGTTAATTTCTGGGAAACTGCCCAACAACTACACATCTTGTTTTATTTCAGATTCACTGAGGTGGTGTTCAGAGGCTGTATTATAAAGATTTCAATGTCTCTAAAGGTGTTAGAGACTAATCCTTTTACTTTACCCAAGCAAGATTACCCTTCACCCCACTCCCCACAGTCCTGCATTCACATTGCGCTTAATGTTCCGGGTCCAAGCATGCTTACATCATCAAGATGTGCATTTTTTGTTGAAGAAAATAATCTGGGTCACATTCTTGATTTGGACTGTGCATATGCCGAACATCACACAGAAAGAGGCCAATTTCCGAATATTGATAATAAATTCAAAATTGAGTCAAGTGAAATCAGGGAGCCGTTCATTCATGTTTTTTTTTCTTATTGTGATTAGGTGACATGGATGAACATACCTTCACACAGCTATGATGCATCCTGGATTTTCAGTATGTGTCTTCAACTTCAAGTCAAAATGACACACAAAGGGTTTTTCATATCTGTGACACATATGTTACCATGGGATCTTATAGGTTAAATTATCAAGTGAGAGATAATCTTGATGTACCATTCATATCATCTATTGTGAAAACACCCTAACACCCTGTGTTTCTGTCATAAGACAATATGTAAAGTGAATAGTGTTTTTGTTTTGAAACAAATTCAGAAACAATGTACACCCTTAAAAAAGTATGTCAGATTTATTGTCTATGTAAATGCTAAAATAAGCACTTCATAGCTGTCTGCATCAAGTCAGGTGGAGCAAATAGAATAATAAAATAATTAAAATAGTCAATATAATAAAAAAAACATACCTCCAGATTTGTTTTTGGTCTAAGGTTTCTCAAACACTTCAATATTCTTAACAAAGATATTCATTCAGCTTGAGCTCTTCCTTTAAACGATGACTGCTATGATGAGTGTAATTTAACAAGCAATGACAAGCAAAAAATCAAACCTATGAGGATTTCATTTATTTAGAACTCTAAACTGTTAGGATCCATGGTGAATCCCAAGCTCTCTGTGAAATGCTTGATCAGTTGCAGATAAGAAGGTTGCTGACTTCCTGGGATAATTAGATTATTTTTTCCCTGAGTTCCATGGGGTTGTGGGGTGAGGCAGGCTAAGTTTGGGTAAAAATCTTTCATAAAAAATTATTGTAATATTGCTAACACTTTATTTTGATGGTCTCCATGTAGAACACATAAGGAATAATGTAGTAACTTAAAACCAAAATACATTTATGTAGCTTTTATCTGAGGTGCTGTTAACTTGTGGTTTCTAAAGCTGGTAACTGACAACACAACTGATGCTCTATAGCACATTAAGAGAGGAAGAACTTCAGTTATTAATTATTGACAAGTTCAGCACAGCTGTTATCTGAAAGCCATGCCAGGTGACTATACCTCAAACTCAAAAATATAAAACATATTCTGCTGTGTTTAACACATTTGTTAACTAAATACATGGACTTTAGTATTAATCTGCAATGTATAGAATTTTTAAGTAATAGAAAAACACTGAATAGTGGCCAAAGTGGTGGCCAAACTTTTGACTGGCACTGTATACACAGATATATATCATTCCTCATGTATATTTATAAATTGAAACACTGTTTAATTTAGTGAAGAAAGTGAATAAATAAAGTGATAAAATAATGTTTATGTACTTATAATCTTCTTTCTTCAAATAAAACATTTTATTACAAAAAATACACCGTCAGCATTCAGGAAAAGTGAATTCGTCCACTTTTTCCATATGCTAATGAATGGCCTGATTACTCTCACTTTGCTAAAGGTGCAAACTTAACAGCTCAAAAAACAGGAATATGCCCCTATATTTCAGAAATTGACATGCCTATGCATTCAGACACACACACACACACACACACAGTCACATTCACACACACACACACACACACACGTGCATACCCACACTGGACCATTAAGATACCAGCCTGGTCTTTTTTGTTTGTCATGTCTCAATAAAAGTGGCATAGATTGAGAGTTCCTCCCAGAAAGGCAGGGCAGTCGTGAAGATTGAGCAAGACGCATATAAGGGGGCCGAGAAAGAACAGAGGAAGCAATACCTGCACTTTACCCAAAGGAGTGTGGACAGACCCACCTCCAGCCCATCATGGAGTGGAGACCAACTTCGCTCTGTGTTCTGGTCCTGGCTCTCACCTGGGGCCTCCAGGTGAACGCTATTAGGGGTAAGAGTTGGTGAATGCTATTGAATCATATTGCGGAAAACACATCATGTTTTTGAGATTCTCTTTAAAGGATGTCTCTGTTTATATTTCTGTTATGATTTTTAAAACCAACTCAACATTTACCAATGCAAAGGTTGGGTTACAGTAAGAAAGGTCACCTTATTTGACTCTGGGAGGAAGCTGCAGAGTTACAGTATATGCAGACATTTTTCACTGTGAAAATTAACTGTGTTGTCTGTGATAATCTGTTTCATGTAAGATGTAGTGGTTGGTAGTGGGTGGTGTTAATAACATAACCCATATATGTGCAATGTTTTAACACCAACAAACGATATATAGGGAAGAATCTGTTATGAATGGGTGACATATGTTTAATACTTATATATTGTGTGTCTACAACAATAGCTTAAAAATAATAAGATGTATCTATAATGAGAACAATGTAAAACATATCTTCTGTGAATCTTCATATGAATCTGTGTTCTATTTACTTAACTTACTGAAGTCATTTCTCACAGCTGGGAATGATGTCACGCCCAAGTTAAAAGTATTCCAGTTAAACCCTTTCAGATCATTGTAAACTATTTCATTACATTTCCTACATTAGCTAACATTAGCTAAATACTACGGTTACTACTACATCACTACTACCATATTTAGCTAAAGACTGATAATCATTTATCAGGGACAGGCCTACAGTAGATATAGAGAACGCTAGCCTTGGAAGCCCATATCCTACACCATTTGTGCTTTACCTGCTCATGCACACCTGCTATAATAACGTGTCTATTGCCATATTGTGTTGGCGTGTTAAAGCAGGGAAATCACCAATCTTTGAAAGCATTAGCTGTGTTTGGAATTGCTCCCTATTACAGATTTACTGCACTATATGGTGTGTTATTTATTTTGTATTTCTGTTTGAAATCTCAACAGTATATTTTATTACCTATCAAAATGCATTACGAAATGTAGAGTATAAAGTATACACTGTATACCATAATGCAATTGTGTTAGATGTCCCCAGAGCAGCACAAATTTGCTTGTTCCCTAGTTTGTTCCCTAGACAGTTCACTACATAGAAAATTCACAACAGAGGTCTAATTTCCTGTCTGTTCAGTTGCTAGAAGTTTAAGGTAACAGTTCTACTCATAAGTTCTTCAAATTGTGAGTAGTAAAGTTTGTAAAAAGAAAAGGGAACTAAAGCAGCACTGAACTGCAGCTGACACTATGATGAAATGAACAATATCTGATAGGATCTTTCGGGCATGCACCATCACTGACTTGCGCACTATTTGTCCCTTTTGCAGTTATGAAAATTAAAGTGGTCATGTTTCATTCATAACTTCCTAAAACCACTTGTATTATTTAAAGTAACTGAAAGGAAGCTGGAGTAATGTGGTGTCATTAAAGGGCAAATGAGCTTAAACAAAATATTTAGGGTAAACATGTGTTAGGGTTTAGTCATATGTTCTGAACACATGCAAATTTAAAGATCATGTTTACTATCTGCTGTTGTGCCTTTTTCTCGAATAAAACATTTTTTTTTTTGCTGCATGTTTCTGTTCTGCTTCCTCAGTTCGCCGTAGCAACCATTTGGACAATGTCTGCAGCATGTGGGGGAATTTCCACTTTAAGACCTTTGATGGAGACGTATACCAGTTCCAGGGTATTTGCGAGTACAATCTGGTGTCTCACTGCCACGGGTCCGTGCAGGACTTCTCGGTTCATGTAAAAAGATCAGAGTTCACTGGAGACTCCAAGATCAACAGAGTGTTGGTTACCATTGGGGACATGGCCATCAAGCTCACCAAGAATCTGGTTATGGTCAACGATGATGTGTAAGAGAGCCTGTTTGTACATTTTTGGGGATCATTTTACTTGCATGGCACATAGATGTCTCAAAGATGCTTACCTTACATTAAATTAACATTTAACTGAATATCTATTCAATTCACATAAACTTTCATCTGAAAGGAAATGATTCTCAGTGGAATTTAACCTTATTTATGCATAGCCTTCATTCTAACCTTAACCATAACCTTGAATCAGATCTAAAACCTATCCCTAACCCTAATAAAAAAAATAACTTAAATCTAACTTTGAGCCAAACTTTACAGGGTAAGGCTTATTAACATTTAAGTAAAATTGTTAACTGAGTTTCTACAAGGCATCAAAATCAACCAGTATGACAATTTTTTTGTAAAAAAAGGAATGTGAAAAATGAAAAACGATCATATAATCTTTTTTTCAGGGAAATGTTTAGTTATTCATGTGTTGAAATTTTACTTTTGCTTTTTTAAAAGGTCTTCTGTGTAGAATAACGTCTTCTTTTTTTTTTCTCATTTCAGTGTCAAACTGCCCCACTATGTTGCTGGTGTGCTGCTTGAACAGTATGCCACCTACATTAAGCTCTATGCTAAACTGGGCCTCAGCGTCATGTGGAACAAAGATGATGCCGTCATGGTAATGTTAACATGATGCATTTTTTTTACTAATACACACTAGTATATATACTGTATTATATTAGATTTTAAAAGGATTGTATTATATTAGATTAGATTGCGAATTTTAGACATGGTTAACAGATGCTAAATTAACATTATGGTAGACCAGTAGAGATGAGGCAGGGGAAGCAAGTTTTGTGCAAGTCATCTGAACAAAAACACTTCTTTTGCACAATATATAGAAAGTCTGTTGGTGATTTTGCATTTTAAGTGACCTTTTGCATGCTTTGAGAATATAGCCTTGTAAGGGCAAGCCTTTACCTACAGATTAGGTGTTGGTTATCATTAGAGTCAGTTTAGGACTAGATATATATACTGTGGATATATACTACTAGATATACTAGATATATATAAGTGGATGTTGTCTTAATGCAACTGTACAGGATTTAACAGGATAGGGCAAGAGTAATACATAAAACTGAAAAAAAAAAAAAAAAAAAAAAACATAACACATGAAACAAAAAACCCAGAGAGAGCAAGTCACTGGTGACAGTGGCAAAAAACCTCTACTTATTACTTATTAAACTACTTATTATTAATTATTGTAAAAAATAAAGTAAATTGGGATTTAACAATTTCCCCCTGACTGTGGACTCCATAATATCACTGTCACTTGTGTTTGTGTCAAATTATATATGTACAGTGCAAAATCTGTTTGCAAGTATTAGAAATGTAAATTAATAATTTTAGGTTGGAATGTTCATCCTAAAACTTGCTGGTGTATCTCAAAAGCTTTCAAAGATTTCAGGTTCACCATAATCTGCCACATCGACTTTTTTGTGGATTATAAATTCCTGCTTCAAGTAGATGTTTGAGTATTTTTATGAAGTGGAAATAATAGAAAAGTGGAAAAACTTAGAAATATTTTTTTATATGGACACACAATAAAGCAAGACCACAAAAAAAAAACTTTAGATTTATATACTAGTTTAGACAGTTAATTGTCAATCTACTATGAGTTAGCTCTGCATTCACTTTGGACAGTCAGGTATATATTCTCATTAAAACTTTCTGTGCAGATGAAGGACCCTACTTGTATAAAACTAAATACGTCCCATTGACATCTCCTAAACCTTCCCTGTTTAAACATAGCTAAAACTGTATCCAGAGACATTTAACTGATACAGAGCAAAATTTAATTAAAATTTTATTGTTTTCTTGTAATCGCAACTCTCTTTTTTACCATTACTGTCACACCAGAATGTTTCTTATTTAATGACATTGTGTCATTATCTGAGATTGTTTATAATAATAGGTTTTACTGTTCTGCATGCCACGTTATGCCATGTAAAATACTGTATTTGTAAAACAGCAGAGTGAGTAAAGTTTACTGCGTTTCTGAATGTAGGTGGAACTGGAAGCAAAATATACCAATCAGACCTGTGGACTTTGTGGAGATTTCAATGGCATGGCGATTCTAAATGAGTTCATAAGTGAAGGTGAGCTGCACTGAAAAATGTTGTGTGTTCAGTCCAGTGAGAATCAACCTTCAGGTAATAAATATATAATTTATCCTTATAAGAATATGCAGAAAAATATTACTGTGCAAATGTGCAAGATGACCGTAGGTTATTCATTTCTCAACATTCAGAAGAGATTTTAGAATTTAGTGTTGAGGTCTGTCAATTCATTCAAGGAAATTATTAAATATGTTCTGATATTTTTATGAAAGTGTTTGGGGTTATCTTGTTGTACAATTTTTTCAGTGCCATGTTTATTTCGTAAAAAATATTATTAATAATTAATATTATAATATAATATATATATAAGAATAATTAATATTATTTCAATAATTAAAATACAAATAATATGAGTAAATTAATGTTGCCTTTAGGATTTTTTTTATTTTCAGGAATATCTCCTGAAGAATGAATATCTTCCATGTAATAATTATCCATTTGATTTGGAATTAAATTAGTAAAAATAATTACACAGCATACTGATTACGTCCAAACTGTAATCTGTGCCTCACAGCTCGTGAGATTGGCCCTATCGAGTTTGGCAACAAACACAGGATTCACAACCCCAACAGCCAATGTGAGGACCTGTATGAAGAAGACGAGCCATCCACACCCGGAAAGTGCCAAGCATTTGTAAGTATCGTAGTGCAGCATTCTTTCAGCATACATCAATTCACAACACTAATGATCACTGTCCGTCTGTTATTTTCATGAATCTTGTTTGTTGTTACCAAGCCTAAATAACATTTCTATTTCTATTTCTGTTTTAAACTGATTACGTTAGTTATTTGAAGTTGATGGTTAGCTGATCTTCAGTCATATTAACCTGACTGAGCTAGACCACCAGAATGAAAAGCGCAAACAAACTGGTCAAATTCGAGTAAATAATAATGAAATAAAAATGCTCGCATCAAATTCAAAGCTCTTACAATCGCCTACAAGGTGATGACAGAACAGGCTCCTTCCTACCTGCACTCGCTCCTGAAGGCTTACGCTACCTCCCGGCCGCTGCGCTCCTCCAGTGAACGTCGCCTCGCTTTGCCAAAAACTCACACAAAGCAATCCAGACTGTTCTCATACAGAGTTCCCCAATGGTGGAACAAACTACCTTCCACTACCAGATCAGGAGAATCTCTCGCTATCTTTAAGAAACTCCTGAAGACAGAGCTCTTCAAAGAGCACTTACTCTCTTAACACCTCTAACACACTAACTACTTCTAACCTCATTTCCTTCTTCCTCTCCTTCACTCCTCTATCCTATTATTCCCCTTTGTCCTCCTTTTATCCCTATCCAAAGATGTTTTACCTTGAAACTTATTTTACATTGTACTTGACTATTGTAAGTCGCTTTGGACAAAAGCGTCTGCCAAATGTAATGTAATGTAATGTAATGTAAAAAGTCTCCAGTTAATGACCATAGAGCTGTTTATGATTTTACTTTATCTGGGTGTTAGTGTTTGCGCACAAAAGAAAAAGAAAAACGCCCTAAATACATGTGCATTGTGCAGCTGACAGAAAGATATCAGTAAGTAGGTTTAAAAAAAGTCAATATATTTTAAACTGATATTTTTACATGGAAAATATGTTCCATTTTTTGGCAGGCGGTTGCTTTAAATGTGGAGATATTGACATTTAACATTTAAAAAATACAATAGGTAAAAACACTGTAAACTGTCTTTAGCTGGAGTGTGTGTTGTGACCAGAACCACTAGATTCATGAGATGAGAATTTTTTTTTTCTTTGAAAATAATAAAAAAAGTTTAAATATAAAATATATGCAGGTGATTTTTAAAATATATATTGTAAGTATTCATCTTGTAATTATACATTTTACTCTGATTGTGAACTATGTATGAATTATTATATGCAGTAAAAGAGAGAACAGAATGTTAGTACTGCAGCTGGTTTTACCTCCCAATAAGGGTTGTGTATTCATTCCTGTCCTTGAGGGTTCTATACAGACCTGGCAACCTGTAACCAAATCTTCTGCGTCGTTTCAATGCGTTGCCTCCGCGTCGCTGTGCAGTTTAAACTGCGAGACCATAAACTGTATAACTTTAAAACACGGTTTAGACGTGAGCGTTTTCTAAGTGCAAATGGCGTGACCGCGGTCACTGACCGGCAGGTGAAGATAGCTAGCTAGCTTAGCTTTGTGAGGTTAAACAGCTATAACAAACCCCTCCAAAATATTCAGTTATTTAGCTAGTTATTATTTTTAAGGGTAAAGTTCTTGTAGAATGTAGTATAAACTGGTTAGTCAGTGTAGTGTAGATACAAGTTTAATGTAAAGCTTTAAATAAATGCAACAAATCGTGAATTTACACTACAGCTAGCTTGGTGCTAATTTAACTCTCCAAACCCTTTAGCTAGTTAGACAACTTTATGAAATTAACTAGGACTGTAGGTGTTGTTTAAGGTAAAGACCATACAGCTATTAACATAATATAGTTGTCTGTGTTTCCTAATAATTCATAATTTAAAAAAGTAAAAAAAAAAAAAAAAAAAAAAAGAACAGCCTATGTACCATGTTACTGTGCAGCTAAAGATAAGACATGTTTGCAAGTAGGTTAAATTGCATTCATCAATTAAATATTAGTTAAGTAAGTTCTTTAAAGATTGGAGATCTATAACCCGGCAATAGGTAATAAAAATAACTTTTTTTAGCTGAAGAGGCTCCTAGAAAACAACACTGAATTTAGCATTCTAGGAGCCTGTAGTAGTGTTAATTGTGATATATATTATGTACTTAAGAGGCACTCATATTTGTACATAATGATGCATGGAAGCTAAGAAGGCAGAACAACAAAGAAAGCTGACCAAACTAAACAGTGGCCTCTGGTCTATACTATTCATAATTATTTGACTAACTTTATCAGGGTGTTAGTGTTAGCTAGTAAAATAAATTTAAATAAGGTTAAAAAAAATTAAAAAGAAACAACCTATATGCCCTGTGCTAATATGGATCTGAAAAAAGACATCTTAGCAAGTAGGTTTAAACAACATTTGCCAATTATTTACATTTTTTAGTTTTGGCCACACACTATTTTAGTGCTCAGCACAGGCATGTGATTACTCTTCACAGCGTCCAGGATGCTCAGAGCTGCTGGAGGATAAAGCCTGGAAATCATGTACCAGTATTGTGAGTCCTGAACCCTACATTCAGGCCTGTGTAGTGGACAGGTGCTGGAGTCGCCCAGGGGACATTGAGGACAGCCTGCCGCTGTGCACCACGCTGTCAGAGTATTCCCGCCAGTGCTCCCATGCTGGAGGAACACCACCCAACTGGAGGAAACCTGACTTCTGTGGTAAACATTTCCATTGAATCATTTAGCATAGGCATGGATCCAAAACACATTTGCAAACAGGGAACCAAAACCAATACCAACTAACCTGACCTAAAATATAATGTCGCTATCATATCGCTATTTGTTCTTCCTAAACTAATGCAAATATTCACTGACCACCTTAAAGTCACTTTGAATGTTATTTGCTCATATTTTAACTGTGTGAGTATTAAATATTTATTCATGCCCTCTCAAAAGTTGAATATCTGATAAGGTAATATTGTGGCGTCTTCTGTAAAAGACTGGTTCTGCTTTCCTTTAGGATCTAAATGAATCATTTGTACCAGAATCTGAGCATAAACATTATCTAACATCTGTGCTTATTTTGCTAATTTTGTGTTTTAATTTTCCACTTAGCGGTGAAGTGTCCTTATAACATGGAGTACTCTGAGAGTGGATCCCCATGTGTTGATACATGCTCACACACAGACACCAGCTTACTGTGTGAGGAACACAAGATGGATGGCTGCTACTGCCCACCTGGTCAGTCAATCATAACACTTACTTACTTACTTACTTACCTACAGACAGTTTAATGAACAAGTCACATGACAATTCATGTAGTCATGTATTATGACAATTCAATACATGTCATTTATGGTAGCAGATTGTGTACATTTATGTTTGTGTGTGTGTTTGTATTTGCTGCTGCAGGTACTGTATTTGATGATATCTCGGACAGGGGCTGTATCCCTCAGGAACAGTGTCAGTGTAAGCACAACAAGGTTTACAACTCAGGAGATGTGCTGCACATGGAGGACAAAGAATGGTACATCAAAGATTATACCCTATTTTATTCTGTCGCACTTTATATTTCACTTCATTTTAGTTTAAATTATTGCATCTTGTTTGGTTCAACCAATCAGCATTACTTCAAAATATTAAAAACAGTCAGGTGATGGACAGTGGTAATACTGCAATGATAAAAACATGAATTTCTTTCTTAATAAATCAACACAATGGCACCCAAAAGGAATTGTCAGATTGCAGTGTTATTCTGAAGGATGCTCAAATTTACCAGGAGCAATAAACTATTTAAATATGCCAGCTGTCCCAGCATGGAGTTGTAGAGGTTCCTAATGGTGTCCAGCAATAATCCATACCATGCATATGTACGCAGTTCCTGCACATTTATGTTGGGAATAGAGTGTTCATACGTCTAATATCATCCCACACATTCCAACCACGAAGTAGCATAGTAGCATAGCATCTGTGTCTTGGCAAGGCAACATTATGTGGGTGAGCATTGTCCTGTTGAAATAGCACACCAGAAGGTGCATTTAGAAAAGATAGGGCTGCTGGATGCAGGAGCACATTAATGTTACTTTGGGCTGTCAAAATGCCTATAGTTATATATAATTTGCGGTGCTCTTTCAAGTTGACGGTGTTGTGTGTTCTAGTGTGTGTCACCATGGCTCCTGGACCTGTGAGAGTTTGCCCACTCCAGGACTGTGTGCTGTAGAGGAGGGTTCCCATTTCACCACCTTTGATGGTAAAGAATTCACATTCCATGGAGAATGCTATTACATCCTCTCCCAGGTATGTTGTTATTCTTATATATTCTTCTTGGCCTAAATGTGCAATCTTCTTAAATGTTTAAATCTCTAGGCTATAAAAATGACTTTTCCAATGCTCTCCCCTGTTTTTGCAGGACTGTGAGGAGTCTAAATTTACTGTTTTGGGCCAGCTTATTCCCTGTGTTGACCATGAAACTGACACCTGCCTGAAATCTGTTGTACTGCTACCCAACAATGACAAGAATAATGTGTGTATCCAATCTAATGGCTAATACAACGTATTATATAAAAAATATAATTATTGCTAAGTAATATCCAAACAAATGTTTGTAATCTTGAATTATGATTTGTGTAAGTATAAAGTATAATAAAAAATTAAAGCTTGTTAAAATATTTCACCTAATAATCATGCTAACTACAGTGGTTGTCAGTGCTGTAATCAAACTGACTAAGTAGATGGTTGTTCTTTTTTAGGCCTTGGTAATCAAAGATGATGGCACAGTGAAGCAAAATGGAGATTTGACATTACCTTATGCTTCAGGTAAGATTGGTTTATTTTATTGTGATCATTTTCAGCTAGTTAAGTACAGTAGTCTTTAGGGTCCATTAAAAAGCTTAATATTTGAAAAAAAGTTAATTGTGATAATTGTTATATGTTGCAATAAACAATACTGGAATTTTCTACTAAATATATTCAGAAATCAATGATGCAACATGTCATGAATTTAATAAAACTCAGTGTGCATCAAAGATGAAGGTACAGTAACTGATATTGGGCAGGGTTGAGTTGGTAGGCTGTTTGAAGAGCGAGGGTGGCGCACCTAAATCAACACCTAAATGAGAACCCAAAAGAACCGCATCCCATTTTCTCTGGAAAAGGCACACTCTGTGACACAGTGTAGTAGGTTTGCCTTAAAAACACTTTACAATGGCACTTTACAATTTATTAGAAGGCCAGAAGTTTATTATACTGGATCTAGATCATTATATATTATGATGTAGAGTGCACATAATCAATATTTAATAAAAGAAGTGTCACTCTAACTGACATTCCTGTTTTTGAAAATTTAGTCAATAGGGCACTTTCCATTCAAGAGGGGACTTTAGTGAGGTTTTATAGCAATGCCTCCTGCCAACCCTTGAGTCTGCCAGTAATGCCATGATAATTGAGATCGTTGTAATGTTTCCTTTTGCATCAAGAAGCTGGAGCACAACATGTATGGTTTAGTTTGTCTTACAGGACGTTACACATCATGTGATGGGACTATTGTGTGTGCACACATTGCAATGACAATGCTAAAACATAATATTGTGTAGGCATAATAATGGCTATTACAGCTGGTGATCAGGAACCCTAATCTACAGTGATGCACAATAACATCCCTGCAGATCAATAGAAAGAAATGCTAGTACTGTTCCACAGACAGAAATGTTGTATATGTATATGTATATGTTGTATCTCATCGCTCTGTTTTCTAAAGCCTTTTGTTGTCTGTTTGACAGCTAACATCATTGTGTTCAGACCGTCATCATTCCACATCATAGTACAGACGTCCTTTGGGCTGCGGATGCAAGTGCAGCTGGTTCCAGTCATGCAGCTCTACATTACCCTGGATAGAAGCTACCAGACCAAGACCTGCGGTCCGTTTTTTCTCTACTGTGTTATTACCATGCATAAGACAACACATACCTCACTTAGTTTACACACATCAAGGAAATAGATTAACCATGAACTGACAACACTGAACAAATTATATCTTGAGCCAAACAACATCATAATATACTCATATTCATTTGTGCTCTTCATTGCATGGTGGATCTTGGTAAAGGCCTGTGTGGGAACTTTAACATGGTGCTTTCTGATGAGCTGAAGACTCCACAGGGTTTGGTAGAAGGCACTGCATCCTCCTTTGCAAATTCCTGGAAGGCCCAATCCAACTGCCGTGACCGCAGTGAGAGTCTGGACGACCCCTGCAGCTACAACATAGACAGCGGTGAGAAATGAAACATGTTCTCCAAAGGGCTAAACCTAACCAGACTTTCTCCTTCACACTTAAAATACACATTTAAGTCATTAAATCAGATTTGAATACTATAGTTATGCAATGTGGACAAAAATATTTTTTTTTCTTTCAGAAAGTTATGCAGAACATTGGTGCTCCAAGCTCCTGGAGAAGGAAGGGCCATTTGCCAAATGCCATTCTTCTGTTAACCCAGAGAGCTACTACAAGGTAACCAAAATGTCTTATAAAATTAGACTAAGCTACTAACTGGGATCATTCAAATAGTTGGTATCATATCCTGACTGTTGTATTATGTATTGTGTTGTCCTTGCTGATCAACTACTCAATTATTGTTCTTATAGAGGTGCAAATATTCAACCTGCACATGTGAGAAGACGGAGAACTGCCTGTGTGGCGTCTTTTCTTCCTACGTGCGAGCCTGCACAGCAAAGGGAATCTTCTTGCAAGGCTGGAGAGACACAGTGTGCAGTAAGCTCATAAAGGATACACTCTGTAGAAGATTTATGCGTTTTTTCTTGTCATTTCAAGTCTGCCTTTGTTTTGCAGCTATATACAGTACATGTATTAATTTATTTACATAATCAGCTCCGAAGTTACTAATGAAAAGATCTATGTTTACATTTAATGTATAGATTTTTCTATAAATATATATTATTGATTGATATACAGTACTTTGTTGTTAATAATATTATCAAGAAATCATTATAAAAAAATGCTTTATCCTCATCAAATGAAAAAAAATAACTAAAATAAAACAGTGTTTGGAAACGAGGTTTACAAATCAGAGCTTAATATTTTTGTTACTAGCCTGTGAGAATTTGATGACATTTCCCAATTCAAATTTAAAGTTTTAAGGCATCATTTTCAGCATCTTTAAGGCATCTTTTTGTTCTTTTAAAACACAGAAAAGTACACCGAACACTGCCCTGCCACGCAGACATTCTCTTACAAGCTGCAGGGCTGCCAGCGCACTTGTGACTCCCTCAGCTTAGAGCGCCCGGCTTGCATCAACACATACCTGCCTGTGGACGGGTGTGCCTGTCCGGATGGGCTTTACGAGAATGAGAATGGTGTGTGTGTGGCTTTGGACAAATGCTCCTGTTACCACAATGGAGAGCGCATTAAACCTGGCAAGTCCATCACCATCAAAAATGAACACTGGTAAGGGGTTGAGAATACATCAGTGAAACACACTGTAAGAAATATAATGCAAATGTTTTAGGACTTCGATTACCTTAAAAGGTTTAATGTATGTCTCTCACTCAGTGTTTGTACAAACGGAAAGCTCCACTGCCACTCCTGGAAGCCCTCTGTCATGGGTCAGTTATTCTTTCCTGTTATCCAATAGTAATAGTATTGCGATCACAACAGATCTGACTGTGATTTTAAATGGCAGCTCAAATGTGTCCAATACATGACTTCTATAAAAACTGCAAGCTCCTTTACTCTTTGTTTTGCAGACTGTCCAGCTCCAAAGGTCTTCTTTAACTGCAGTGAGGCAGGGCCAGAGGAGCATGGGTTGGAGTGTGCTAAAACATGTGCACAGAAGACTGTCGATTGTGTAACTATCACTCTTATTTTTCACTTAAATCTCATTATATCTTCAGTGGCAAAAAATGCATATATTAAACCTCATCCTATTTTACCCCTTGCCCCCATCACTTAGTTAAAAGATAGGGTTCACCCAAATCATGTTGAGATTGCAGGATCTGATGAAGTGTTGAGGCTACATGGTTACAAATGGACATTTATGAGAATTTCTTTGTTAACATTTACTATAATCATAACACTAGTCTTATCTAGTCTTAGTTTAATTCTTAGTTATTTCTATGTATTACAGCCCTTTCATCATGACAAGCATTTTAGTTAATAACACTATCAAAATTTTAATTATTCCTTATTTTAATTTTTTCCTTATTCCTTACCAGATAGTGTCGTAGTGTTATGCTTTAAGCATAATGTATTGTTTATTCTAGTCTTGCCCCACCCACTTCCTGTTTAACCTTCTCAAATCTTACAGATACAAAAATAAGTTGTGTCTAGCTCCAGCTGAGGTAATCAATTTTTTGAGGGAGCTGATTATAGTGATGGTAAAAAGCTAGCAATATTTTTTTCGCCAAGCCTGGATTCTATTTTTCTGTTTTAAGCTCCCATATTACGGACATTGGCACAGGGAAATCATTGTCACACAGCGAGGTAGCAATGCATATTCCTTATCTAAAAGAGTCTATATGTGATGTTACATTACATTTGGCAGACGCTTTTGTCCAAAGCGACTTGCAATAGTGAAGTACAAAAATAATAGTAGTTAAAAACATCTTTAGATAGGGCCTAAAGGAGGTCAAAGGGAGATAATGGGATAGAGGAGTGAAGGAGGGGAAGAAGGAAATGAGGTTAGAAGTAGTGATGTGCTGCTCTTCAGTATCAACTACACCAGCTTTGACTATGGTTTCCTTTAATGGGCCGTGTTTGTATAATTTGTGTCAAGACTGGTTAGAATTGGCCTGTTTTCTAGTCCCAGTTTGGTTTTGTTAATTTTTCGTGTAAATAAAGTGACAACAGTGTTTGAGGTTCATGGTTTCTTGCTTCCTTGTACTAAAATCTCATTATTCAACTATGATAAAATAAGAACAATCCAGACTGACCATCAAACATAATACCTATTTGTTATTTATTATATTTATTAAATGATGATTATCATTTAATCATTTAGTGCATTTTTTTATTAAACTTTAATTGTCTCATACTCCCTGTTCTATTTTCATATCAGTTCCTCACAGGTTGTACATCTGGATGCCAGTGTCCTTCAGGCCTTTTGGATGATGGGCGTGGCCACTGTGTTCCACAACATAACTGCCCTTGCAAACACAATGGTCATTATTATCCTCCAGGCTCCCAGATAACAGACCAGTGCAATACATGGTTTGTATACCATACTTTATTCTCCTGGTGCTTGTGTGAACCTGCTTTGTATGTTTTAGCCATAGCTATTGATAGTCTAGAACTGTAATATTGAGAGCATTGTTTGAACTAAAATGTTTTGTGTTCACCTTCCAGCACCTGCAAACAAGGCAAATGGAAATGCACAGAAGAAAAATGCCCTGGTACCTGCACCATATATGGGAGTGGCCATTACAACACTTTTGATAACAGAAGGTTTGGCTTCAGTGGAGACTGTGGTTACATTGCTGCTCAGGTACATAATAATTGTGCGTGTTTTTGCGGCATATATTTAGAGGTTAGCCAGCCAATTCAGTGAATTAACCACTAAAGCTCAAAGGGCCTTTCCATTGAAAAAATACAAAGTGTAAAAATAAACACAAAATATAATAAAACAATTTAATATGTGGATATATAGTGCCGTTTACTGTTACTGTTTTCTAACTAAATAATAACTACTTTTTTTGTCTTAAAGAACAAGTGTGGAAATAAGACAGGCACATTCCATGTGATCACAGAGAATGTACCCTGTGGTACAACAGGAACCACTTGCTCCAAATCTGTTCGAATTGTACTGGGGGTAAGGACAATGATTTTTTTCTGAACCTTTATGCATTTAGGTTAAACAAGTACAGTAGTATTGTAAATTAAATATAACTTTTTTAATATCATGTGCAAATTTGCACATTAGAAAAAAGAAAAATAACATTTTTTCTTTAAATTTTAATTAACATGGATTATCCTTTGACTATGATGTACATTATGTACATTTACTAATGTGATATCTCAACAGAAAACACAGCTGGACTTGATTGATGGCAAAGTAACAAACACTGACCTTGAATCAGGCACACTGATTAAGTACAGAGTGAGAAACGTGGGTCTTTACCTGGCCATTGAAGCTGACATTGGCTTGACAGTGTTGTGGGATCGTAAAACAACAGTCCGCATCATTCTGCAACCACAGCACATGGTGAGTTTAATATATTAACCCTCTAGCAGTCACATCCACCTTCTTCATGAGGAAAGCTGTAGTCAGAAGAAGAGTAGCAAAGAGCCTTGGATATTTCTAAGTCTTTGAAGTTTAGTTTAAAAGTAACACTCATAGCATACTTTTTTAAATTATTTAGTTTCTTTAAGATCATGGTAACACAGAACATTTTGGACTAAAGTGCTGTAGAACCAGTCTAAATCTTTCAGAACTAGTCACTCAGTACTTTGAATGCATGTTTTCCATTTTACAGGGAGAGGTTTGTGGACTGTGTGGAAACTTCAATGGAAACGGTAAAGATGACTTCACCACTCAAGGCCAGCTTCAAGTTTCAGATGTTTTGGAGTTTGCAAACAGTTGGAAAGTCAACAGCCACTGTCCTGACGCTGTGCCAGACTTTGATCCGTGTTCTAAAGCACACAACAGACACACTTGGGCAAAAATGCAATGCAGCATCATTACAGGAAAAACCTTCAAAGAATGCCACAGCATGGTACAGTAGAAACAACTAAAATATAATTTATTTAATTTATGAAACTGTGATTCCTAAATAGTTAGTCAATGTGAATGTGCCCAGTGATGCAATATGCTACTCTGTTTATTTGAGCAGTAATGACTAAATTAAGTAAAAAAAACCCTAGATGATAAATACCAAAAAACAATGTTTGAAGGGCCAAGAAAAAGACAAATGCATGGCAAGAGGAAAAAATGTGTCAAACCACAATAAGGCAGCCAACCCGAACAAAACAGAGAGAAACATTTTTAAATCCACAGGTAAAGAGGTGTCCTTGATTAATTAGTATTTTGGTGACTATGATCTGGCAACTACAGATTAATTGTGAGAAATGAGTTCAGACCATTAACTGGGTCAGTGGAAAAACAGGGAAGGAAAGAGTGAAACACAAACACACAACAAGTAAAGACCTTCCTTATGGTAGGCCAGCATTTACAGTTAAAATCAGCACCTAGTTGTATACTTCATTATAGTAAATATGGTGGGCTACTAGTGTAACCAAATACATCCATACAGTGTTTGTGTGATCACAGGGAAATCATAGAACAAAGTTGTGTTCTTTTAACTGTATTTGTATTGTCAACAACTGAATTGACTTTTTCTTTATGTTAATTTGTATTTTGTTTAATATTATGTGGTACGATTACACGATTACACTAAAACTCACTTACTGCTTACATAAACGGTTTTAAACTATTTTAAGGCTGTCTAAGACTTTTGCATGTTGCACTATATTAATTTTTCGTTAATATTTGTAGGTGGATCCCGCTCCTTATTTTGACAACTGCGTGAGAGACTCGTGTGCATGTGACACTGGTGGGGACTGTGAGTGTTTCTGTACCGCTGTGGCAGCGTATGCTCAAGCCTGTAATGAAGCTGGAGTGTGTGTGGCCTGGCGAACTCCAGAGATCTGCCGTAAGCATCTTCCAACTAATAAAAATAACTTTAGTGAATGTCAGTTTGGGCTAGGAATTGTGACCATTGTGTGACGAGACACTCATCGTACGAGATTAAACGAGACACGATACTGGGTTCAGGAGTTGAGACGAGATTTTAAAATATTTTAAAGAAAACTTCTAAAATAATCCCCTAAGTCTAACTCTTGTAACTTAACTATGTTTAACAATAACCAGTCATATTAAGACTATGCTTGAAGTGAAAACAACAGAACATTTTTTTAAATACAGTGCAGATCTTAGGTATTAGTACAACTGCCTATGGGCCTTTGGGCACTATGTCTCCTGCAGTTGAAAAGCTCACTTGGGACAAAGTTTTTTGCATTGTGCTTGTACTAGCTGCATATGGTTTTATGGTTACCGTTTATTGTTTCCACTGGAAAACAAAATTTTGTAGCCAGACATACAACTTAGCAGAAGCATCTTTTATGCGAATACCCAAATATTCCTCTTCTGCTGAGAGCTGCTCCAAATGCTTTGCTGCCGCACTCACCGTCATTGCTACTGTGTTGTCAGATCCATCTTAAAAAGTCCACACTAAACTGTTTTTTTTTTCTTTCCGCGAGACAGGTTTAAGCATGACAAGAAATAGTTTCATGTTTTAATCATCTTTGATCTCGTGACACCCCTACATTATACAATTTACCTGTTCTTTTTGTACTGCAAAATAAGGGTGTTGTTATATATATCTTATCATGATACTCTGCAACACTGTATTGATTTTCAAAAACACAATATAGATTTTTTATCTTTAGTTTATATGTAAAGATTGGTGTCAAACAGTTATTCATTTTGTGATTGCAAGAAAAGTCAACTTTTCTTATACTCAGGTTTTATAAATGACAGTGTTTTTATACTATAAAAAAACTATTGTAATTGCTATACATTGTCTTGTTTACAAATATCACAATATATCATGATATATTAAATCGTAGCCTCTTAATCCTAATAAGTATCTTATCACATCCTACTGCATATCACATCTTACATCATATTACACAATTCATGTAGTATATATATATTTTTTAATAATATTGTCAGCAGTTTTGCCAACAACAAAACAAAGTTGTTTTTTTTATTATTAAAAAAGTACTACTTAACTACTGTATTGATATGACCTTTATTTGATGTGTTTTGTTTTATTTTAAGGGGTTTAATGTGTATCTGTGCTTTTCCTAAATAGCTGTGTTCTGTGAATTTTACAACGATCCACTTGAATGCCTGTGGCACTACAGTCCCTGTCACACACCCTGCTACAAAACCTGCCTGAACCCTGATGGCATTTGCAGAAACCCATTACCCAACCTGGAGGGTGAGTTGTTACAATACTGTTTGGTTTAATTTAGTTTACATGTTACGCACTAAGATACATTATGATATTGTAATTAAATTAAAATATTTTTTTGGTGGATAAACAAGTTGTTTCCACTTTTAGTTACCTTTGAGTTTGAAACAGACATTTGCAGGCAAAGCACAAAACTATTATGTACAGTAATGCACTAAAAATATAAGTGTGTTAAATTGGTTTCAAACAAATAAAGCATGGTACAAATAGAATAAAAACACATTAACACAAATTAAGTAAGTAAATTCAGGATGTGCATTTAATTGCTATGCCACAAGAAGAGTGGGTGCTTTTTGAGTGTTAGATTAATTACAGAATTGGATTTATTATTTTTTCTTATTTCTATCTTTGCTGGTGTTAGAGATACCTAGCAACAAAATGACAATATGCCATCTCTAATTTCATGTTCAGGTGCAAGCTGAGATATTGGATTACCTCAAGGATAAACAGATTTTGCGTAAAATTGAAAACATTCAACAAATTCAACAAACCAGATTTAGATACTCCAAATCAGATTTACTACAAGGGATTAGTTAAGCAAAAAATCTGGCGTGATTAATCACTTACCTCACTCAATGAGCCAAGGCCTGTTTGCTACCTGAAGTGTGCTTCTTGAGTTTACAACAGTAAAGGCTATGCTAACAATGCTTATAGACACTGGCCACAAACGGCTACAGTCTACCATTTACCTAAATATGAATCCCAATATTTGTTGGTTTTGCATAGATAAATTGATGTTGCTTAGATGACGTACACTAAAGACTTGCTTTAGTATATAAAATGGTTTGATAATATGGTTCTGGAGGCTTGGCATCTAGCACAGTATGGTGATTCAGAACATGCTCAAGCACAGGCATATCAACAGCAGGGAGGCCAGTCAACTGTGCTGATCAGCGGCAGTCCAGA
Source organism: Astyanax mexicanus (assembly GCF_023375975.1). NCBI lineage: Eukaryota > Metazoa > Chordata > Actinopteri > Characiformes > Acestrorhamphidae > Astyanax > Astyanax mexicanus. The sequence continues at coordinate 48,245,615 of NC_064409.1, forward strand.
TAAAAAAAAAAAAAAACAGATTTTAAGAAGCCTGGTCTAAACACTCTAAATATTGCAGGCATTTTGGGTGACCTGAAACCACTTTTACCTCGGCACAATTCATGGTATCATTCCACAGACTGGGCCTTATCTTATACTCTGCGCAAGGCTTGTCGCCATGCTTATTGCTACCTTACACCCAATTTCTCAATTTCTGGTGCACAGGTGCTCCACTGACTGATTAGAACCCTGACAACAGTCAGATGGCCAAACGTATCTTAGCTACGCAGCAGTGTTAATTTCGTTAATGAAAACTAAGATATTATTAAATATTATTATACTATATAATATTTGTTGACGACCTACTCTTCTAAATAAAAATTAATACTTGAAAACGAAAACAACAATGAAATTTATTGCACTTTTTGATAACTAAAACTAGACTAAAACTAATAATAACCAAAAGACGAAAATGTTACCTAAACTATTATACATTTTAGTCAAAAGACTAAGACTAAAACTACATCAAAATCATCTGTCAAAATTAACGCAGCTACGCAGTTGCGCTACACGCTCTCAACACGCATACACCCCCGCACCTTACACAAAAACAGAATACAAAATAAAATAACATCGCTGTTCCTGTAAATGATCTGCTCGTCCATCTTCACAGCGACGAAGCGCAGAAGCACCGTGTCATTAAGATACCAATCCGCCAATGTCAGAGTTAAAGGGAGTGGCAAGTGGCACCCATGATTATCTAGAAAATTTGTACATGCCTTTTGCATGTTTTGAGCCTCGCAAGGCGTGTATTTTCTGCATCCTTACGATACCAAAGACACACTGACACGTTCTAAATCAAGCTGCGCGATGCACAGTTGATGGCTTGCCTATATGTCTCTAAGATATCGTGGTTGGTTTAAAAAATATCCATTTGTGCACCCACATTCTACTTACTGTCCAATCATTTGTGTCCTGAGTTGTTGTTTTATGTGTTGCGTAGGATGTTATCCAACATGTCCAGAGGACAAACCCATTTTTGATGAGGAGAAAAAGATTTGCGTAGAAAAATGTGAAGGATGTTTCATCAATGGAACAGAGTACGAAACTGGAGAGGAAATACCGAGTGATAAACCGTGCACTTTATGGTATGTCAGATAAACTACATACTACACTACACACGCACTACACATCCCATACCTGCACTACTGCTATACTTGCACTGTCATACACACTTTAATTCCCCAAAAACTCCTTATCAGCCTTAAGCTATATACCATATTTGCACTACTGTTATACGGGTTCTGTTTATACTGTCATTCCATCTCCATCACCATCAATATTGCACTGTTGTCTTCTGTCTACGTATGTCTATTTGTGTCCCTGTTGTATTGTGCATATAGTGTCTCCCATTCTCTTTTATTATATCTATTATCTGTACTTGCTGTAAAATTTGGAAAAGAGAGTAACGTTATTTCATTTCTCTGTATGTCCTGTACATATGCAGTATTGACAGTAAAACTACTTGACTTGACTTGACCTAAATACTTCCATAATTTACAATGTTATGTGAATAAATTATTTTTGCATAAAAAAAAACAGTACACAGAGTAATCACAGTTTTGTGTTTTCAGTTTCTGCGATGAACATGGAAGGGCAACTTGTTCACCACGAGAGGGTACGAAAATACAGTAACAATTGAGAAGTTATGAAGTGATAGTAACCTTTATTCTATAGATAAGAATATTTTTGTTCTTGTTCCTCAAAGGTTGCTGCTTTTACAATGGAACAGAATATGGTGACACTGATGTCATATATAACGTAACAGACAATATGGGCATGTGCTACTATGCCATCTGTATAAACAGCACCGTCATCGAGACCAGTGAGCCCTGCCGAACAACACCATCAACTACTCCTGAACCAACAACTACATTCACTACATCTACCACAGAGGTTTCAACTACTGAAGTCACATCAACTACTACAATAACAACAACAACACCAACACCAACGAGCACTACCCAAACTCTACCAACTCCAACAGTGTCTCAAGAAACCACCCCCTGTATTATATGTGACTGGACAGAATGGTTTAATGTCTATGACCCTGTTACAGGGAAGGGAAATGATTTAGAAACATATGAAAACATCCGGGATGCTGGAAAGACAATATGTGAAACTCCAGAAGATATCGAGTGCAAGGCTGTCAGCAATCCTGACATGTCCCTTGATGAATTTGTGCAGGAGACAGGTCAGGTTGTTCATTGTAATGTTTCGTTTGGTTTGGTGTGTAAGAAAGATGATCAGGAGAATAGCCCATACAAATGTTTGGACTATACAATCAGAGCACTCTGTTGTAGACCATGTGAATCCACTCCTTCTCCAACAACTACTATTACAACACCAAAAGAAACTACAACATCTCAAACAACACCTTATCCAGGAAGTGAGGGAACTACACCAACAACTACACGTGGAACAACTACCCCAGAGGTTATAACTATACCAACAACACCTCATCCAGGACCTACACCCACATCTACACCAACAACTACAACAACAACTACTACCAGAGAGGTGACTTATATTTCAACTACCACACCTGAAATTGAACAAACAACTACACCTGGAACAACTACCAAAGCAACAACTACCACAGAGGTTATAACTGAACCAACAACACCTCATCCAGAACCTACACCTTCATCTACAACAACAACAACTACAACTACAACACCTGAAATTGAACAAACAACTACACCTGGAACAACTACCAAAGCAACAACTACCACAGAGGTTATAACTGAACCAACAACACCTTATCCAGAACCTACACCTTCATCTACAACTACAACTACAACACCTGAAATTGAACAAACAACTACACCTGGAACAACTACCAAAGCAACAACTACCACAGAGGTTATAACTGAACCAACAACACCTTATCCAGAACCTACACCTTCATCTACAACAAAAACTACAACACCTGAAATTGAACAAACAACTACACCTGGAACAACTACCAAAGCAACAACTACCACAGAGGTTATAACTGAACTAACAACACCTCATCCAGAACCTACACCTTCATCTACAACAAAAACTACAACACCTGAAATTGAACAAACAACTACACCTGGAACAACTACCGAAGCAACAACTACCACAGAGGTCATAACTGAACCAACAACACCTCATCCAGAACCTACACCTTCATCTACAACAAAAACTACAACACCTGAAATTGAACAAACAACTACACCTGGAACAACTACCGAAGCAACAACTACCACAGAGGTTATAACTGAACCAACAACACCTCATCCAGAACCTACACCCACATCTATACCAACAACTACAACAACAACTACTACCAGAGAGGTGACTTATATTTCAACTACCACACCTGAAGTTGAACAAACAACTACACCTGGAACAACTACCAAAGCAACAACTACCACAGAGGTTATAACTGAACCAACAACACCTTATCCAGAACCTACACCTTCATCTACAACAAAAACTACCACACCTGAAATTGAACAAACAACTACACCTGGAACAACTACCGAAGCAACAACTACCACAGAGGTTATAACTGAACCAACAACACCTCATCCAGAACCTACACCTTCATCTACAACAAAAACTACAACACCTGAAATTGAACAAACAACTACACCTGGAACAACTACCAAAGCAACAACTACCACAGAGGTTATAACTGAACCAACAACACCTTATCCAGAACCTACACCTTCATCTACAACAAAAACTACCACACCTGAAATTGAACAAACAACTACACCTGGAACAACTACCAAAGCAACAACTACCACAGAGGTTATAACTGAACCAACAACACCTCATCCAGCACCTACACCTTCATCTACAACAAAAACTACCACACCTGAAATTGAACAAACAACTACACCTGGAACAACTACCAAAGCAACAACTACCACAGAGGTTATAACTGAACCAACAACACCTTATCCAGAACCTACACCTTCATCTACAACAAAAACTACCACACCTGAAATTGAACAAACAACTACACCTGGAACAACTACCAAAGCAACAACTACCACAGAGGTTATAACTGAACCAACAACACCTCATCCAGAACCTACACCTTCATCTACAACAAAAACTACAACACCTGAAATTGAACAAACAACTACACCTGGAACAACTACCAAAGCAACAACTACCACAGAGGTTATAACTGAACCAACAACACCTTATCCAGAACCTACACCTTCATCTACAACAAAAACTACCACACCTGAAATTGAACACACAACTACACCTGGAACAACTACCAAAGCAACAACTACCACAGAGGTTATAACTGAACCAACAACACCTCATCCAGAACCTACACCTTCATCTACAACAAAAAGTACCACACCTGAAATTGAACAAACAACTACACCTGGAACAACTACCAAAGCAACAACTACCACAGAGGTTATAACTGAACCAACAACACCTCATCCAGAACCTACACCTTCATCTACAACAAAAACTACAACACCTGAAATTGAACAAACAACTACACCTGGAACAACTACCAAAGCAACAACTACCACAGAGGTTATAACTGAACCAACAACACCTCATCCAGAACCTACACCTTCATCTACAACAACAACAACTACAACTACAACACCTGAAATTGAACAAACAACTACACCTGGAACAACTACCAAAGCAACAACTACCACAGAGGTTATAACTGAACCAACAACACCGCACCCAGGAACTACTCCCACATCTACACCAACAACTACAACAACAAAAGGAGTGACTCATGTTTCAACTACAACACCTGAAACCGAGCAAACTCCTTCTCCAACTACATCAACGACTACTGTGACAACACCAGAAGAAAGAACGATTTCAGTGGTAACATCTACTGAGCCAACAACTCCTGAACCAACTCCTGTGACTGCTCAACTTATTACAAATTCTATTCCGACAGAACCACAAGTTCAAATTACAACTGAACAAACAACTACAACTGTTACAACTACCAAAGCAACAACTACCACAGAGGTTATAACTGAACCAACAACACCTCATCCAGAACCTACACCTTCATCTACAACAACAACAACTACAACTACAACACCTGAAATTGAGCAAACAACTACACCTGGAACAACTACCAAAGCAACAACTACCACAGAGGTCATAACTGAACCAACAACACCTTATCCAGAACCTACACCTTCATCTACACCAACAACTACAACCACAACTACAACTACGACAACAGGAACATCACCCACGTCCAGAGTTCCCAGCACCACAGTGTGTGTTTGTGTAATAAATGGGGTACATTATGAACCAGGTTAGTGATCTAATTTCGGTAAATCTGATGCTGATTAAAGTTGTGATTAATTTTTATTTAGTAATTTAATGTGATATTATTATAACAAATTTTATTTACTCTATATTTTCAAATCTTTACAGACACCCACTTTGTAATGATCACTTTTTTTGAGAAAGTAATAGTATATTTATATACTCTACTGGAACTGCTAAAACTGTGAAAGTATGATTGTATTCAGCCACCAGGTACTAACACTGGATAACTATAATTCGTCAGAGTTGGCAGATATATGCAAATCCCATACTTAGAATTTAATGTAACAAGAGTTCAATTTAATCTATAAATCTATAAAACACATGCTCAAAATTAAATTCTTAAATTACCTTTCTTACTGATGCTGAATGTAAATAATGATTTATGCCAGAACTGCAGAATCATCTGCAAAATCAAATTATATTTTAACCTTTAATTTTAACTATGTTAAAGTCCACTAGGTAGGATTTCCTTGATTTTTGAGTAAAATTACAGCCTAAAACTCACTGCAGCGCTCCACTGAGGTGTAATAGGAGGAATAGCGGTGCTCTCGTGTCTGTGCCGGGCTCCTCTGAGTTTGTAAGTTTTCCGAGGCGGCCGCGACCAACGTTTGCGAGAACTGCGACCTGCTTTCCAACCTTTAGTTCTAACAGTTCTACAAGGACTACTGGTTCATTCTTTACAAACTAATCGGCCTGAAACATTTATTACACTCTGCAACTGTAGGGGGAGCCCACGAGCACAAAATCTCAGTCCTACCTAGTGGGGCTTTAATTAACATTATTTAAATACTGAATTTACCAGTGCATATTCAGTTCAGAGATGATAAATGTGGTAATATATGGTTCTCAACCCTGATACCATAAACATTTGTTAAACACAAATGGTATTTTATTTGTATGTTTCTTTATTTTTTTCACTTGACCTTATTTTTAGCAAATTAAAACAACAAAAAAACCCAGATGTTCCTTCATAGTTTTGATGACTTCAATATTAATCTAAAATGTAGAATAAAATGCTAGAATATAATATTATATCATTTTTATATGAAATGAATGCAAATGATCAAATAAACTAGCAAAAGGGAGGTCCAACATCTATTTTATATTCCATTTGTTAAATTAGTAAACAAGCACAGACTCACAGGACTGTGAATCAGAGTTGAAATTAGGGCAAAATGTATGTGCAGTGTAACCAGCAAGTGTTTTTGACATTGACCTTCTAACTTTTTTTTTTTTTTACAGGAGAAACGATATTCGACATGGTTCACATTGGTTCAGGTATCTGCCTGACTATGATCTGTTCAGGGGTCTGTGAAATTAAGAACAAAACTGTTCCGTGTCCAACCCCAACATCAAGCACCACGCCAAATTATGACTGTCCAACATGGGAAGTAAATGTAAGTAGATGTAGTAGAAAAAGCAAAAAATATGTTATATTATCTTAGTATATATATTAGTATATAAGATTATATATAGATTATACTCATTACAGATTTGTATTTATATACTTTAATAGCCAACACAAGTAGAAAAAGGATTTTTTTCCAGATACTATCCATAAGAGTTTAAGAAAGAGTTTTTAATTGTATGAATAAAGCATGCCATTGCTGTCATGCAAAAAAATGTATATGTCATAATAATAGACCAATAGAACAACTCTAAAATGAATCAATAATAAAATATTTTACCTTAACTACCATTGGAAATTAAATACGTTTTTGTCTACTTTTGTAAAGTTTGGATTTTGGATTTTTTCAGGAATTTAATGTTGATTTAAGAAGAGCACAGAGATAAATTGTACTATATTGTGTGACTGTGCCTAAACCAAGATTAACTGGCTATTGCTTTTTTTCTGGTAGCAAAATGAGACCTTCGAGATCTGTAACTGCACCATGGCTCGGTGCATTGAGGACAACATCATTGAGATCATACCTTATGAGTGCCCACCTCTTAAAAACATCACATGTTCAAACGGGAAGAAGCCTGTGCTGGTGTGGGATGAGAACTACTGCTGTGAAGAATATGCCTGTGACTGTGAGTGAATCAGGCTCAAAACAACAGAACACAATTCAGAGTGTACAAATGTGGGCACCACTGATCAATACAGATGGAAACTGTTACAGTAAATAAGCAAAGCTAAGATGATCTGATTTCCAAAAGACATAGGACCTTACTTACACCCTTACACTCCGTCAAAACAGTGTATTTTAATTCCTTGTGTGCTAATCTAACTTTTACATCAAAAATAAACACAATTCTAACTAAAATTATATTTCCGTTGCTGTAAAGGACCTGTTTGTGCATTAAGAGAATTAGTACATGCCTTTTGCACGTTTTGAGCCGGGCAAGAGGTATGATAGCAAAGACAAACTGATACGCCCTAAATCAAGCTGTGCATGAAGCTGTGCTGCGCTTGCCTATAGACCACAAAAAGAGGGCCCATAGTGTAATATTTGACACATTTAATTCATATTTTAATATTAAAATCTAAAATTTACATCTTTTACAGTACAGATAAAAAGACAAAGGCCAAAGCAGAAAAGAAAACTTTTGCATGGTGCTCACCCTTGTCTCGCTAAAAAGAAGGTTTCAATTTTACCTTTATGCATTTTAAGGAGTCAGATCAGCTCCTGTTCACCTAATGTAACTACTGACAGTAACAGCAACAATTTAGGTGCCCAAACGTTTGCATGCTAATGCATAAGACCTATAGAAAATCAAATTTTTGGAAACAATTTTTTTTTTTTATATCAGTTTTTTTTTTAATGAAAGCAAATAAACTATAAATTAAAGCATTTCAAATATTAACCTAAAACTTTACCTTATCATAACCTTAACTTAGTCCAGAAGCTAAACCTAAGCCCAAACATACACTTAACTTAAGAACTGTTAAAACTGACTAACAAGCAGTCTAAGGGAATAAATATATAACTTGCTACAGTCTTTTAAAATTGAATATTTAGTGTTTTTTTTTCTCCTGTTGAGTTATTTCTTTATGATTTTTTTGTTCTGACTGTTATTATTTATAGAAATGTACATGTGTAAAAGACAAAGTTAAAACAATAAACATTATTTACTGCTTTTGTAGTCAGGTTACATTGTAATAATTTCTGTTAACCTTCATTATTTTTTAAACTACTGCATCTTGTCTCCTGCCTAGGCTTCTGTGAAGGGTGGGGAGATCCTCATTATAAAACATTTGATGGACACTTCTACAGTCATCAAGGAAACTGCACTTATGTGTTAATGGAGGAAATCAGACCCAAACACAACCTGAAAATTTATATTGATAATGTCAACTGTGACCCTCGAGAGTTTGTGTCCTGCCCCAGAGCTCTGATTGTGTCATACAATGGTGTGGTTATCACCCTCAGAAACAACAACCTCATAGGAGCTGCCAAACTAGAGGTGAGACTGAACTTCTGCTTCTTGTTCTCTTTTTCTTACTATCAAAAAGAATGAGTTATGACTGTTAAATGGAATTTCTTTCATTTTCTTGAGTTTATTTAAGCAATAATACACGCGAGGTTCGTGCTATAACGTGTCCTATGGCACTGCTGTATGATGGCACTGCTGATCTACGGCACAGCACAGCAATCCATGGCACAGTGGTGCCAATAGTACGCGTTATAGCGATTATACCACAGTTCCATTTGAATTAAAGAGGACGAGAAAATACGATCTATTTGGTTATAAACCCTCCGCGAGTTAAAATAGTTCCATTGCTGCTCTGTTTATAGCAGAGCTGTATGGAAGGTAAATGCTGCTTTGTCGCTAGGTTACCTGTATGTGGCAAAAATAGCTTAACTGTATGTGGAGAGCTTCGGTTACAGTGCAATACTGGCTGATAATGGCACTCATAAAACGTCTCTCAGCAAATCACATTGCAGGATCAGAACTAACTGTGGTATAATTAACAATATTGTCACTTACATTTCTATTTTTTACATTTTAAATTTTAAATGTTGACATATAAATTCTTACATCCGTTGTTTTTTTTTCTTTTCATGCAGAGATGTTTTTTGGAGATAAACATGTTTCTTTTGCATTACACTGACAGCAGTTTACATTTAACCCTAACAGAATGCATATTCTGGATATCTTTTTCTATTGTATTTAATCTTTACAGGCTTTATTTGGACATACATCACTGAAATTACCTTTTGCCAAAAATGGTTTGCGAGTGCTGGGCACAGGTGTGAAGATGATTGTGGAGATTCCACAGCTGGAAGCTGTGCTGGCGTTCGGAGTAACAGGCTTCAGTGTCAACCTGCCGTTCCGACATTTTGGGGAAAATACACAGGGACACTGCGGTATGGGAATATTTACTGAAATAATATAGGAACAAGACGGTGTTTTCTAGGTTAAGCTTATCTTCATTTTAGCTTATTTTGATCAGCTAACTCAACTTTGGATGTGGTTGTCTGTTTAAATTATTAATGCATTCTCGTAATTATTTATGAAGGTAGATTATCATTTGCTAACATTCGGTTGCATTTATTTTTCTCAGGTACCTGCAACAATAACAAGAATGATGACTGCATGCTACCAGGAGGGAAACTCATAGATGACTGTGCAGTGATGGCAGACTATTGGCCAGCCAAAGACCTGTACAATCCAGACTGCCCCCAGCCGCCCACTGTGCCACCCACCTCTGCACCCACAAAGAAACCATGCCCTGCCAACCCTGTGTGTGAACTTCTTAAGACTGAGTGAGTATCTGTGTATCAAGATTGTATATTAAATTACAAAATAAAACCCTTAAGCACAAACATACATATATAAAACACCTAACTCTGTCTATGACCATCAATAGTGACATCATCATATATTTAGTGAGAACTACATTTAAAATCATTACACTAGGGAACTAAACACAAAGTATATTTTAAAAAAATGACAGCTCATGTCTTCTTTTACAGCTTGTTTAAGGAATGTCATCCTTACGTTTCGCCGGACAACTACTTCACAGGCTGCCAGTTTGACAGCTGTCACGTGACCAACCCTGCTGTGGTCTGCACTAGTTTGCAGACATATGCCAGTGCCTGCTCTCAGTTCGGCATCTGCTTACACTGGAGGAACCACACTAATCTGTGCAGTAAGCCAACTGATCATACACAGCCTGCAGTGTTATTACTCTTTATTTAGTTCCATTCTAGTGTCACATTCTGTCCGAATAGATAATAGCAATTAAATGTATAATTATGTAAAATGTCTTTGTGTTGTATTTATTGTAATATTTGTTGTATAATTGTAAGATTATGTCCAACTATATTCCTTAATTTAATAAAAATGTGTGCTGTCATTCTTCAGCTGTTAGTTGTGAAGGAAACAAAGTCTACAAACCCTGTGGACCTGCTGAACCTCCTACCTGTCAAGACAAGTATGCTTTCATGCACACAATTCACATGTTTATACATGCTTTTACACCTGACCTTACATTTATAACAGTATCATGTGTACAGAACATACAGTCTGTGTACAGTTCATATCTTTTCACAGGTCACAATGTCTGAGTTTAATAATGTAGATCCTTAAGTTAGCGTGTTCAGTTGAGTTGAGAGTAGGGCTGATTCTTGTAGAAATATATTTGTATTAATAACTAATTGATATGGCTGATAGAATTCTAATATTACTATGAACATTATAAAAGCCATAGAAAACTGGCAAGAATGCCTACAACAGACTCTGACAATTAATTTGTGAAATCTTGTAATGCTTGCCAGACAATAACATATGCTGTAAACATTGCATGTATATAAATGAGAACTGTGTTTAAAATCACCATTTTACTAACATTTTCGGTAACATTTTCTATGAATGTCATCTCTATAAGACTCTATAAACATACTCATAACACGTTATAATGCATTCATAAGGCATTATACACATGACTATACATATTTATAAAAATGTATAATTTATCATAGCCATGATTATTATGCATTATAAACTGTGATTATAAATCATTAATAGCTGTGATTATAAAAATGTTATACATCAATACCAAGAAACTCAGTCCCAGCTTACAGACTGTATTATGACTGAAAAAGATTCCAACTTATAAACAAACCCTCAATAATCCTATAAATATATTTTTAACCACTCATAAAGTTCCTCATAAAGTTATTGTCAATTATAATGCATTATAACAGGTCTTTGTGCGCTCTAAGTAAAGTGACAGACTTTCATTGTGGGACTAGATTATTAACAATAGAGATTAACTATTTTAACATATATCTTATAAACACAGCTTATAATGTATTATGATCACAAGTTATAATGCTTAATAAACATGGCTATAATGGGTTATGCATTTTTATAAATATTTATAGCCATGTTTATAATGCCTTATGAATGCATTATAACATGTTATAGAGTCTAATAGAGATGACATTCATAGAAAGCGTTACCACATTTTCTATCATAAAACATATTAATATTACATTTCCATCCCTAGTGGCAGGTCAGAAAAGACAAGTCAGTCTGAACAAAGACTTTTTTTACTTTTGAAATTAGAAGATGTTTTCTGATTGACTGATTGTAAGAAAGATTAAATGTCCTGTATTATCTTTTTTTAATGTAAGGCCTGATGGGCAGTCTATGAACGTGACTACTGAAGGCTGCTTCTGTCCTGATGGCACAATGCTCTTCAACAAGGACTCAGGAGTGTGTGTCGACAAGTGTGGTGAGTGAACAGTCTATACCCTGTTCAAACAGAGCACACATACATCTTACTTAAACCTAGTCAGTAGTTAAAAACAAACCCTGGTGTGAAATGCACTTGGGATGTTGTAGTGAAACAAGATGACGAGTATTAACTTTTACTGAATAGCCCATCTCTTTTAACCTCCAGCATTTTAAAATCCAGTGCTTTAAGCTGATGCTCCCACCAGGCTTACAATGCTAATGATGGGGCATACCATTGCCCCTGCAAAGAAATCAGTATTTTATACCATTAACAAGTTCAAGGTACCTCCACACTTCATTGGTAGAATATTTAAAACAAAACACTGAGAACTTTGTTTGTGCATAATGCTATGCCCCTGTTGCTAGATTTGTAAGTCTGTTGGGAGCGTCTGATAAAAGTTCTGTATTTTAGAATGCTGGGGGTGAACAGAGGTGGGCTATTCAACAAAAGTTTGTATTTATCATGTTTCATTAAACCTCAAGTGCAATTCACACGAGTTTAACACAATTCATTATAGTATCTAAGTAGGCCAAAGTATTATATAGTAAGATTTGTTTCACTGTATGTTCTGCTTTTGTAGGATGCCTGGATCCTTCTGGGCAAGCACGAGAGGTAAGATAACAATAATCATTTAATGGTTTCCCATTTTTATGGTTTCCCAGTGATCTTTTACTCTTTTTTGCTCTGCTGCTTATTTATCCTATGCATCATACCACATATGCTACTATATACACTATTTTATTGACACTATAATTGTGTACTGTACAATTTTTACCATTATCCTTCACTTGTTAGATTATTTACTTTGCATGAGGGCCCTGGGATCTTTTATAATTAAAAACATTGGGCAGTCCAGTCCAGACAGAATATAGGGATTGAATAAACAATTTAAATTCTAATTTATAACTGTGGTACAGGCCTTTATACTACAGTCTGCAGTGTCTGTTGGACCGACAATTGAGGTTGCAACAAAATCTTCTATGTTTGCTCCTAATGACAGCTTGGAGAGAAGTTCGAGCATAACTGCCAGGACTGTATATGTGAAGCAGCAACTGCATCTGTGACCTGTCAGCCTAAGCAGTGCTCAAACAGCAACCCAGTCATCTGCAATGAACCTGGCTTTATTGTTGCCAATGAGACAGACCCCACAGATGAATGCTGCACTATATTCACCTGCCGTAAGATTGCATACTTTAATAAAGCATTATTTTTTAGCTATCTTGTGATGATATGTTATTGTTCTTTTGCATTAAACCTCACTGCAGGAAATTCCTCATTTGCATTCTCTGAATAGCTCAAATAAAATGCCAGGCAGTGTGCAAATCTGCTTGATGCTAAGCATTTTTGTTGGGTCGTATTCCCAAAACTTCATGATTTCATTGTTTTTTTTTCTAGGATGTGATAGCAGCCTCTGCCCCAGCGTTGATGGGAAGTGTAACATTGGCTATGCTCCTGTGCTCACAGTACCTGAGGGAAAATGCTGCCCTGAACTAAGATGTGGTATAAATATCTGTCATTAATTAATATTAGTAGTTATTTTCCTTTTCTCACAGTCAAATCTATATTAATAGTGTTAGATCTTTCTGATTCTGGATGTTGTGTAACTTACTGAGTTTTGTGTTGTTCTCACAGATCCCAAGAAAGTGTGTGTGCACAAAAACATAGAGTATGAGGTAAATATGAGTGATACCAGCCTCACTTTGAAAACACTTACATATTGTCCATAATAACTATGATCCACCAAAATGAACATTTTCGTTTGAAAAAATACAGCTTGCTACCTTAGCAGTGCCATATTTGTCAAAAAATATGGTACCCTCAGTATTGCCATTTCAATTATACATTTGCTTGAGCAGTGCAATTTTAGCCATACAATTACCAAATACGTGCTTCTCACGTCATATTTAGCTAAATAATTAGCTTTGCAATGAGAATGACTGCATTTGCTATGCAGTAAACAAAATGCGTAATGCTTAAAATGCTAAATGCTAAAGCTAAATTAGCTTAGCTTATGCTTCTATGTTGGCAATCCAGGGACATATTAATATTCTTTCATACTGTGTGAAAGTGAGTGAGTGATCTATTTGCCATTTTCAGCACAATATTTTCAGTTGACAAATATTTAGTGCATCCTCGTAATAATTACATGTTAAAATTCTCTCTTGCAGCCTGGAACCACAACCCCTGTGGTTGACTGCCAGGAGTGTCACTGCACCTGGGAGGTGGATCCTAATTCAAAACTGTACAAAATAAGGTGTGGAATGGTGACTTGCAATGAGGACTGCGAGCCAGTGAGTATTGCTTGGAATTCTGTGTGTTGAGCTCACACTCCATTCAGACTATTCAGATTTTTTTATATGCCATAAACAAAAAAGCACAGGAAGGAACAAAAGTGGATTATTACTACTGTTGCAGTACCACTGATTACAACAGTACCACAGTCTACTTATATTCCCACATTTGACCAATTCTTGGGATTGAACCTTGCCACACACACAAACACTCAGAAACAGGGGCAGTTAATTTTTAACTGAATATATATATATATATATATATATATATATATATATATATATATATATATATATATATATATTCCTTTATACCCCATTTCCTGCTGTTCCAGGGGACTAAACCTACAAACTTCTAGTCCCAAGACCACCCCACTAACTTTTATACCACATATGTTTTAAGATGTCCAGTTCAGACACACTTCAGGAATGGTTCTGTTCCTAGATTAAAACTACTAGTCAAAAGTGGATTTCAATCTGTGGTAGTACTGACCATACTTAATTATTTGTTACACAAAAAAACTAATAAAAAATTGCATGTTTGATTTTATACAGAAAGAATTACCATTAAATATTATGTTCAAAATGACTACTGTTGAAATGTACATGCTCCAAAAAGCAACATACCTTTCCAGTCGATTTATCTATCTGTGAATTTAGTATATAAAATAATAATAAAAATGCCAAACACAAAATGTAATACATTTTAATAAATTCACAAATAACATAGACTTTTCCACACATGTTTACACAAAACTTTGCTTCTCTCTCTCTCTCTCTCTCTCTCCCTCTCTCTCTCTTTCTAGGGATTTGAGTACATTGAGCCATTAGGCGAAGAATGCTGTGGGAAATGTGTGCAGACTAAGTGCGTCATTGGCCACAATGGTACAAGACATGTACTGCAGGTAAGAGTCAACTGTAGAGGATTTGAGCTGTGGTAACTGCACACTCTTTCACTCACACCAACCTTACTCACAAGATAACACCTTATACAGGTTTGGGGGTTTTCTAGATTGTGCACATAAATAACAAGTCATGATCAGATTACATTCTGCTATCCCATGACTAGCATGTCAGTGTACTGTCCCTGTTGATCCCATTGTATCTCCAACATTGACACTTCACAACTTCGTTTTTTTCGTATGCTTTTGAAACATTCATCACAGAGATTTTGAAACAATGTAAAAACAAGTGCCAAATTAAATTGGCATGTGTTTTGTAGGTGGAGTGTTCTGAGCAGAAGACTGATTCATCTTTTTTCTGTAAAGAGGTGTTAGTGACCTGTGGGTGGATGTTCATGTAGTGTAGAGCCTTATCTTTATTGATCTGTGTTTCGGTTTAGGTTGGAGCAGAATGGGTGCCCAGAAAACCAGGATGTGACAGGTTCATCTGTGCGAACATTGGAGGAGAATTTATTCCCACCAACTACAAGATCCAGTGTCCTCCATTCAACATTGATGACTGCCAGCCTGTAAATATCACACACACATACATGTGCTACTTGATACTGATCTTTGTTTATAAGCTGTTTTTTTTTTGATTGCATGGATTACATTTTGATGCTATTTGCGGTCATTTAATTGAGAGCTCACAAATGTGAATCAAACGGTTTGTCAGTTTTACTCATTTGGGACATTTTTATATTCCAATAATTCTAATATATATATACATACACAGTACCAATCAAACATTTGGACAAACCTTCTCATTCAATGTCTTTTTCTTTAATAATAAATTCAGTAGTAAACAAAACAATTAAGTGTTTGGCCTCTACAATCCCCTGATCTAAAACCAAATAAGGAAAAGCAATAACTATTGTTCGGCACTTCAAGGAACTCCTCCAAGACGCTGAAAAATCTATTACAGGTGATTCTACCTCATAAAGACAATACTAACAGTGTGCAAAACTCAAAGCTAAATGTGGTACTTAGAAGAATCTAAAGTATAAAACATATTCTGGTTTGTTTCACACATTTTGTTAAACTAAGTACCGTATTTTGCGCACTATAAGGTGCACCTAAAATCCTTTAATTTTCCCAAAAATTGTCAGTGCGCTTTATAATCCAGTGCGTCTTATGCATGAATTCTACAAGTCAGTTATTAAGGACCAGTAAAGCCACTTCGCCACATTGCAGTGTTATTCAGGAGTTTTAGTGTAGTTCTCCAACACCGGGGCTGGAGCAGTATTAGCATTAGGGGGAGTATTATAGGACTGTAGCCTGCTGCTAACCCCAGCTAGCACCGCTGGAGCGGTTAGCCACTAATGCTAATGCTGCAACCTGTTACTGGAGAAATTTGTGAAGCTTACTGAAGCTTACCAAGCTTACTGTAAATAAATGAAAGCGCTTTTCTCACCCAAATAAACAGTTTTCAGGAGAACAATCTGTGTAGATTAACATCCAGCCCTCAACTGACTTTAAAAGAAAGTATTTTTTAATTACAGTTTTGTTTACTTAGCTTAGCTTTACTTAACTTAGTTAACTAAGTCCCCCCCCACCACCCAGTGGCGACACCTGCTGAATTAATTCCTTATAGTGTCTCTTAAAATGAGCCTTAAAATCCAGTGTCTTATGTATGAAACTAGACCAGAAAATAGACGTTGACTGATAATGTGCCTTAAAATATGGTGCGCCTTATAGCGCGAAAAATATAGTAATTCTGCATGTGTTCCTGTACAGCTTTAATGTCTTTAATATTAAATTCACAATGTAAAAAATGAAGAAAATAAAGAAAACACATTGAATGAAAAGAGTGTGTCCAAACATTTGACGGGAACATCAATACGTTTTAATATAAATTCAATAAGATATCAACCAGACCTTTGTTATTTAAACTACACAGAACTAGGGGTGGGGGAATTTGGTAACCAACCGTACTGGCCCTCAGTTGCCCAGCTCTGTTTTACAGAACTGATTAACAAAGTAAAAACTAAAAATGTGTTTTAATGTAATGTGATGTTATGGTGTGATTTTTGATCTGCAGGGTACAGTGCAGCTTTCAGCTGATGGCTGCTGCCAAGTTTGTAAGTATCTCCTTACAGAAATATATATTTTTCTCAATATTTTTAGGACAGGTCAGTCATTTTTGGTCACATTTGTTCAATGTCGGAGAAAAAGAAATCTCTAAGCTCCTGTGTGTGTATGGTTTGTGTGTGTTACAGGTGTGGAGAAGGAGCGGGGATGTAAAGTAGAGACCACCTCTGATTACATCAGTGACAACGACTGCTGGTCAGAAAGCAGAGTGGAACAGACATACTGTGAAGGAGACTGTAACAGCTACAGCAAGTGTGTACACCACCCCCTCCATACACACACAGTTTTTTTACACACACAGTCACGGAGGTTGTTTCTATACATTTATATATAAATTTCTCAATATATCTGTCTGTGTTTCAGGTACTCTGAGCTGGGCTCTTCATCCTGTAGCTGTTGTCAGGCCAGTCGTACCAGTAACCGTGTAGTGACCCTCAACTGTGCAAATGGAGTTTCAGTAAAACACACCTACACCTATGTGGAAGAGTGCAGCTGTAACCAGACTGAGTGTCAAGCTACGAAACAAAGTGCAGAAACAAAGAGTTAAAAAATACCCTAATCATCTATTTACTGTTCGCCATGGAAACAACGTACTGTGACCCTAACGAAAGTCTTCTGGCTATTATTATCTGTCTTCTTTAAATTTCAGCTGCTTTATTTGAATTCTTTAATGTGTACCTCTTAAAGAGCTCTTGCTTTGTATTCCTTTATTCTAACAATTAAAATAAAATGCAACATAAAAATGTCTGACGTTTTGCTTATTTTTTTGTGTACATGGAAATATTCTTAGCTTTTAATGGAATTCAATGTGAAATATTTTATTTCAAGATATTTTGAGTCATTTCTACTGGATTTGATTTATTTATTAATAGTGAAAAACTGCCAAAACAGGTTTGCAAGGTGACAATATCTACTTATGTAAATATGAAATGAAATATCCAGCTAAGGTTTTCTTAGCTACCATCAATCTTTGGAAAGTGTGAAACAGAAACACTGATGTGTAAACATTTCAGTGTTCACTGTGCATTACAAAAGTGTGTGAAGAATTATAGGATCTAGTGCACTAATCCAAACATACGAAGGTAAATTTAAAGGGCAGTTTAAAAAAAATACTGGGTGTCAAGTTTGATGGATTGGGAGTTTGTGCTTAGTGTCTGATAATGTCAATTGCAAAAAAAAAAAAAAAAATTAAATATATATATATATATATATATATATATATATATATATATATATATATATATATATATATATATATATATAATTCTGCAACAGATTTAGTGTAATATGTTAATCCTTAATTTAAGTCCTTTTATTTTACATCAATAAGAAGACTTAAAAAGTCTCAATTTAACCAATGAGTAATCATGTTTAACCTCACAATAAGGGTACATTAATTAAAAGTATTTAAAAGAAAATGTCTCAACTAATTATTAATTGACACTACTTACGATGTAATTAATCATTATGTCTCAATTCATTATTATTTACAACATGTTTAGGCATTGACATTTAGTAATGTTTAATAATTAATAATTAATTGAGACATTATTTAACTTACATTTAGTACTGTTTTTTATGACCCTTATTATAAAATGTTACCCTTTCATGCCTCCCTTTACATTAAGAACAGCCAGTAAAGTATAAGATAGAATTGCCTTTATTGTCACATGGTCAACCAGCGAAATTAGCCGTCAACCCATCCATACAATAACATACAAGGGGGAAACAGGACAGGATAGGAAGACAGGGTAAGCCGCAGCGTGTGCACGCGCCGCCAATCATTTCTTCAGTTAGAGGGATACAAGGGGGAAGAAGAGGGTAAAAAAAACATACCCCTAGACTGTGCCCTGAAGAGCACAGTTTAGGAACATCAAAAAAAACCTCAGCACATAGGCACATACAATATACACAAGAGACCAAGCAATGAAGGCGTGGGAAAGGGTACGGGAGGTGGGGGGGTCGTTAGGTAAACAGGGAGAGATTCAAAGTCACAGTGTTCTTTGGAGGAATGCTCCCTATCATCCACAAGGCCGAGTGCTGATAGGGCGGGAGCCGAAAGCAGATTAGACTTCAGTTGTTTAGGCGAGTGACCGCTCTCCAGTTTAGCATGGTCACTCTCTATTGTCCATCATGGTCTCAATTTTCTCCACCTTCCTTTGCAAAGCCGTTTGCTTCTCCGAGATGTTTTCCATGTTGCGGTTAAAAGTCACAGTCTGAGTGCCGACAGCTCTGCCCACCGCATCAATCAGGTCGGGCAGCTTTTGGGGGCCCTTGACAGCTGTCCCCACACTTTTAATTTCACGATACACTAGGGCAATGCCTAATCCAATCAGCAAGAACCCTGTGATCATTGTGCCGAAAAGGTAGACGTCTTCGATGTCCTCCACAGAAAGAGTCGCCAGGCACACGGTCCGCCACGTCTCCCACGCGTCCCTCGTGTAGCCAGCTGCAAACGTTCCATCAGGACGCAAGCAGGTTCCCCCGAACCCAGGCTTCTCGTCGAGAAGATGGTGTCAATTGCATTGAGAGACCATTTGATCAAATCCATTTCTTTTAGTTTGAAGAGCAGTGTGAAGAGAGTCTCTTAAGGAATAGCAGTGCCAGACGAGACAGGAGAAGCCAAGCAGGAGAGATAAGGGGAGGAGAGGGAGAGAAAGAAAATGCGACCGCCTTCAACGAGAGCAGAAAGAGAAAGTACAGTATATTACAGTATATTAACACAGTATATTAAGGTATGGCGGTCTGACTAAGCACTAAAACGCTGCAATTCTGCTTCTGCTCTTTATTACAGTGATTCTTATTTGCTTACACACATTTCTGAAGACTTCACTCTCATTCACATACAGTTCCTGGGCTACTAACACACACAGTGACAGAGAGGCTCAATCAATCATCTCACACAGTCTGACTGCAGCGGGCCTGTTTGCTCTTGGCATAAACATTCAGTTTTGGAGATCAGATCAGGTGTAAACACATTGCATTGTGATGGCATTAAAACTGGATCTCTCAAACCACATTCAGAGGGTAAAATGCACATTTACCAGAAGTGTAAACAGAATTTGGTCAAAGTATAATATCCAGATACTATGCAGGGACAGATGTGATGTAAGTAATGATGATAATGAGTATTGAGATTTAGGCAACATTAACACAATAACAGATATACATTTTAGCACAGCCGAGTATAAATCACAGTGGAAGATCTGGAATGGATTGTTGTTCTATACCCATCCAGGCAAGGGGTGCCATCTCATATAATGCCATTTAAAGTTGGGTAATTGGAGGCCTCTCTTTTCATAAGGCAAATATAACAATTTAAGGCGAAGTCTGGTTTTCCCATTAATGCAGATATTTATTTGGATGGTCCATTAGAAATGCCTCATAGATACTCAACTAACATTCAACTAACATTCAGCTGCATGTCTATTAAATGCAATGGAGCCTATAAAGTGAATGTAAATGATTCCCTATTGAATGTAACCATCACCCCAACTCTAACTCAAACTCTAATCTTAACAGTTCAGTTAAGGTGTAGGGTTAGATTTAGGGTTTAGGTTAAGGTTTGGGTAAGAGCTGGGTTTTTATGTTTTTTTATGGTTAAGGTTAGGCATAGGGTTAGGTTTAGGGTTAGTTTTTTCATGTTTGCGTTTAGGTGTAGGGTTAGACTTAGGGTTTAGGTTAGGGATTGGGTAAGGGCTGGGTTTTAGGGTTGATTCATGGTTGAGGTTAGCCTTAGGGTTAAGGTTAAGGTTGGGGCAGATGTGATGTAGGGTTAGGTTCCGTAGAACCATTTATATTTGACCAAGAGTTAAAGTGCTTTAATAGACATTTAATTGAATGTTAGTTCAGTATCTATTAGTCATCTGATTTGTACCATCTAAATAAAGTGTTAGTTTTCTTTGAGTTTTTATATTGTTTTGGTTTGCTAATTTCTCCGGGTTATTTCAATGTAATTTACTTACAATGACTTTGGTTTTAACATGGCTGCCCACTGTTATACCACAAAGTACAGAACAGTGGTAAAAAAGTACAATGGGTATCAGAATGTTTACTTTTCAGTAGCAGGATGCTATACACCCATTTCCAATTAACTGTCAATACTGCAGTGTTCTATTGCAGTTACACAGAAACTCTGTATTTATTTATCAGATAACAATCTGCATCTAAATTCAAGCTCCACCTTGAGATCAGTATCACTATTCCATGTGTTAACCATATGATGTGCAACATGGCTGAGTTTTATTTTTCTTAATTAAATTATTTAGTATTTAAGGTATTTCTCAATTAACTCATTTTCAATCATCATACATCATTTTTCTATTAGTGTTCTGTTTTTTTTTTTTAACAAAAGCCCTTTTTGTATTACTATCCCTCTAATGCAAAACATTGGTCAAAATGACCTGCATTCATTTTCTATGTGACTTCATGTATGGCTAAGGGTTTATGTGATATATCTTAGCAGTAAATTAATTCAGTCATTCAAAATGTAAGGTATTCCTTAATTTACCTGTTACCAAGATTCTGACTTTTATACACAAATTCTGTATAATAATAATAATAATAATAATAATAATAATAATAATAATAATAATAATAATAATAATAATAAAAAAGAAGAAGAGGAAGAATGTAACACAAAATCTACTACAATCTGCAAACAAACAGTTATACCAAAATATATAAAAGTTTGTATGCCCTCTTCAGTAGCATTAGGGGGAGTATTATAGGCCTGTAGCCTGCTGCTAACCCCAGTTAGCACTGCTGGAGCGGTTAGCCGCTAATGCTAATGCTGCAACCTAGTGCTGGAGAAATTTGTGAATCCAAGCTTACTGTAAATAAAGGAAAGCGCTTTACTCACCCAAATAAACAGTTTTCAGGAGAGCAATCTGTGTAGATTAACATCCAGCCCTCAATTGAGTTTAAAAGAAAGTAATTTTTGATTACAGTTTTGTTTACTTAGCTTAGCTTTACTTAACTTAGTTAACTAACCCTCACCAGCACCCAGCGACGACACCTGCTGAATTAGTTCCTTAGAGTGTCTCTTAAAATGAGCCTTAAAATCCAGTGTCTTATGTATGAAACTAGACCAGAAAATAGACGTTCACTGATAATGTGCCTTAAAATACGGTGCGCCTTATAGCGCGAAAAATACAGTGATTCTGCATGTGTTCCTGTACAGCTTTAATGTCTTTAATATTAAATTCACAATGTAAAAAATGAAGAAAATGAAGAAAACACATTGAATGAAAAGAGTGTGTCCAAACATTTGACTGGAACATCAATATGTTTTAATATAAATTCAATAAGATATCAACCAGACCTTTGTTATTTAAACTACACAGAACTAAGGGTGGGGGAATTTGGTAACCAACCGTACTGGCCCTCAGTTGCCCAGCTCTGTTTTACAGAACTGATTAACAAAGTAAAAACTAAAAATGTGTTTTAATGTAATGTGATGTTATGGTGTGATTTTTGATCTGCAGGGTACAGTGCAGCTTTCAGCTGATGGCTGCTGCCAAGTTTGTAAGTATCTCCTTACAGAAATATATATTTTTCTCAATATTTTTAGGACAGGTCAGTCATTTTTGGTCACATTTGTTCAATGTCGGAGAAAAAGAAATCTCTAAGCTCCTGTGTGTGTATGGTTTGTGTGTTACAGGTGTGGAGAAGGAGCGGGGATGTAAAGTAGAGACCACCTCTGATTACATCAGTGACAACGACTGCTGGTCAGAAAGCAGAGTGGAACAGACATACTGTGAAGGAGACTGTAACAGCTACAGCAAGTGTGTACAACACCCCCTCCATACACACACAGTTTTTTTACACACACAGTCACGGAGGTTGTTTCTATACATTTATATATAAATTTCTCAATATATCTGTCTGTGTTTCAGGTACTCTGAGCTGGGCTCTTCATCCTGTAGCTGTTGTCAGGCCAGTCGTACCAGTAACCGTGTAGTGACCCTCAACTGTGCAAATGGAGTTTCAGTAAAACACACCTACACCTATGTGGAAGAGTGCAGCTGTAACCAGACTGAGTGTCAAGCTACGAAACAAAGTGCAGAAACAAAGAGTTAAAAAATACCCTAATCATCTATTTACTGTTCGCCATGGAAACAACGTACTGTGACCCTAACGAAAGTCTTCTGGCTATTATTATCTGTCTTCTTTAAATTTCAGCTGCTTTATTTGAATTCTTTAATGTGTCCCTCTTAAAAGAGCTCTTGCTTTGTATTCCTTTATTCTAACAATTAAAATAAAATGCAACATAAAAATGTCTGACGTTTTTTGCTTATTTTTTTGTGTACATGGAAATATTCTTAGCTTTTAATGGAATTCAATGTGAAATATTTTATTTCAAGATATTTTGAGTCATTTCTACTGGATTTGATTTATTTATTAATAGTGAAAAACTGCCAAAACAGGTTTGCAAGGTGACAATATCTACTTATGTAAATATGAAATTAAATATCCAGCTAAGGTTTTCTTAGCCACCATCAATCTTTGGAAAGTGTGAAACAGAAACACTGATGTGTAAACATTTCAGTGTTCACTGTGCATTACAAAAGTGTGTGAAGAATTATAGGATCTAGTGCATTAATCCAAACATACAAAGGTAAATTTGAAGGGCAGTTTAAAAAAAATACTGGGTGTCAAGTTTGATGGATTGGGAGTTTGTGCTTAGTGTCTGATAATGTCAATTGCAAAAAAAAAATATATATATATATATATATATATATATAATTCTGCAACAGATTTAGTGTAATATGTTAATCCTTAATTTAAGTCCTTTTATTTTACATCAATAAGAAGACTTAAAAAGTCTCAATTTAACCAATGAGTAATCATGTTTAACCTCACAATAAGGGTACATTAATTAAAAGTATTTAAAAGAAAATGTCTCAACTAATTATTAATTGACACTACTTACGATGTAATTAATCATTATGTCTCAATTCATTATTATTTACAACATGTTTAGGCATTGACATTTAGTAATGTTTAATAATTAATAATTAATTGAGACATTATTTAACTTACATTTAGTACTGTTTTTATGACCCTTATTATAAAATGTTACCCTTTCATGCCTCCCTTTACATTAAGAACAGCCAGTAAAGTATAACACAGTATATTAAGGTATGGCAGTCTGACTAAGCACTAAAACGCTGCAATTCTGCTTCTGCTCTTGCAGTTATTCAGTTATTTGCTTACACAAATTTCAGAAGACTTCACTCTCATTCACATACAGTTCCTGGGCTACTAACACACACAGTGACAGAGAGGCTCAATCAATCATCTCACACAGTCTGACTGCAGCGGGCCTGTTTGCTCTTGGCATAAACATTCAGTTTTGGAGATCAGATCAGGTGTAAACACATTGCATTGTGATGGCATTAAAACTGGATCTCTCAAACCACATTCAGAGGGTAAAATGCACATTTACCACAAGTGTAAACAGAATTTGGTCAAAGTATAATATCCAGATACTATGCAGGGACAAATGCATGTTAATACCAGGCACAAACAGGTCCACAAGGATCAGAGGTGATGTAAGTTATGATGATAGTAAATAGATTTAGGCAACATTAACACAATAACAGATATACATTTCAGCACAGCCTTGCCCCTGACATCCTTTGGAGGTCATTGGTTATGTTTGTATAGAAGAGGCTGATTCTATGACAGGTGTCTTTTATACACATAATTAGGTGAGATTTAGATAATATCCCATTTCTCATTTCCCATTTTGTATCCATTCCCCTTGGAACGGAGTTACAAGAAGAGTGGGTGAAAAGGGGAGCTGAAATTAGCTTTTCTTTTCTTTTATTTTCCAATTCAGCCTCTGCAGTCCATTTAAGGTGGAATGGGAAAGTTAGCTAGTTAGCTACTGAAATCAACTATTGTGATTTTTTTTATTCTTGTTATGAAGAAAACGGAAAATAAAACATTGAAACTACATTACACTATGGTAATATGGTTGTTATTGTGGTTATCATAATGTTTAACAAGAAAAATACTCACATCTGTGGGTTCCTTTGGTCGCTTGTGTCACCATCTCAGACATCCCAAGTTGCAAAAGTTGACCCCCCCCCCCCCCCCCAAAAAAAAAAAAAAAAAAAAACTTGCACACACACCAAAGGATAACGAACCTTTACTTTTATATTGACTAAGTTTAATATTTTTTTAATTAAATTTAGAGTATTCAGAGGAGAAATTAGTTTTATATTTTTTCTTTTTGGAAGGCCCTGCCTCTGCTTTCTTTTTTTTTTTTTTTTTGGAAAAAAGCCTTTATTCGACAAAAATTGACAGTTACAATATCACAAAAAATTGCACAACATCAAAAACATTTCATATCATATTACAATAATTAATAATTTTGCCTCCGCCATGATCTGCTTTCTCTCACTCACTAAACAAATCCCGTCCACACTAAAAACTGATTGGCTGTCTCACAGACTCTTTGCAGAGAACAGGCCAGTCAGAACCCTCTTTTTCTCTCTCTCCTTCCCACACGCGATTAGAGAAAAAAAGTCTGTTGTCTGTGTGCACGTTTGGGGCACTCGTTCTGGGAGTTTATCCGGGAGATTATATGTGACTCGCGGGCATCAGGGAGCCACTGCCAAAATGCGTGAGACTCCCGCAGCTTCAGGGAGACTTGGTTTGTCTGCCATCTTTCCCTCTTTTGTTTACATTAGCTTAGCCAGTTTAGAATGAGCCTGAAATATGGACAGTGCCTGGATTGGTTCTGTTCTCTCTGCAATTTGCAGATTTATAACTTGAGGGGTAGGGCTAACTGCTAGGATCAAGGGGAAAAATGGGATTGGACCTAAAAGTGCTTAATCTCACAGGATTAATTTGTGTGCCTGATGGGCACATAACCAGTCCATGAGGGCAGAAAACTCTATTTCAGTTTCCTAAACTAGACTGAAAACCTTTAATAAAACAAAATAATTAGCATTTATTGATTAATCTTAGATTCCCTTTGTTTTTATTCTGTATTCCCTTTGTTTTTATCCTGTAACATCACTTATAGTGATAGTGAGTTTGCCGTTTGAGTACTATAGATAAATAACAATATGTTGGAGAAACTGCTGCCAGTTAATTACTGTCATTTTACAGGTAACCTCTTCATAGCTTTATATTCACCTCCTCTAGTGTGAGTTGTGCAAAACGTCCATGTTTGTTTGACAGTTGTTAGATAACATTATTGGATTTTCTAATGTTCTATGGTTCAATTGCAGTGCAGTTAACATCAGATAAACCTTAATTAACATAAAACACAGTGGTTACCATACTGTTTATTGTTTCAATACCTGGAAGAACCCATTTCCAAGTAACTTCCCAAGAAACTAATGTTTTCATCCCAAACACCCTCCACAAATATACTGCCAATAAAAAAAATGAAATACAGCAGAACGTGACATGGGTCATACAAAAATCCCTTCCAAGTAACTGTTAAATGGATCATACAGGAAGGAAAACTCTACAGTTTACCTAATATCCTTTGAGTTAATATCTTTTCAGGGCAGCACAGAGTTAGACATTTGTTGTCACAAAGCTGAGAGGCTTACTTAAAAAAGTAAAGGCTAAGGTACTGAAGCCTCATGAACGAAGAATTGAAATGAATGAATGGAGGAACACACATTCTAACGTTCAAGTCACATTTAGTACATCTGGTTGGGAGCGTGAAATGTGGCCTAAGCAATGTTTTTTCTGCTTATGTCGCTTTAGTACACGAGGCCCCTGTAAATCACCAGTCGAGCTATTTTAAATAATTTAAATAGCATAGAGAAAAAAACACTAAACAATATACCTAATATCGTTGTGCTAATATCTTTACAGGGCAGCACAGAGTCAGCAATGGAAAACACAGGCATACCACTGACTGAGATGAACCTAGGCAACAGTAATCCACCAGATGTCCATTGCTATCTTGGCCACACTTGTGTACCATGACCTCAGCACATACCCCCCTGCTCAGTACACACACTCAATAATACGCAGGCCAACATTTACATCAACAATAAGCATAATTCAAAATAAAATAACATTGCTGTTCCTGTAATCACCAGTAGAGCTTTATAAAATATAAAAATTAATTTAAAGCAATTCTGCAATACTTACACTAATTATTTAATGTATCTACAATGTGGTTGTTATTGTCTGTTTAAATACAGTCCAAAAAAATAATAATAATACCAACAGAGCAAAAGGGCTAGTCGAAAATCTAAGTCAAATACGAGAGAAAAAAGGGTTATACAAATACGTAAATACAATCATAAAGAGAATGCTTGGAATGTCACTGGACACTTGTAGTCTGGTGGCGTTGAGTAGTATAGCCTCTGTGTTGGAGCTTTAAATGGAAAATAATAAGAAAAAGTGAACATTAGTTGCTCAGTAATTCTCAGTGCTGTATTTTGAGTTTGATGGTCTGACTGGTCTGTCAGTATAATCAGGGCAGCTGGTCAGTAGGATTAGTATGGAGTGAATTTTGTGCCAAAAGTTTTACGTAAAAAAATAAAATCCACAATCAAAATTTTAAGAATCAAAAGTAAAACATGTATGTTGCAAATTCAAAAGAGAAAAAATATATATCAAATATATATATTTAAATATACTTGGTTATTTTATTATTCTTTGCACTTATTTGAAAATTATTTTAGTTTGGATTTTGCCAGTCTTTGCTTTCATTTTTGGATTTTTTTGGATTTTCTGTGGATTTTTGTGGTTTTTGCTGCTAAAGACTTTTGCTTCTGGAATCTCTCCTTTGCTTCTGCTTAATTTTTTTTGGTTCTGATTTTTGGCACACTTTTCACGGGTGGGCGGGGCTTAGAAGAAGGCGTTCCCCTTTAATCTCTATTGGTCACCTACCCTGAACCCTCGTCTGAGACAGACCACGCCCACCCCGCCAGCTTCAAGCGCTCTTCCAAACATGGCGGAGCGAACGGGGTTCAGCTCACAGCAGCACCAGCAGGTACTTTTCCAATTAAATTTCATACAGACGTTATGTTTAATGTTATATTTCTTTTTAAGTAAGTGTTTAACTCTATTAAGATGCTCATGTTAGCGGGGTGTGCTAAATATCCATGCTTAAATTATACTAGTTAGTTAGTGAACACTAACCTACCTAGTCAGTGAGTTAGCTAGTTAACCTAGGTTATCTGGTCAGCGAGTTACCTAGCTACTTAACCTAGGTCATCTGGTCAGTGAGTTAGTGGGTTAGCTAAGCTAGTTAGGTTACCTAGTCAGTGAGCTAGTGGGTTAGCTAAGCTAGTTATTATGCCCCAGGGTAAAGCCAAGTAAGTGCTGGTTAAGGTTAACTAGCTAACTCACTGACTAGGTAACCTAACTAGCTTAGCTAACCCACTAACTCACTGACCAGATGACCTAGGTAAACTAGCTAACTCACTGACTAGGTAGGTTAGTGTTCACTAACTAACTAGTATAATTTAAGCATGGATATTTAGCACACCCCGCTAACATGAGCATCTTAATAGAGTTAAACACTTACTTAAAAAAGAAATATAACATTAAACATAACGTCTGTATGAAATTTAATTGGAAAAGTACCT
Organism: Astyanax mexicanus; assembly: GCF_023375975.1. Classification (NCBI taxonomy): domain Eukaryota; kingdom Metazoa; phylum Chordata; class Actinopteri; order Characiformes; family Acestrorhamphidae; genus Astyanax; species Astyanax mexicanus. The sequence goes on from NC_064409.1 coordinate 48,274,569, forward strand.
GCTGGTGCTGCTGTGAGCTGAACCCCGTTCGCTCCGCCATGTTTGGAAGAGCGCTTGAAGCTGGCGGGGTGGGCGTGGTCTGTCTCAGACGAGGGTTCAGGGTAGGTGACCAATAGAGATTAAAGGGGAACGCCTTCTTCTAAGCCCCGCCCACCCGTGAAAAGTGTGCCAAAAATCAGAACCAAAAAAATGAAGCAGAAGCAAAGGAGAGATTCCAGAAGCAAAAGTCTTTAGCAGCAAAAACCACAAAAATCCACAGAAAATCCAAAAAAATCCAAAAATGAAAGCAAAGACTGGCAAAATCCAAACTAAAATAATTTTCAAATAAGTGCAAAGAATAATAAAATAACCAAGTATATTTAAATATATATATTTGATATATATTTTTTCTCTTTTGAATTTGCAACATGCATGTTTTACTTTTGATTCTTAAAATTTTGATTGTGGATTTTATTTTTTTACGTAAAACTTTTGGCACAAAATTCACTCCATAGATTAGAGCTCATACTGATACAGTAGAACAGCGTAGAATCTGCTTCTCTAATTAAACACACTAATACCGCTTGTCTCAGCTACACTGGTTACAGCATTTAAAGCTGGTTCTGGAGTAACCCTGTGCTGCTTGTTTTAGTGTTTTCCTGCTGTAACACTCTCAGCTCAACTCAGCGAGGACACTTAGTTCATTAGTTGAATCAGCTGTGTGTTATATGCTGGAAAAATATCACCGGAGTTTGCTGGTGTTATGCCAAATCAAGTCAGCTCACGTTCTGGGCTGCTGTGCTGTGAGGTCAGTTCAGTGCACTGGAGCATTAGCTGAAAGCTAGCATTTTTCTTATTATGACTCTTGAACAATTTCAGAATTCAGAGGATCCAGTGATGTACACAGAATAAAACGTACAGGTTTCTGAACATATTTATTTGTTTGCAGTGGATTGTAGTACAGTGGATTGTAGTTTGTAGTGGATTGTGGATGCAGTGGATTGTAGTTCTGTAGAGGCGCATGTCCATTTGATTGCATGGATTACATTTTGATGCTATTTGCGGTCATTTAATTGAGAGCTCACAAATGTGAATCAAACGGTTTGTCAGTTTTACTCATTTGGGACATTTTTAAATTCCAATAATTCTAATATATATATACATACACAGTACCAATCAAACATTTGGACAAACCTTCTCATTCAATGTCTTTTTCTTTAATAATAAATTCCGTAGTAAACAAAACAATTAAGTGTTTGGCCTCTACAATCCCCTGATCTAAAACCAAATATGGAAAAGCAATAACTATTGTTCGGCACTTCAAGGAACTCCTCCAAGACGCTGAAAAATCTATTACAGGTGATTCTACCTCATAAAGACAATACTAACAGTGTGCAAAACTCAAAGCTAAATGTGGTACTTAGAAGAATCTAAAGTATAAAACATATTCTGGTTTGTTTCACACATTTTGTTAAACTAAGTACCGTATTTTGCGCACTATAAGGTGCACCTAAAATCCTTTAATTTTCCCAAAAATTGTCAGTGCGCTTTATAATCCAGTGCGTCTTATGCATGAATTCTACAAGTCAGTCATTAAGGACCAGTAAAGCCACTTCGCCACATTGCAGTGTTATTCAGGAGTTTTAGTTTAGTTCTCCAACACCGGGGCTGGAGCACTATTAGCATTAGGGGGAGTATTATAGGCCTGTAGCCTGCTGCTAACCCCAGCTAGCACCGCTGGAGCGGTTAGCCGCTAATGCTAATGCTGCAACCTGTTACTGGAGAAATTTGTGAAGCTTACTGAAGCTTACCAAGCTTACTGTAAATAAATGAAAGCGCTTTTCTCACCCAAATAAACAGTTTTCAGGAGAACAATCTGTGTAGATTAACATCCAGCCCTCAACTGACTTTAAAAGAAAGTCTTTTTTAATTACAGTTTTGTTTACTTAGCTTAGCTTTACTTAACTTAGTTAACTAAGTCCCCCCCCACCACCCAGTGGTGACACCTGCTGAATTAGTTCCTTATACAACCCCTGGCAAAAAGTATGGAATCACCAGTCTTGGATGAGCACTCCTTCAGACATTTCATTCTGTAAAACAAACTCTGATCAAAAACATGATACAAAAATAAGGTCATTCCAAAGGTCAACTTGTTGGCTTTCAGGAACACCCAAAAAATGAAGAAAAAACATTGTGGAAGTCAGTGAATGTTACTTTTATTGACCAACCACAGGGAAAAAAAATATGGAATCACTCAATTCTGAGGAAAAAAGTATGGAATCATGAAAAACAGATAAACAAAAGATGATTCAAAATACATCACTAGTATTTAGTTGCACCACCTTTGGCTTTTATAACGGCTTTCAGTCTCTGAAGCATGGACTTGATGAGTGACAAAACAGTATTCTGCATCAATTTGGTGCCAACTCTCTTTGATAGCAGTTGCCAGATCAGCTTTGCAGGTCGGAGCCTTCTTGTGGACCATTTTTTTCAATTTCCACCACAGGTTTTCAATTGGATTGAGATCTGGACTATTTGCAGGCCATGACATCGACTGAATGTGTCTTTCTCCAAGGAATGCCTTCACTGTTTTTGCCCTATGGCACGATGCATTGTCATCTTGGAAAATTATTTCATTATCTCCAAACATCTGTTCAATTGAAGGGATGAGAAAACTGTCCAAAATGTCAATGTAAACTTGTGCATTGATAGAAGAATTAACCACAGTCATCTCCCCAGTGCCTTTGCCTGACATGCAGCCCCATATCATCAAGGACTGTGGAAATTTGGTTGTTTTCTTCAGGCAGGCCTCTTCATAAATCTCACTGGAACGGCACCAAACAAAAGTTCCAGCATCATCACCTTGTCCAATGCAGATTCTTGACTCATCACTGAAGATAACTTTCATCCAGTCATCCACAGTCCATGATTGCCTCTCCTTAGCCCACTGCAGTCTTGTTCTTTTATGTTTAGGTGTCAATGATGGTTTTCTTTTAGCTTTCCTGTATTGAAATCCCATTTCCTTTAGGCGATTTCTTACGGTTCGGTCACATACATTGGCTCCAGCTTCTTCCCATTTATGCTTCATCTGTTTAGTTGTACTTTTTCGGTTTTCAAGACAAATGGCCTTAAGTTGCTTGTCTTGGCGCTTTGATGTCTTTCTTGGTCTACCAGTACGCTTGGCTTTAACAACCATTCCATGCTGTTTGTATTTGGTCCATATCTTGGATACAGCTGACTGTGAACAGCCCACATCTTTAGCAACCATGCGTGAAGAGTTACCTTCTTCAAGAAGTTTCACAATCCTCTCTTTTGTTTCAAGAGACATTTCTCTTGTTGGAGCCATGGTTCTTGCCACTCTAATTCGTCCAGCAGCCCTCCAAGGTGTCATGACTGCAGGTGTTTTTAACTGCAGACTAACGAGCAGATCTAATCTGAGGCAGGTGTCCATTTAGGGAAAGGAAATTGACTGGGTGTGTCCTTATTTTCTACCTTCAGTTTGAGTGATTCCATACTTTTTTCCTCAGAATTGAGTGATTCCATATTTTTTTCCCTGTGGTTGGTCAATAAAAGTAGCATTCACTGACTTCCACAATGTTTTTTCTTCATTTTTTGGGTGTTCCTGAAAGCCAACAAGTTGCACTTTGGAATGACCTTATTATTGTGTCATGTTTTTGATAAGAGTTTGTTTTACAGAATGAAATGTCTGAAGGAGTGCTCATCCAAGACTGGTGATTCCATACTTTTTGCCAGGGGTTGTAGTGTCTCTTAAAATGAGCCTTAAAATCCAGTGTCTTATGTATGAAACTAGACCAGAAAATAGACGTTGACTGATAATGTGCCTTAAAATATGGTGCGCCTTATAGCGCGAAAAATATAGTAATTCTGCATGTGTTCCTGTACAGCTTTAATGTCTTTAATATTAAATTCACAATGTAAAAAATGAAGAAAATGAAGAAAACACATTGAATGAAAAGAGTGTGTCCAAACATTTGACGGGAACATCAATATGTTTTAATATAAATTCAATAAGATATCAACCAGACCTTTGTTATTTAAACTACACAGAACTAGGGGTGGGGGAATTTGGTAACCAACCGTACTGGCCCTCAGTTGCCCAGTTCTGTTTTACAGAACTGATTAACAAAGTAAAAACTAAAAATGTGTTTTAATGTAATGTGATGTTATGGTGTGATTTTTGATCTGCAGGGTACAATGCAGCTTTCAGCTGATGGCTGCTGCCAAGTTTGTAAGTATCTCCTTACAGAAATATATATTTTTCTCAATATTTTTAGGACAGGTCAGTCGTTTTTGGTCACATTTGTTCAATGTCGGAGAAAAAGAAATCTCTAAGCTCCTGTGTGTGTATGGTTTGTGTGTTACAGGTGTAGAGAAGGAGCGGGGATGTAAAGTAGAGACCACCTCTGATTACATCAGTGACAACGACTGCTGGTCAGAAAGCAGAGTGGAACAGACATACTGTGAAGGAGACTGTAACAGCTACAGCAAGTGTGTACACCACCCCCTCCATACACACACAGTCACGGTGGTTGTTTCTATACATATATATACATTTCTCAATATATCTGTCTGTGTTTCAGGTACTCTGAGCTGGGCTCTTCATCCTGTAGCTGTTGTCAGGCCAGTCGTACCAGTAACCGTGTAGTGACCCTCAACTGTGCAAACGGAGTTTCAGTAAAACACACCTACACCTATGTGGAAGAGTGCAGCTGTAACCAGACTGAGTGTCAAGCTACGAAACAAAGTGCAGAAACAAAGAGTTAAAAAATACCCTAATCATCTATTTACTGTTCGCCATGGAAACAACGTACTGTGACCCTAACGAAAGTCTTCTGGCTATTATTATCTGTCTTCTTTAAATTTCAGCTGCTTTATTTGAATTCTTTAATGTGTCCCTCTTAAAGAGCTCTTGCTTTGTATTCCTTTATTCTAACAATTAAAATAAAATGCAACATAAAAATGTCTGACGTTTTTTGCTTATTTTTTTGTGTACATGGAAATATTCTTAGCTTTTAATGGAATTCAATGTGAAATATTTTATTTCAAGATATTTTGAGTCATTTCTACTGGATTTGATTTATTTATTAATAGTGAAAAACTGCCAAAACAGGTTTGCAAGGTGACAATATCTACTTATGTAAATATGAAATTAAATATCCAGCCAAGGTTTTCTTAGCCACCATCAATCTTTGGAAAGTGTGAAACAGAAACACTGATGTGTAAACATTTCAGTGTTCACTGTGCATTACAAAAGTGTGTGAAGAATTATAGGATCTAGTGCACTAATCCAAACATACGAAGGTAAATTTAAAGGGCAGTTTAAAAAAAATACTGGGTGTCAAGTTTGATGGATTGGGAGTTTGTGCTTAGTGTCTGATAATGTCAATTGCAAAAAAAAAAAAAAAATTTAAATATATATATATATATATATATATATATATATATATATATATATATATATATATATAAAATTCTGCAACAGATTTAGTGTAATATGTTAATCCTTAATTTAAGTCCTTTTATTTTACATCAATAAGAAGACTTAAAAAGTCTCAACTACTGCCATAGAACTGGGCAGAGTAACCAATCAGTAATCATGTTTAACCTCACAATAAGGGTACATTAATTAAAAGTATTTAAAAGAAAATGTCTCAACTAATTATTAATTGACACTACTTACGATGTTATTAATCATTATGTCTCAATTCATTATTATTTACAACATGTTTAGGCATTGACATTTAGTAATGTTTAATAATTAATAATTAATTGAGACATTATTTAACTTACATTTAGTACTGTTTTTTATGACCCTTATTATAAAATGTTACCCTTTCATGCCTCCCTTTACATTAAGAACAGCCAGTAAAGTATAACACAGTATATTAAGGTATGGCGGTCTGACTAAGCACTAAAACGCTGCAATTCTGCTTCTGCTCTTTATTGCAGTTACTCTTATTTGCTTACACACATTTCTGAAGACTTCACTCTCATTCACATACAGTTCCTGGGCTACTAACACACACAGTGACAGAGAGGCTCAATCAAGCATCTCACACACTCTGACTGCAGTGGGCCTGTTTGCTCTTGGCATAAACATTCAGTTTTGGAGATCAGATCAGGTGTAAACACAATGCATTGTGATGGAATTAAAACTGGATCTCTCAAACCACATTCAGAGGGTAAAATGCACATTTACCAGAAGTGTAAACAGAATTTGGTCAAAGTATAATATCCAGATACTATGCAGGGACAGATGTGATGTAAGTAATGATGATAATGAGTATTGAGATTTAGGCAACATTAACACAATAACAGATATACATTTTAGCACAGCCGAGTATAAATCACAGTGGAAGATCTGGAATGGATTGTTGTTCTATACCCATCCAGGCCAGGGGTGCCATCTCATATAATGCCATTTAAAGTTGGGTAATTGGAGGCCTCTCTTTTCATAAGGCAAATATAACAATTTAAGGCGAAGTCTGGTTTTCCCATTAATCCAGATATTTATTTGGATGGTCCATTAGAAATGCCTCACAGATACTCAACTAACATTCAACTAACATTCAGCTGCATGTCTATTAAATGCAATGGAGCCTATAAAGTGAATGTAAATGATTCCCTATTGAATGTAACCATCACCCCAACTCTAACTCAAACTCTAATCTTAACAGTTCAGTTAAGGTGTAGGGTTAGATTTAGGGTTTAGGTTAAGGTTTGGGTAAGAGCTGGGTTTTTATGTTTTTTTATGGTTAAGGTTAGGCATAGGGTTAGGTTTAGGGTTAGTTTTTTCATGTTTGCGTTTAGGTGTAGGGTTAGACTTAGGGTTTAGGTTAGGGATTGGGTAAGGGCAGGGTTTTAGGGTTGATTCATGGTTGAGGTTAGCCTTAGGGTTAAGGTTAAGGTTGGGGCAGATGTGATGTAGGGTTAGGTTCCGTAGAACCATTTATATTTGACCAAGAGTTAAAGTGCTTTAATAGACATTTAATTGAATGTTAGTTCAGTATCTATTAGTCATCTGATTTGTACCATCTAAATAAAGTGTTAGTTTTCTTTGAGTTTTTATATTGTTTTGGTTTGCTAATTTCTCCGGGTTATTTCAATGTAATTTACTTACAATGACTTTGGTTTTAACATGGCTGCCCACTGTTATACCACAAAGTACAGAACAGTGGTAAAAAAGTACAATGGGTATCAGAATGTTTACTTTTCAGTAGCAGGATGCTATACACCCATTTCCAATTAACTGTCAATACTGCAGTGTTCTATTGCAGTTACACAGAAACTCTGTATTTATTTATCAGATAACAATCTGCATCTAAATTCAAGCTCCACCTTGAGATCAGTATCACTATTCCATGTGTTAACCATATGATGTGCAACATGGCTGAGTTTTATTTTTCTTAATTAAATTATTTAGTATTTAAGGTATTTCTCAATTAACTCATTTTCAATCATCATACATCATTTTTCTATTAGTGTTCTGTTTTTTTTTTTTAACAAAAGCCCTTTTTGTATTACTATCCCTCTAATGCAAAACATTGGTCAAAATGACCTGCATTCATTTTCTATGTGACTTCATGTATGGCTAAGGGTTTATGTGGTATATCTTAGCAGTAAATTAATTCAGTCATTCAAAATGTAAGGTATTCCTTAATTTACCTGTTACCAAGATTCTGACTTTTATACACAAATTCTGTATAATAATAATAAAAATAATAATAATAATAATAATAATAATAATAATAATAGAAAAGAAGAAGAGGAAGAATGTAACACAAAATCTACAACAATCTGCAAACAAACAGTTATACCAAAATATATAAAAGTTTGTATGCCCTCTTCAGTAGCATTAGGGGGAGTATTATAGGCCTGTAGCCTGCTGCTAACCCCAGCTAGCACCGCTGGAGCGGTTAGCCGCTAATACTAATGCTGCAACCTAGTGCTGGAGAAATTTGTGAATCCAAGCTTACTGTAAATAAAGGAAAGCGCTTTACTCACCCAAATAAACAGTTTTCAGGAGAGCAATCTGTGTAGATTAACATCCAGCCCTCAATTGAGTTTAAAAGAAAGTAATTTTTGATTACAGTTTTGTTTACTTAGCTTAGCTTTACTTAACTTAGTTAACTAACCCTCACCAGCACCCAGCGACGACACCTGCTGAATTAGTTCCTTAGAGTGTCTCTTAAAATGAGCCTTAAAATCCAGTGTCTTATGTATGAAACTAGACCAGAAAATAGACGTTCACTGATAATGTGCCTTAAAATACGGTGCGCCTTATAGTGCGAAAAATACAGTGATTCTGCATGTGTTCCTGTACAGCTTTAATGTCTTTAATATTAAATTCACAATGTAAAAAATGAAGAAAATGAAGAAAACACATTGAATGAAAAGAGTGTGTCCAAACATTTGACTGGAACATGAATACATTTTAATATAAATTCAATAAGATATCAACCAGACCTTTGTTATTTAAACTACACAGAACTAGGGGTGGGGGAATTTGGTAACCAACCGTACTGGCCCTCAGTTGCCCAGCTCTGTTTTACAGAACTGATTAACAAAGTAAAAACTAAAAATGTGTTTTAATGTAATGTGATGTTATGGTGTGATTTTTTATCTGCAGGGTACAGTGCAGCTTTCAGCTGATGGCTGCTGCCAAGTTTGTAATATATATAAATATATATTTTTCTCAATATTTTTAGGACAGGTCAGTCGTTTTTGGTCACATTTGTTCAATGTCGGAGAAAAAGAAATCTCTAAGCTCCTGTGTGTGTATGGTTTGTGTGTTACAGGTGTAGAGAAGGAGCGGGGATGTAAAGTAGAGACCACCTCTGATTACATCAGTGACAACGACTGCTGGTCAGAAAGCAGAGTGGAACAGACATACTGTGAAGGAGACTGTAACAGCTACAGCAAGTGTGTACACCACCCCCTCCATACACACACAGTCACGGTGGTTGTTTCTATACATATATATACATTTCTCAATATATCTGTCTGTGTTTCAGGTACTCTGAGCTGGGCTCTTCATCCTGTAGCTGTTGTCAGGCCAGTCGTACCAGTAACCGTGTAGTGACCCTCAACTGTGCAAACCGAGTTTCAGTAAAACACCCCTACACCTATGTGGAAGAGTGCAGCTGTAACCAGACTGAGTGTCAAGCTACGAAACAAAGTGCAGAAACAAAGAGTTAAAAAATACCCTAATCATCTATTTACTGTTCGCCATGGAAACAACGTACTGTGACCCTAACGAAAGTCTTCTGGCTATTATTATCTGTCTTCTTTAAATTTCAGCTGCTTTATTTGAATTCTTTAATGTGTCCCTCTTAAAAGAGCTCTTGCTTTGTATTCCTTTATTCTAACAATTAAAATAAAATGCAACATAAAAATGTCTGACGTTTTTTGCTTATTTTTTTGTGTACATAGAAATATTCTTAGCTTTTAATGGAATTCAATGTGAAATATTTTATTTCAAGATATTTTGAGTCATTTCTACTGGATTTGATTTATTGCAATAGTGAAAAACTGCCAAAACAGGTTTGCAAGGTGACAATATCTACTTATGTAAATATGAAATGAAATATCCAGCTAAGGTTTTCTTAGCTACCATCAATCTTTGGAAAGTGTGAAACAGAAACACTGATGTGTAAACATTTCAGTGTTCACTGTGCATTACAAAAGTGTGTGAAGAATTATAGGATCTAGTGCACTAATCCAAACATACGAAGGTAAATTTAAAGGGCAGTTTAAAAAAAATACTGGGTGTCAAGTTTGATGGATTGGGAGTTTATGCTTAGTGTCTGATAATGTCAATTGCAAAAAAAAAATAAAAAATTAAATATATATATATATATATATATATATATATATATATATATATATATATATATATATATATATATAATTCTGCAACAGATTTAGTGTAATATGTTAATCCTTAATTTAAGTCCTTTTATTTTACATCAATAAGAAGACTTAAAAAGTCTCAACTACTGCCATAGAACTGGGCAGAGTAACCAATCAGTAATCATGTTTAACCTCACAATAAGGGTACATTAAATAAAAGTATTTAAAAGAAAATGTCTCAACTAATTATTAATTGACACTACTTACGATGTTATTAATCATTATGTCTCAATTCATTATTATTTACAACATGTTTAGGCATTGACATTTAGTAATGTTTAATAATTAATAATTAATTGAGACATTATTTAACTTACATTTAGTACTGTTTTTTATGACCCTTATTATAAAATGTTGCCCTTTCATTCCTCCCTTTACATTAAGAACAGCCAGTAAAGTATAACACAGTATATTAAGGTATGGCAGTCTGACTAAGCACTAAAACGCTGCAATTCTGCTTCTGCTCTTTATTACAGTGATTCTTATTTGCTTACACACATTTCTGAAGACTTCACTCTCATTCACATACAGTTCCTGGGCTACTAACACACACAGTGACAGAGAGGCTCAATCAATCATCTCACACAGTCTGACTGCAGTGGGCCTGTTTGCTCTTGGCATAAACATTCAGTTTTGGAGATCAGATCAGGTGTAAACACAATGCATTGTGATGGAATTAAAACTGGATCTCTCAAACCACATTCAGAGGGTAAAATGCACATTTACCAGAAGTGTAAACAGAATTTGGTCAAAGTATAATATCCAGATACTATGCAGGGACAAATACATGTTAATACCAGGCACAAACAGGTCCACAAGGATCAGAGTTGATGTAAGTTATGATGATAGTAAATAGATTTAGGCAACATTAACACAATAACAGATATACATTTCAGCACAGCCTTGCCCCTGACATCCTTTGGAGGTCATTGGTTATGTTTGTATAGAAGAGGCTGATTCTATGACAGGTGTCTTTTATACACATAATTAGGTGAGATTTAGATAATATCCCATTTCTCATTTCCCGTTTTGTATCCATTCCCCTTGGAACGGAGTTACAAGAAGAGTGGGTGAAAAGGGGAGCTGAAATTAGCTTTTCTTTTCTTTTATTTTCCAATTCAGCCTCTGCAGTCCATTTAAGGTGGAATGGAAAAGTTAGCCAGTTAGCTACTGAAATCAACTATTGTGATTTTTTTTATTCTTGTTATGAAGAAAACGGAAAATAAAACATTGAAACTACATTACACTATGGTAATATGGTTGTTATTGTGGTTATCATAATGTTTAACAAGAAAAATACTCACATCTGTGGGTTCCTTTGGTCACTTGTGTCACCATCTCAGACATCCCAAGTTGCAAAAGTTGACCCCCCCCCCCCCCCAAAAAAAAAAACAAAAACAAAAAAAAACTTGCACACACACCAAAGGATAATGAACCTTTACTTTTATATTGATTAAGTTTACTATTTTTTAAATTAAATTTAGAGTATTCAGAGGAGAAATTAGTTTTATATTTTTTCTTTTTGGAAGGCCCTGCCTCTGCTTTTTTTTTTTTTTGGAAAAAAGCCTTTATTCGACAAAAATTGACAGTTACAATATCACAAAAAATTGCACAACATCAAAAACATTTCGTGTCATATTACAATAATGAATAATTTTGCCTCCGCCATGATCTGCTTTCTCTCACTCACTAAACAAATCCCGTCCACACTAAAAACTGATTGGCTGTCTCACAGACTCTTTGCAGAGAACAGGCCAGTCAGAACCCTCTTTTTCTCTCTCTCCTTCCCACACGCGATTAGAGAAAAAAAGTCTGTTGTCTGTGTGCACGTTTGGGGCACTCGTTCTGGGAGTTATATTCTGACTCGCGGGCATCAGGGAGCCACTGCCAAAATGCGTGAGACTCCCGCAGCTTCAGGGAGACTTGGTTTGTCTGCCATCTTTCCCTCTTTTGTTTACATTAGCTTAGCCAGTTTAGAATGAGCCTGAAATATGGACAGTGCCTGGATTGGTTCAGTTCTCTCTGCAATTTGCAGATTTATAACTTGAGGGGTAGGGCTAACTGCTAGGATCAAGGGGAAAAATGGGATTGGGCCTAAAAGTGCTTAATCTCATAGGATTCATTTGTGTGCCTGATGGGCACATAACCAGTCCATGAGGGCAGAAAACTCTATTTCAGTTTCCTAAACTAGACTGAAAACCTTTAATAAAACAAAATAATTAGCATTTATTGATTAATCTTAGATTCCCTTTGTTTTTATTCTGTATTCCCTTTGTTTTTATCCTGTAACATCACTTATAGTGATAGTGAGTTTGCCGTTTGAGTACAATATGTTGGAGAAACTGCTGCCAGTTAATTACTGTCATTTTACAGGTAACCTCTTCATAGCTTTATATTCACCTCCTCTAGTGTGAGTTGTGCAAAACGTCCATGTTTGTTTGACAGTTGTTAGATAACATTATTGGATTTTCTAATGTTCTATGGTTCAATTGCAGTGCAGTTAACATCAGATAAACCTTAATTAACATAAAACACAGTGATTACCATACTGTTTATTGTTTCAATACCTGGAAGAACCCATTTCCAAGTAACTTCCCAAGAAACTAATGTTGTCATCCCAAACACCCTCCACAAATATACTGCCAATAAAAAAAATGAAATACAGCAGAACGTGACATGGGTCATACAAAAATCCCTTCCAAGTAACTGTTAAATGGATCATACAGGAAGGAAAACTCTACAGTTTACCTAATATCCTTTGAGTTAATATCTTTTCAGGGCAGCACAGAGTTAGACATTTGTTGTCACAAAGCTGAGAGGCTTACTTAAAAAAAAAAAAAAAACATCTGCAAGCGAAGTAAAGGCTAAGGTACTGAAACCTCATGAACGAAGAATTGAAATGAATGAATGGAGGAACACACATTCTAACGTTCAAGTCACATTTAGTACATCTGGTTGGGAGCGTGAAATGTGGCCTAAGCAATGTTTTTTCTGCTTATGTCGCTTTAGTACACGAGGCCCCTGTAAATCACCAGTCGAGCTATTTTAAATAATTTAAATAGCATAGAGAAAAAAACACTAAACAATATACCTAATATCGTTGTGCTAATATCTTTACAGGGCAGCACAGAGTCGGCAATGGAAAACACAGGCATACCACTGACTGAGATGAACCTAGGCAACAGTAATCCACCAGATGTCCATTGCTATCTTGGCCACACTTGTGTGCCATGACCTCAGCACATACCCCCCTGCTCAGTACACACACTCAATAATACGCAGGCCAACATTTACATCAACAATAAGCATAATTCAAAATAAAATAACATTGCTGTTCCTGTAATCACCAGTAGAGCTTTATAAAATATAAAAATTAATTTAAAGCAATTCTGCAATACTTACACTAATTATTTAATGTATCTACAATGTGGTTGTTATTGTCTGTTTAAATACAGTCCAAAAAAATAATAATAATACTAACAGAGCAAAAGGGCTAGTCGAAAATCTAAGTCAAATACGAGAGAAAAAAGGGTTATACAAATACGTAAATACAATCATAAAGAGAATGCTTGGAATGTCACTGGACACTTGTAGTCTGGTGGCGTTGAGCAGTGTAGCCTCTGTGTTGGAGCTTTAAATGGAAAATAATAAGAAAAAGTGAACATTAGTTGCTCAGTAATTCTCAGTGCTGTATTTTGAGTTTGATGGACTGACTGGTCTGTCAGTATAATCAGGGCAGCTGGTCAGTAGGATTAGAGCTCATACTGATACAGTAGAACAGCGTAGAATCTGCTTCTCTAATTAAACACACTAATACCGCTTGTCTCAGCTACACTGGTTACAGCATTTAAAGCTGGTTCTGGAGTAACCCTGTGCTGCTTGTTTTAGTGTTTTCCTGCTGTAACACTCTCAGCTCAACTCAGTGAGGACACTTAGTTCATTAGTTGAATCAGCTGTGTGTTATATGCTGGAAAAATATCACCGGAGTTTGCTGGTGTTATGCCAAATCAAGTCAGCTCACGTTCTGGGCTGCTGTGCTGGGAGGTCAGTTCAGTGCACTGGAGCATTAGCTGAAAGCTAGCATTTTTCTTATTATGACTCTTGAACAATTTCAGAATTCAGAGGATCCAGTGATGTACACAGAATAAAACGTACAGGTTTCTGAACATATTTATTTGTTTGCAGTGGATTGTAGTACAGTGGATTGTAGTTTGTAGTGGATTGTGGATGCAGTGGATTGTAGTTCTGTAGAGGCGCATGTCCATTGACTAAAAGAGAAAAGGCGTTAGGAGAGAAACGGCGTTAGAGTTAGGAACTACAATGACCTTATCAGGCATGACAGCTGCAAGAAAGTCTGGACAGGTTTTCATCTCACTGTAAGCTTAGATAAGCGGAATTTACTTTTTTTTGGCAATGTTTACTGAAAACTTAAGTTAATATAACTTGGAGACTTAATGAGACTTTTATTTCAATTGCTGTGCACAATAATCTTCCTTTGAATTTATGGTCAGATTCATAAAACCAAATTGCTGTTGAGCGACCAGTATAGTACGGAGCCCCTAAAGGGACGTGGTGTACTTTTCTTTTTTTTTACATAGAAAGTGGCGAGCACCACTTACTAAGTCGTGAGCACTACGACTTACTAAGTCGTGAGCACCACATACTAAGTCGTGAGCACCACATACTAAGTCGTGAGCACCACATACTAAGTTGTGAACACCACATACTAAGTCGTGAGCACCAGATAATGGTAGCTAGCAAGCTATAGTTTAAACTGGCATATGTTCCACAGTGTAATGTGATTAACTAGCTAGGTTAGCTAATATTATCTATATTTCATTGTGAAATGTTTTAGCTAACGTTAGCTAGATTAGCTAATGGTAACTACTTTATTTCAGTGGGGAATGTTTTAGCTAACGTTAGCTAGATTAGCTAATGGTAACTACTTTATTTCAGTGGGGAATATTTTAGCTAACATTAGCTAGTTTAGCTAATGGTAACTACTTTATTTCAGTGGGGAATATTTTAGCTAACATTAGCTAGATTAGCTAATGGTAACTACTTTATTTCAGTGGGGAATGTTTTAGCTAACATTAGCTAGGTTAGCTAATATTAACTTCTTTATTTCAGTGGGGAATATTTTAGCTAACATTAGCTAGCTCTCTTAACCCACAAACCCACTGTGAGCTTGTGATAGTCATTGTGATTTGTAGACTAGGATTGCAGGATTACTGTAAATAATAATGAAGGAAAAATATTTTAGCTAGTTTAACTAGGATCCAGCTCATCAGCTAATAAACACTCATTTATTGAGTTTACCTGTTAAAATCCCTAAGTCCCTTAGATTTACTAATGGAATATATCTGGTCCTTTAGTAAAAGCTCATGAAACTAACAGACTAGGAGGTTTTGGGTTACCTAAAGTTTACATTAACTTCCGCCAAAAATCTCTATGAAACATAAGGTTAAATTCTTTTACGTAAAAGACCACCATCATAAGTACTTTTAGTTGAAAAAAGGTGGCGTGAATGTAAATATACAACAGAATTGACATGCCAATACATAATAATAATAATAATAATAATAATAATAACATCTGTTATATTATTTTAAACATTAGCTGATACCTCATCAGTTTTTTTCATACATGTATATAGTTATAGTTATAGTAGACACTGCATGCATATATCTTCTAACAACAGTAAATGTAAAGTGGAGTAACATGTTTAGGTTGTTAAGTGACCTTTACTTGGATGTAACTAATAATAAACAGAAGTGCAGAAAAGAATGGTTTATTTGTGATTGAAGGTAATTCCACAATGTTGTTTTAAGAGACTATAAGGTGGGCTGATTCAAATAAGCAGATGTGTCGTCCCCCCCAATATCAAACCCGCTCCTACGCCCTTGAAACATTGGTGCTTACTATTGTACCACATAAGCCTAAAGGTTACCCACTAAACAAAGAGACGTTGAAACGACGTCTTTTCTAGGTCATTTTTGCACGTCCAATTTTGGTCTCCTGAAGGTGCAGACTGTGACGCCAGACGACGTCTTTTTTCTGACGTCTTCTGCACGTCCAGTATTGACGTCCCCCAGACCTCCGGATAAGGGCTAATTCTAGTTTAAATTAAGTCGTTGTGGACGTCTTTTCTACGTGAAATTTACATGTATACGTTTTATAGACCAACTACTTTGAGGCTCCCTGCATAACTGTAGTGCCATTTCAGACGGTGGCAACTGTTCCATTGTTCCAGCTTCAGCAGTTAACTGGAAACGTATACAAAGCTAAGCCAAACAATTACTGGAACAGGTTCACAACCTTCTGGAACTAGTTATGCACGTTAGTTATACACAATATGCTTTACAAATAAATTGCATTTCAACCCTCTCACTTTTTTCAAAACATGTCAACCTGCAAAGAACCAGTAAAAGCAAGGGATAAATTAATTACCCCCATCTTACCACTGTTGATTTTAAATTGACCCTTTCTGTTTGGGGAAACATTAATATAATAATAAACATAATGAGTAAATCTCATTTGGGGTTAATGCCTTTATTTTACATCAACATAACATACACCTTAGATTCACACCATAACAATTTCACTAAACATTTACCTTCCCTTAAAACTATTACAGCTTTACATTACATCTTCCCTTAACAATATTATACCTTCCCTCAACACTATTACACCTTTACATTACACCTTCCCTTAACAATATTATACCTTCCCTTAACACTATTACACCTTTAACATTACACCTTCCCTCAACACTATTACACCTTCCCTCAAAACTATTACACCTTTACATTACACCAGGGGTCTCAAAGTACCGGCCCACGCGGTTTCATACGGCCCCTCACGGGTTAACAAAATAAACATACATCTGGCCCGCAATTCAATTTAATTATTTATGCTTTATAATGTTCGTTTTCATATTTTATCTTAACTTGTATTTTGGTGTGTGTGTGTGTTTTTTTTTTTTTTTTTTTTTGCTTACGCTGCGTTGCCTGCTTTAGTAGTCTTCAGTAGCCTTCAACAGTCTAACCTTGCTGCCGTGGTGTGTCCACTAAACTCCGTAGTTATAAACATCCTGAGGTTAGCAGCGCGCTAACTGACCTGTTTATAATGTAATCCGAGCAGTGACTCCGTGACGCTGCTCTAAACTGCTGCTGTTAGCTGCTTGGGCTGAAAGATGAACTGTAGAGAGCTGTATTATCCGGTTAGTGGGGTTATTTTATTTCATACACAGAAGAACTTAAAAAAATTCAAAACGCTCCAGACAGGCTCAGCTGAGTCCTGTAGCCCGTGGCTGGGCTGTAGCTCTGACTAAGCAAAGACTGCGGGCTTGTGGTGCTGCAGCTGCAGCTCCGACTAGTGGTTGGATGAGGAACTGCTAAATCTGAGGAAATGCTATGTTCTTAACAGCTCACAATTTTTGATTTTATATTTATTAAGCCTTATTTCAGTATCAAACGTTTTGATCAAAGTTAATATAACTTGTACTTGATGTAATTTCTATTCACTTGAATAGTTTGGTTCTTGATTGATGGAGTTTTTGGATTTCATAACATGACAAATTAAAAGGATTTATGTTAATAGAGCAACAAGCAAACATTTTTCCATGCAACTGTAATATTTGATTGAATAAATAGTATATTGAGAGTTATTTAACATTAAGGAGTAATTACATTCATTTTATATTACATCTGGTTACATTTTCTTATATTTGTAAGTTACATCTGGCCCTCAGAGGACAGCCAATATGTCAATGTGGCCCTCGGCAAAAATGAGTTTGAGACCCCTGCATTACACCTTCCCTTAACAATATTATACCTTCCCTTAACACTATTACACCTTTAACATTACACCTTCCCTCAACACTATTACACCTTTAACATTACCCCTTCCCTCAACACTATTACACCTTCCCTCAACACTATCACACCTTTCCACTACACCTTCCCTTAACACCATTACAACTTTACATTACACCTTTCCATTACACCTTCCCTTAACATCATTATACTTTCATTAAGATTCTAGGTCCTGAGAGACAGCGGTGTGTCCTCCACGTCTTTGTGGTGCATGTTTGAGATGCTCCGAAGTATGAAGTCCTCGGTGGCTGTCCCGTCACATTTCATGACTCCATCTGCACAAGTAGAAAAAGACAAATTAGAAATCTCAGAAAATGTTGAAGATGGCCATTTATTTTTGTCCCACAACAAACTATTTTAAATTGCCTTATTTATGTAATATTCACATAAACTTACTTCTTCACACTATGGCTTAGCTAACGCTAAGCTAACGGCGGGAATACACATTTAACACCTGACGAGAATTATCGTGCCGTTTTAATTCTCACACATCATATTAAGCTATTTTAATTAATTTTTTCCCACAACAAACTATTTTAAATTGCCTTATTTATGTAATATTCACATAAACTTACTTCTTCATGCTATGGCTTAGCTAATGCTAAGCTAACGCTAAGCTAACGCTAAGCTAAAGGCGGGAATACACATTTAACACCTGACGAGAATTATCGTGCCGTTTTAATTCTCACACATCATATTAAGCTATTTTCATATTTTTTTTCCCACAACAAACTATTTTAAATTGCCTTATTTATGTAATATTAACATAAACTTACTTCTTCATGCTATGGCTTAGCTAACGCTAAGCTAACGCTAAGCTAAAGGCGGGAATACACATTTAACACCTGACCAGAATTATCGTGCCGTTTTAATTCTCACACATCATATTAAGCTATTTTAATAAATGTTTTCCCACAACAAACTATTTTAAATTGCCTTATTTATGTAATATTGACATAAACTTACTTCTTCAGGCTATTCAAAATGCACTTGATATTGCCCCCAGTTGCCTAGGTTAATTGTGGGTGCCACAAACTTATATAACTTAACGCTAGCTTAGCGAATTTAGCCAAAGACGGTTCTTTGATTTAGCTTAGATTGGCTTATCAGCCTAGCTCTGGTTAGTGCATTGACTTAATGACCGGACAATGCTTCTACGTTAAAGCTTCGGTTACAGTAAATATTATTTGCATTACGGTCGTTCTCAAAAGTAATTCCAATTCCATTTTAACTATGGCCACTGTTTAGCTATCGTTAGCTAGCTAGCTAGTTAGCTAACTGCCTGGGAAGAGAGGCAACGCCAGCAGGTTCAGGTTAAGACCACAGAGCTAAAACAACTAACACTACAAATACATTAACTTATTATACATATCGTCTTACCTTATAGCTTGGCAGCTGAGTCCGGTCCGGAGCGGAGCTGAGCTGAGCGAGCTGAACTGAATGAGCTGAGCTGAGCTGAGCTGAGCTACTGCAGCAGCCAAAAAATGTTTAGCGTGTTTTGCCTCGGCATATCAGAGTGGAGTTTATGATGACGTGCGGTCTCAGCAAATCAGAGTGGCGTTGACTGGTTGAAATCAACTTAACAATTTTCCACATAAATTGCATTTCCAAATAAAAATAAAAACATACGTAAATAAATACCTACATTCGTTAATTAATTAAATAGATAAAAAATATAATACTCAAATAAATAATTAGAAATAAATGATGCTTAATCATAAATAATCTATATTCATAGTGATTAACAATATTGATAACAACAATTTTGACATACATTTAAAAATAAATATATTCTTAAATAATGTTAATTTCCTGCACCTGTATTAGACGTCCCCATGACGTCCAAAAAAGTGACCTAGTCCGACGTTCAAATGTTTAACTGCATATTGACGTCCAAGTGGGGTCATAGTTAGACGTCCAAATAGCGGACCTAGTTTGCACGTCGTGTAGACGTACAGAATTGGTCTTGGACCGACCGACGCAATATAGACATGATCTGCACGTCCATAAGACGTCTAATGTTTAGTGGGTATGTAAAGTACAGTACAATGGTTCTCACCAATGTTTACTTTTTAACAGCAGGATACCACAAACTCTTTTCCAATTAACTGCCCATAGAAACAATGCCATCAAATGGATCTTGTAATAATATACAGAAAATTATTGACATAACTACACAGGACTAAATACAAAATGATACCTTGACTTCAGTGGTATACTGTGGAACGGCTATGTGGTGTTGGGCAAACTTGTTGGGAACAGGTTTTTCTAATAGTGGACAATACTGCAGTGTTTCATTGCAGTTACACAGAAACTGTGTATTTATTTGTCAGATAACAATCTGCATCTAAATTTAAGCTCCACCTTGAGATCAGTATCACTATTCCACTTATTAATATACAAATATCTGTGGCTTTGGAGGAGAAGGGCTCAGAAAGAGGAGACAGCAACCTCTCGGCCACAGCAGAGGTGTGGCAGCAATGGGGACCCTAACCATGTTAGGAGTGTGGATGCTGAGTGCAGTTATAACAGGCATCACAGCACAACACGCAGGTCAGAATAACGTAGCACAAATCTAAAAATGTCAACTGTTGTTTAGCTTTAATTTGAACTTTGATGGTAAAATGATGACTCATTTGTCCATGTTTGGTTTATGTATGTATTTCTTGTATTTACTTAAATTTGACATGGTGTGGAGGAAATAAGAAGGTAATTTTTAAATAATTTGTGCATAATTGTGCTGATAATCTGATGATTTCTTGAACTGCCTGCATGTTATCTTTTTGTTAAAGTCTTTGCTATTTTTATCAGATTTTGAGTTTTACTCTGATATGGCCCCGGATGCAGAGATGATGCCAACAATTCCAGGTATGTATTTCATTGCATGTCATAACAATTTTATTATAAAGTGGCAATTGTACTACTACTACTTTTACTGTGCTTAGATATGTGCTTTACGTAAAGCCCAGTCAAGTGTTTTAGTCAGTTGGAGCTGAAGCTGAGGAGGTGAATTGTTTGCCCCCTACAGAATTATTTTTGCCTTTTTTTAATCATACCTACAATTTTTAGATTAGCAAACACATCTTAATGTTAAACAAAGATAACCTGAGTCAATATATTTAAACAACATTTTTCTTTAATTTGTAAAGGGACAAAAATCTATCCAAACCAACCTAGCTCTGTGAAAATGGCAAATGGGAGGGCCGTTGTGTTCTTTTGGTTTAGCAATATTTTTTGGATACCATTTTGACCAGTGTCTTTATTATAACAGAATCATTAACATTGAGCTTAAATGAGGCAAGTGAGACCTAAAGTTCTTGTTCGATGTTGTCCTGGGTTCTTTTGTGACCTCCTGGATGAGTTGTCCATGTCTTTCAAGTCATTTCAGTAGGCTGGCCACTCCTAGGAAGGTTCATCAGTGATCCATGTTTTCTTCATTTCTAAAAAATAGCTAAATTAGAAAAGAATAGAATAGAATTAGATTTTTACTGTAGTTTTCTGGAGCCCCAAAGCCTTAGAAATTACTTTGTAACATTTTCCAGACTGATCTTACTTGTTCCTTAATGTCTTCAGATTGAGACATTGGCTTTTATTCTGCTTCACTTTGTCAGATTGGATCTAGTTAAATGATTCCTTGATTCTATAAGTTTGGAAGCAGTAATCAGGCCTGAATGTGGAAATTAAAAAAATTACTCAGGTTATTTTGCCTGATATTAAACTTTGTTTGATAATCTGAAAAGAGTAAATATGACAAAAAAGAAATAAAGTATTTGTTACAGCACTTTATATACAGAGCTAAAAGAACAATGATGAACAATTGATGAATGCTAATTAATATTGTCAGTCAGGTAGTCCTGTGTAAGGGAATGTTGGTATTTTAAAAGTTTAAGAAGCAGGTTTCCAAATCTGAATGGAAAACACTGAGTGGATGAACATTTTACCAGTATTCTGGATAAACTGTATTTGTTTTTACTCTGTAAGTATATTTAACTGTTCTACTAGGAATATTTATACCTTTATTTAAGAAAGGGATATGTGTACTTTTGCCACCTCGACAGTGTATGAAAAAGGTTTCTGTAAATTCTATAAACTTAATTTCACTTCTCATATATCACTGTGTTCATCTGCTATATGATATATTTAACAAAAAATTCTGATCTTAACAACCAATGATTTATAAAAAGTAAAATCATGAAAATTATCAGGGGTGCCCACATTGTATCAAACAAATGTAATTAATTGAACTAATCAAACTGTGTTAATGCTACAATTTCAAGGCTATCTGAGAAGTTGTGAATGTAGAGTATAATGTGAACTTTTATAGTAAGGTATTATTTTATTACTATATCTCATCAGTTTCTTCTTTTTTCTCCTTCCTCATGTGTCTGTGCTGCCAACAACAGATATCATAGGTGACAGTTATGAGAGTCTGATAGGTAAACTATTTTTTATTATCAAATGCTAAAATTAACTATTTCTTTCTAAAGCTAAATATGAGGCTGTGTTAATGTTTCACCCAGGATTGAATGTGGATCACAGCGGGCAGGTGTGCAGCACATGGGGAAACTTCCACTTCAATACATTTGATGGACAATTCTTCCAGCTGCCCTACGCCTGTAACTACATCCTGGCCACCATGTGTGACAGCATCATGCCTGACTTCAACATCCAGCTTAGAAGAACGTATGACAATGACATCGTCACGAGTACTTTTACCTTATGGCTACAGGAGAATGTCATTAAGCTTCATAATGGCAACATTACTATGAATGAAGAACTGTAAGTGTTACTTTAACAAAAGTAATATAAACAGACAAGTAAATAAAGTTGATATTTCAATAACCTGTGCTAAAAGTAGACTTTGACTTACTTTAAATGTATGAATCCAATGTTTAAATCAGTCAGCTTATAAGTTCATTTTATACCCTTCATAGGTGGCTTGAATATCCACTGAAGGTTACTCTGATGATTACATAATAAAAAGGCTGAATGTTGCCATTATTACGTTTTAGTATAACCATTAAAATTAATGTTCATTTAACACATCTTTAACCAGAAAGACCATCCCGAGCAATCAGCAAGGAGTTCGGATTGAGAGATCAACAGATTATGTTAAAATACGATCCAGTAAACTGGGACTAACAGTTTATTGGGATAAACAAAACTCACTCTGGGTAAGATTAAATGTTGCTTTTAATTTCAAATCTAGTAATGTATACTAATGTATTTATCATGGCTGTAATATAAATACAGGTGATTTGATTGTGTTTGAAGTACTGTATAAGTCCATTAGAGATTTTAACACCAAAAACTAAAATTTTAGGTCAATCACAAGAGGCTAGGAAACACGACAAACTCAATTAGGTAATGATGGGTAGTTTTGAAACCTTTTACTTGAGTAAAAAGGTTGAGTTGATGCCCATAATTATCCTTCTTCATATAAATAGCAAAATAGCCTTTATAATGCTTACGATATGATTATAATTCTTTCCATTCATAGACTTTATATTTACATTTGAATTGTAAACCTTTTTAGACCATCAAATAATATTTCTTATATCAAAACTACATGATCCTACAGGTATACTTTCAAAATAACTTCTTATATAGAAACAATGGCAAGGCACAGTTTATTTGGTTTAGTTAAATATGTTTTGTTTCATTTTATATTTTAGATTAATTAATTAATAATTAATAATTAAAAATTAATAATTAATTACTGTTCACATATTCACAATGTGTCCTAGATTGAGATCAACGAAAAGTACAGCGGTCAGATCTGTGGACTTTGTGGTGACTTTAATGGCATCAAGAACAATGAGTTTACAGAAAACGGTAGGTCAAATCTAAGCTACATTAAGAGCAAATATATTTAATTAGTTGGAATTATTACTATTATGTTTACCACTGTATTAGTATTCCATTTATTTCTAGAAACACAGTCATGTGAAAAAGAAGAAACCATAGTCTTTTTGGTCATATTTAGCTTTATGTACATTTGAGCCTTAATTAAATTAAATTATTGAGAGACAGAACTTATATAACTAAAATTAGACAAAATATTTTGGACATACATTGTAACGTGATAAACTATAATGTACATTTTGTGTGCGTAAAAATGAATGTAACCCCATTTTAGACATTTAAATTTAGAATCAGGTACAGCACATTTGCTGTAAATGATTAGATCATGCTTAGAGACGATCTTGGACTTTTACTTTGCTCTGCTCTCCACTGTTGAATTGAGTGGGATCAGCATGGTGAGATCCACAGAGCTAAATTAGGTCCAGAAAATAATTTACATTTAAAACAACTGACAGTATGGCCAGGTCAGAATCTCATAGCAAGTTCAGCCTCAGAGCAGTGTGCAAGTTTCCAACAATCCTAAAACAAAAAGCTCTTGCAACAGTAATAGCTACATGCAGCATCTGCCATCAGAAAGATAAAATACATCACATTTTACAATTTATGTTTTAAAATAATTTTCTGCAGATTTATTTGTTTAGTTACAAGAGCTCCATCTGTAAATACTGTTCAAATGACGCTCAAATCACTACATGATTAAATGTTCAAATATCACACGCTGTATTTTTGAAAGACTTTAGTGGACTGCAAGGTATTGCCTTTAATTTTATGTTCCAATTAAGTTTCAAACACTTTTAAATTGTCAGATGTTAATCTAACAACTCAACAATATGGCCTTAAATGGAAGTCGGATGCAATCACTGAGACATGTGAGCAAACTGAGATTCATCCTGAGGAATGCAATATTCAGGTAGGAACTATGATATTACAATAATTTACAATCTGTTATTGTTACTGTTTTTGTTGAATGAGCTCCTAGACCTATATTGCTAGAAATTATTTTATCTGTGGCTACTATAGCTTGAACCTACATCCACACATTGAGAAATGTAGAATTTGTAACTGTTAAATTAATGTTTCCATTGACTTTGGCTTGTTGTAAGTGCAAAGAATACTTTTTTACTATAGGACTGATGAGTCAGTCTAAACAGATGGACATCTTCTTTTACATTTTAACATACTGAACTCTTCCTAATGTTTGAGTTTAATATATTTTCTTGTTATGCTGCTCTGCTCACCTGTTTAGGATTTTAAATCAAAACAATTGTTGCTGACAAGATCTGTGTTTAATTTAAGGATATATGTGTACATTTCAGTTTCACCATATTTAAATTATAATGAATATTAATTCAATTATATACAGAAACAAGTTGTGCAGATGAAAGTTACATAGAATTTTATGAAGATGAAAAACAATCTTTGGATTAATTGTTAGACAATCTTAAAGGACAAATTCCTTTATCCTATGTCTCCGCCCCTGTTGCTCACCTGTTCGTTTGTAGCTCCGCCCTTTGTTAGGTCCCAGGTGTTTCCACTTTCCTGTCCCCATCCTCCTTGTTCCACTGTTATTCGTCCGTGGTTGTGAGTTTTTACATCTGTCAGGTTGCATGTTTCTTTGTTTTCCAAGTCTCCTCTATAGTTTTCTCCATGTTTCTTGTTGTTTACGTTTTAGTTTATTGTTTGTTTGTTTTCTTTGTTCATGAATAAAATTAATTGTTCCTCACTAGAACGTGCTGATTAAAACATTTAAAACCTTAAGTGGCTTTTTTAAAGTAAGGCAACACAGAAGGGAACACAAGAGAATGATAGGAGTGGGACAGAGCTCAAATCTACACCCTATGATACTTAGCAAAAGCATTAAACAAATATTAGATCATTAGAAAGAATAATGAATAAATAATAAATTGCATTGCCTGATATTTTTAAGTGGTGAATAAAAAATAAACTTTAAACACTTGCAGTTGTCATCCACCAGAAGAGACATGTTTAAACAGATTGTCCTAGACCAGAGAATATACATTACATCCATTAAAATTATTGATGATGATATTTCTGCAGCTTTTTATTACTGTCCAACATAAACAGTCAGTATATGAAAATCACAGCAACAAGTTCTCAGATAATGTTTCATGTTTCATCTTTCACAGAGAGCCATGTGTGAAGAGTATTTTGATAATAAAGCATTCAGCGGCTGCCACAGTCTGCTGCCTGTTGCGGGGTTTGTGGAAGCATGTATTAAGGACCTGTGTCAGTGTAACAGCAGCCAGGCTGATTGTCTTTGTGACACCTTATCTGAGTACTCACGCCAGTGTGCACACGCTGGGGGCCAGCCGCAGAGTTGGAGAACCAAAGAGCTGTGTGGTACGTAATTACAGTTAATATCATCAACTGGTGCCATATGTAAATCATTAACAAATCATGCTTAAAAAAAGTTAACTAAATTCTGTGGAACATCTTGGGTAATGAGGACAGAAGTGTAAGTCAAAGCCCAGCTAATGTAACACATCTTAAAACGTAACACTCAAAATATAACTAAATGCAGAGCAATGCACTGGATATGCCTGTAACAAGGAGGGGTTTTACATGCATTGTAGAGTTTAGATTCTCTGCCTGAGCATGAGCCCATACCGATGCCCAACCCGAACTAAGATTTCCCACTACTTTTCTCAGGCCTATGTAGGTCGGTCTGAAGAAAATGCTCTGTCACAAAGTTGCTTATAAATGCCATTTTTTTCATTTTATTTTAAGCTATGGTTTGATAACCAGAATATAGCAAAGTAAAAAATCACACCCATTTTGCACAGCACTTGATGCGGACAGTATAAACAAGCCTTTAATCCTGACCTGCAGCATTGTGTTTAACATTTTCCTTAAATAATAGGCCTGTGCTTCTTCTGTGTTGCTCTGTTCATTAACATCATTCTATACAGTTTCAAGTAATTAGAACTTAAACACAATAGTAAACAGTACATTAATGTTGATATTGGGGACATTAGAGTCCAGCTTGTTCAACTATACTAATGTTAGCAGTGTGGCTAATAAATATTTAGACCCCATTGGTCAATTTGGATTACTATCAGCCTGCAGAAAAATGTAAAGGACTTCATACAAAATGTCTGTAAGTGTAACCGACAGCACAGCATGATCAAACATTACATGACTTACTAGTTAGTTGCTTGAAAGCTATTTCTGGAGGAAACTAAAAAATGTTCCAATGTTCACAGAGGGACATCTAACTGCTGAGCACTGGAGATAGACAGTTTAAATGAGATAGAGATGGAAAATGGGTTGGAATTTAGATGTTGAGATGTCCAAGCTTTCTACAGTCAGTCATTGTTACTAACTGATCTGACAACTGCTTTTCTAAGTGATAATTAGATTTGCTACATGTCTCCTGTGCAGATAAAAAGTGTCCATTTAACTTGGAACACAGTGAATGTTCGAGACCATGCCAGGACACCTGTTCTAACCAACAGACGAGCCAAGTCTGTGCAGAGCACTGTGTAGACGGATGTTTCTGCCCATCAGGTATCCATACATGCACAAATCAATTGGAACATTACCCTGTGTAATATATTTCTATCTCTTTGGCAAAGCAATTGAAAACTTTTAATCAACCTTATTATTCTATAATGTCTGGCATAAAACCACCAAGAGTTGTGCCAACTACCCATCCTTAGTTTAGATCATTTATTTCAGGGGTATTTAATTAGAATTCAGTATGGCCCAGTTAGAGAAAATTTCGACAGGCCAAGGTCCAGACCTATTGTTAACTTGTGTTATATTAACTTGTGTTATATCCTGTAAGTTTGTTTGAACTTAATGATGAAAAAAATATATAATAATAATAATAATAATAATAATAATAATAATAATAATAATAATAATAATAAATGCCTCTCTGGCCAAATTTTCTATACATTCATTTTTCCGCCTGTTCTTGGGCTCCTTTTTTTTTTTGGCCGCGTCTCAATTCAACAGCCGGAGCAGCGGAACTGCGACCCTGACAACACGGGCTCGATCCCGGGTTCGTGAGGAGCGGTGTGTTTTTTTTTTTTTTTTTTCCTTACCGCGTCTGCACAGATCTGATTGACTGAGGGGAGCGTTTGGTGATCTTACCCCACACGTGATTGGTCTGTGAGTTTACGGCACCGCAAAGCACGTATACAATGAAATCCTTCTCAGTAGGTTTGGGTCCGCAATGGACAATGTTTGGTTCCGGACCCGGACCGCAGTCCGCCTATTAGTGACCTCTGATTTATTTTAAATATACTGTCAAATAAAAAAAGTCAAAGGATTGGACAAACCTTCTCATATATAATATTTTTATTTATTTTATTTTTTCCTACATTGTAAATTAATACTGAACTCACCCAGACTATGAAAGAACATATAAGGAATCATGTAGTAACTTAAAAGTGAAACAAACCAAAATACTCACATTTAGGTGGCTCTTATCTGGGGTGTTTTTAACTTGCGGTTTTTAAAGCTGGTAACTCTGATGATCTCTTCCTTTATTTGGGCGGTCCTGATGATCATGAAGTTTCTGCAGTTTTACAGTTCTTGAAATGTTTCAGATTTACTGATTTTCATTTCTTAAAGTTATTTTTTCTTTACTTATTTGAGTAGTTCCTGCCATAATATGGATTAGAACATTACTCAAATAGGGCTATTCACTGTATATCAACTCTACCTCTTTACAACAACTGATGCTCTCAAACACATTAAGAATAATTAACTCTTGAAAAAGAGTGCCTAAGCTATGTCTATGCAAGAGGTGCCTACATTAAGTAATTTAAAATACAACATATTTTGGTTTGTTAAAGTCTTTTTGTTTACTAAAAAAAATCATGTTTTTATTATAGTTGACTTAATATTAATTTACAATGCCGAACATTTTTACAGTTATGAAAAAAACCTTCATTTAAGGTGTGTCCAGACATTTGACTAGCTCACTCTGATAACTACAGCTGTACAACCAAACAGGGGTGGGTTTCTCAAAAATGCATGATGTGAGAGAAGAATGAGCAAGTTCTGCAAGTCTTTCCCAAAGTGCTTCGCAAAGCAAAAATTAACGAGTAATAGAATCTATCTATTTTTTGTTTACTACATAATTTCATATGTGTCCATTAATTGTTTTAATGTCTTTAATATTAATCTACAATGTAGAATATTGTATATAGTTGTGTGCATCAGCAGTTACAGAATGCATGGTTTTGGTGATTTTTAACGATGACAAAAATGGGAATCTCTGGTGTTTAAGGTGCTGAACTTTAAGCAGAATTCACTTAAAATGTTTTTTCAGAATATCGACTGGGTCAGGTAACTAATTCATTTGTGAGCAAATACACATAATACTTTAGTTACATAAGGGTTTGGGAAACACTCTTTAATCAACAATCAATCTTAAGTATGACTTAAGATGCTTTAAACTCTATATCATTATTCAGTGTCTTAATTTTCTATTCCACATTTTTAGGATTTAAAAAAAAACATTTCATAGTAAATAAAATAAGACAATATTACCTCACAATATACAATGCAGAGCAGGTTAGTTAAAAATAAAGGCTGTATACAGTATACAGGATGGGACAGTTGGTGCTATGTTTTGCCATTTTAAGTCATGATGATGTGGTTATGTTTTACAATGGTGTTGCTCAAAGTTCAATTAACAAAGCAAATTTCGTATGAGAAAAGACCCAGGGCCTGCCCTGTGTATGTATGCATGAACAGTAAAACTGTTTTTGTATTGTTTTTATTCTAATATTTAATGGTATTAATTGCTACCTATAGTTATTGATTTGGACATTTTAACCCTTTACCCTTGTACATTAATAAATTATCATTATAGGAACTGTGTTTAATGACATTGAGAAAAATGGCTGCGTCTCAGTTAAAAAGTGTCCCTGCACCCACAATGGAAATATTTATCAGGCAGGAGAATCGTATACCAGGACTTGTCAAAAATGGTAAATATAAACAAACAGATACAAAATTCTATTATATATTAATATATACATATATAAAATGTTGCATCGTTTTTAACATCTCTATGTTATTGTGTGTTAGTAAGTGCACTAATGGACGGTGGAATTGTGTGAAGCTGGACTGTCTAGGCACCTGCTCTTTGCTGGGAGGATCTCATATCACCACATACGACGGCAAAGCCTACACCTTCCACGGAAACTGCTATTATATTCTTTCCAAGGTCATTAAAAATTTTCTCTGTACTGTTATTCTGAATGCTGAAACAATACACACTTGACTTGTTAAGTCACCTGAGTAAATTTAAATGCAAGTAGTTGCTGTCACTGTGGGAACGAATGTGTCTTTTTTTCAACAGGACAAAGAACAGACAGTCTCAGGGAGCCTGGCGCAGTGTGGTACTCAGACATGTCTGACTGAAGTACAACTGTCGATCCAAGGAACCACAGTAAGCACTTTAAAATTTTTAAGTGATGCATAATCTTTCACAAAACTGGTATGAGTAGAGAGAAGCTACCTAAATGCAAAAGTAAAATTTGTAAATAAAAAACATAAATAAAAACTACTTAGAACACTGAAAAAATAGCATTTGTTACCTGTCCCCATTCTCTAATTATAAACTTTACCATGAAATATATTTATTAAGATTATTTTTGTTATGTGTGTTTTTTGTTATTTATTTTGTTATTGTTGTGTGACTCCAAATCCCATCTATGCTTTAAAATATTTTTTTCATAATAAATCCATAATAATTAAGATAAAATACATTTTTCACTCAGTCCTGTTACCTTAAAACATTACCCCATATAAAACATTCTACAAGTCACATCTACAACAGGAAGTTACATCAGTTGGGATCAGTTGCGCAAGCGTGAAACATCTGGCCGTGAGTTTGTTTGAACTATAATGAACGATAATGAAAAAAATAAATAAATCGCTTCTCTGGCGAACTGTAGTTTGCACTCCTCCCCTGTCTCTCTCGCGCTCGGCGTGACTTTAGTTTCCGCCCGTTCTCACATTTCCACCTGTTCTTAGGCTCCAGATCTCCTTATAAGGACTTTTTTCCCGGCTCTATCCCAATTCACTAGCCGGGGCAGCGGTAGTGTAAATGGGGTTTGATCCTGAGTGAGGAGCGGTGTATTTATTTATTTATTTATTTATTTTTTTTCTTCCTGGGTTTGTCTTTACTTTCAAACGTTTTATACACAAATTGTTCAATTATGAGCTAGCTAGATAGATGTTTAGCTTTTCACAAACACACTGTCACAGGCTCACACTGTGAACGACATGAGTGACAAGCTATGTGGTGAATGAGGTGAGTGACTGAGTGATTACTTGGGGCCCCAGGGATCAGGGGGCCCCCTGCTTGAAAAACTTAAAAATGGGCCTTGAAAGTGTTTGAAAAGTGCTTGAATTTTACCTTGTAAAAGGTGTATGAATCCTGAATATTGCATTTTGCTATACAAAAGAAATGATCAAGGACCCTGGAAAAAACATTGCTTAGGGCCCCAGAACTTCCAAATCTGCCTCTGGGCACACGCAGTCTATTTACAGTGTGTTTGTGGAGCGGTATGGGTGTGCTCTGACTGTGAGACTGCACTGTGAGTGTTGTGGGCTCTTCAGTAACTGAAGAGCACGTGTGTTCATCTCAGCATCTCCAAAAGTAGCTAGATTTGTGTGAAAAAGTTGCTAAGTTGGCAATACTGGCTAATAGACACAGCAATCAGGCTCGCAAGGTTGGAGCAGACAAATAAGAGGAGAGAGGTGTGGCTAAATAAAAGCATTTGTTTTAATAAAAAATGCTGATGTTCTAGAATGACATTAACTTGTGGAAAACAGAGCACAGTGCCATGGTGTCAAACATTTTTTGTTACTTTGTAGTCTTGCTTTTCTTTCCCTATTTGTATTAATGTCAAATATGAGATTCTTACAATACCTAAATTATTAGCTAGAATATTTTATCTTGGTTTAGGGAGTATATTGTGCGTACAAGCAGTGTTGTGCCAGTTCACAGCTTTTCTGAACTAGTTCAAGTTCAATTCATACATGCTCAAAATGAACAGTTCACGTTCAAAGTTCACAATTTTAATTCTGCACTAGTTCAAAATTCAGTTAATTTTACTTTTTTCGTGAGATATTCAAATAAATATATATATATTTTTACCCTACAAGCTAGAAATCACTACACGTTCTTTGAAACTGCTCATTGTAAACATTTGCTCATGACACTGCAATTGTTTCTTACCAAATGATAAAAATGTTCATAAGGAGAATCGGTGTCTGTCTCTGTGCCATCACTTCCATTTTTTTTAAATTGTAGCGCTTTCTCTCACTCCTGTCATTGGTCTCTCTCTCGCGCTCTCTATCTCTCTCTCGCCCTCGCGCTCTCTCTCTCTCTCTCTCTCTCTCTCTCTCGCCCTCCGCGCTCTCTTGCCAACGTTCATTTACAGTGATGTCTGCCGTTCATACTGTGAACTAATTCACGTTCAAGTTCTTTATTAAAAATGTGTTGCGTTCAGTTCAACGTTCACGAAAAAATTAGGTTGTTCAATGAATGCGTTCTTTTGAACTCGTGTACGCACAACACTGCATACAAGGGATATATTTTTAGCATTATCAATAACTGTCATACTACCACAGCCTACCACATACTACCAAATGCTAAGTGTGAGCTTATTCTTCCACTTAACAAACATTAATCTCCCATACACAGGTTACTTTCTCCAACACAAAAGCTGTACGTATGAATGAACAAGAAACTATGCTTCCAGTTTTTATTGGTGAGTTTTCACAATTTTCATACATAAAAAAAGTTTATAAGTTATGATCTACCTTATGTCAGCATATTTCAATACTAAATTACTAAAAAAAAAAAACTATGAACATGCTAATGTTTTTTTCTTTGATGTGTTTTTTTCTCACCTTCGAAACAGATGGACTGACAATCTTCAGGCCTTCAACATTCTTCATCATTGCCCAGACTCCAAGCTTTCAGCTGACGATCCAAATGGTTCCCATCATGCAAGTGTACATTTTAGTCAGTCCTGAAAAAAATGGAACATTAAATGGTAAGTGTACCCATTCATATTTTTCATTCTCATGTAATAAAACCTTTTAATTTTAACACAAATGTTGTATTAATCATTTCAAAACTACAGAAATAAATTCACATAATCCTTCCAAT
Source organism: Astyanax mexicanus (assembly GCF_023375975.1). Taxonomy (NCBI): domain Eukaryota; kingdom Metazoa; phylum Chordata; class Actinopteri; order Characiformes; family Acestrorhamphidae; genus Astyanax; species Astyanax mexicanus. The sequence goes on from NC_064409.1 coordinate 48,307,392, forward strand.
ATCCTCCAAATGTAACTGGACAAAATAATGTAATTATAAATATTTTATTATTATAATACAGTCAATGCTTCTGTAGTAGGTTTTGAATTTTTATTTACAGTTTGACAGAAATTGGTAAGATATATCTTTGGTGAAGTATATCAGCAGCATGAGGTATGACTCTGCCCATCTCCATAGGTTTCAATAGCAAAACAGACCATTTTCAATCCAGATTTTTAAAAAAATCATTTTTTAGTCTTTTGATCAACTGTGTTTAATTCCAACAGTTGAGTCTCCATGTACTTATACTCTCCTCCAGAAGTTTTGGAACAGTGACGTCAATCCCTTTATTTCTACTCTAGACTGAGAACATTTGGGTTTGACATTAAGGGCCCTATTTTAGCAATCTATAGGTGAGCAGTCAACCACACACCTTGCAGCTTTGATTTAGGGCGTGTCAGTGTGTCTTTGATATCGTAACGAAGGGAAAAGTCTGAAACATGTAAAAAGCATGTACTAAATCTCTTAATTAACAATAGTGTGTTTTGGGTGTAACATGAAATAAAACAATTAGCGTGTCACTTGCCATTCCATTCTTATGAGCCAGTTGTGCTCTGACTTTGGCAGATTGGTATTTTATGGCACAGTGCTTCTGCGCTTCTCAGCAAAGAAAACTGACCTGAGTGTTTGCACTGTAAAGGCACACCAGCAGGTACATTTACAGGAACAGCAGTGTTGTTTTATTTTGTATTTTGTTTATTGTTGATATAAAAGTTGGGTTTGTGCACTGCTACATGTGCTTGTGTGTGTATATTGTGTGGGGATGTACGCACATTTAACACATGCAGTGGACCTGCATTGCCAAGATAGACATTTGACTGATGACTGTTGTGTAGGCCTTTTTCAGTTAGTGGTGCACCTGTGTTTTCCATGGCCAAGATAGCAATGCACCAGAAATTTGTAGGTGATATATTTGTGGATATATTTGTAAACTATTAAACAACACAGGTGTTAAGGTGTGAAAATAGACTGTTCGTGGAGTTTAAGGTAACAATGTGCGTTGTGACGTGCCTTGCAGAGGGTGCAACATAGTGACCTAAAATACAAATATGAGACAAAATATCAACAATTTAGCTTTTATTCCCAGGTGTTCACATCTGGATCCAATGCACATCTTCATTTTTCTTCTGAGCAAAATATTGAAACAGATAAACTAATTTAATAAATTGATGTGAATAAGACTTAGGGCCCTATTTTACACCCTATCTTACACTCTTAAATCTGGAGATTAACTAGATCCAGATTGTGATACTGTACCTTCACTCTTGCCCTCTGGGTTTTTTTACTAATGTTAATAACAATTGTTCTAGGGTCTTGCTGAAAGCTGAGTCCACATTTCAGGCACACTTTTGACATGACTTTCAATCACTCCCTCAGGTCTGTGTGGAAACTTTAATGATATCCAGGCAGATGATTTTACAACAGAATCCGGACAGAAAGAAGGCACGGCCACCACTTTTGCCAACATATGGAAGGCTAGGTCTGACTGTCCAGATGTTGATAACCTTCCTCAATACCCTTGTAATATGAACATGGAAAAAGGTACAAACTTAACTTTATTTGCACAACTTAAAAAAGTAACACACATGATAGTACTGTTAAAAGCAACAAATACACACAACTGACATTAATTTATTATTCTAACAATTATTTTGTAATTTCAGAGAAATATGCCAAAGTATGGTGTGACATTATCACTGACACAGACGGAGTCTTTTCCCCCTGCCATGCTGAAGTCAACCCAAACAATTACAAAGATGTAAGTTTTGATCCATGAACTACGCCAACACTGCTTACTCACATGGCGAAGTTCTAATAAAGCATTTTGTTTAAACTTGCTCTTTTTTTCCGTAGAGATGTGTTTATGATACATGTCAATGTGCCAATAGTGAGGAGTGCATGTGTGCAGCTCTGTCATCCTATGCACATGTATGTGCTGCTAAAGGTGTTCTGCTTGATGGTTGGAGAAACAACACCTGTGGTAAGATTCAAATTTCTGAATCGAAAAAAATTTACAAGAGATCCACCACCATGATTTTATTATTTGCTCATTGCCCTTTCTAAAAGTATTAGGATTGTGATCCAATTGGTTCCAATTATGAAAGTGTACATTATAGCCAGCTCTGAAAACTAAACGGAAAGCTGACAAATAAATTTAAGTATATAATATAATATATATATATTTATATATATATTTTTTCCTTTGATAATCATGTGACTAGACATGTGACGTCACTTGATACTTAGGGGGCCATTTTATGCTTTGCCTCCATTTTGTTTCATGCCCTGAAAAAGGCCAAGATGGCCGCAATGCGTCGACCTCAAAGTTTTTAAATTTACTTGCCATGACACATTAAAGGCTTTTTAATCATTTTTCCCCAGCAAAGTGCCTTTGACTTATATTTTTTTATACTTAAATTTTTGCCCGGCTTTAAAAAAGCACCTGTTGGAGAGATTCAAAGTTCTAATACTCTTAGTAGTGCTTCAGCCTTTCTAAATCTTTTTCTAAATAACAAATTTAATTTGGTTGTTTTATGTAATTCTATGTATGTATAAAAAAATATGTACATGGTTACAATCATTGGTAATATTTCTAACTGTCTGTGCTAGAAAAACCTGTTATCAAGTGGCTTGACTATTGGTTAAAAAAACCTTGCTAAAAAGTAAAAAATCATGAAAGCTAAGACACAAAAGATCCTGTGATCCTGTCACTTATGGTCCTTTATTGGTTAGAAAATGCTAATATTATGGTTTTAATTTAAAAATGTAATTAAAAGAGAAAATACATTTTTACTGTGACAGAATTTATAATTCAGAAAACTCTACTTTCATGTATAATCAGGTGTGATTTAGAGGTGATTGGCGCTAAATGGTAACATTTTTCAGTTTTTCAGTTCCCTGCTTTAATAACACACCAAATTTAACTTGTCATACAGATATGGAGCTTTTCATGACTTCAGTAAGTTGTTTTGGTCCAAATGTTTGTCCAACAGGACCAAATAAGATCTACTGTGAATGACTTAATCAGTACAGAATGGTAAAACATTTATGGATATCTGTTATTAGTTTAAGCAAGATTACTATTATTTCACTATTTAGTTGTGTAACAGACATAGTTAAACTTGCTGTGTTTCTTTGGAGGTTTATTAAGATCACTATTTTGCTGTAGATAAAATCTTATTTTATATTCAAGTATTTTTTAATTTGTTCAGTGGTTCTTCAGTGGATCACAAACATTTACATTTTTACTGTGACAGAATTTAGAATTCAGAAAACTCTACTTTCATGTATAATCAGGTGTGATTCAGAGACAGCTGATTAAGTGATCTGACTACTTGATTTATGTGTATGTGTATGTGTACAAATTAATATTTTACAGTGTTTTTATAGGCAAACACAAATGCAAAATGCTGACAAAAATAGATTCATGATTCCCTTAATTTATTACATATTTGCCACTGTCAAAAAAAAAATCAATAATTTCATACATTTGACTTTTTGTATATTTTTGTATATTGCCATAAATATGTTTAGCTTTAGCTTTCTTTGTACTGACACAACCATAAATGAAAATTGTAACATCTACAGTATTTGGACACAGCATGTAATTCATAGGCAAGGTTAGTGCATTCGATTAAAATAATAATAGAAAACAAAATTTACCACATGATACAGTCTCCTTATTGCTATAAAAATGCTATAAAAGACATTGCTATAAATTTTTGGCCTTATGTTGTGCAGGCAAGTTCTCCAAATGTGAAGGCAACATGCAGTACTCTTACAGCCAGACTAGCTGTGGGTCCACTTGCCGCTCCCTCAGTGGAATAGACTATACATGTAAGGTGAAACACACACCAGTGGATGGTTGTGGCTGTGCTGAGGGCACCTACCTCAATGACAAGGACGAGTGCGTGTCTGACTCCAGCTGCCCCTGTTACTACAACAATCAGGTTATGGTCCCCTCTGAGGTCATCACCGTGAATGGCGCTAAATGGTAACATTTTTCAGTTTTTCAGTTCCCTGCTTAAATAACACACCAAATTTAACTTGTCATACAGATATGGAGCTTTTCATGACTTCAGTAAGTTGTGTTGGTCCAAATGTTTGTGCAACAGGACCAAATAAGATCTACTGTGAATGACTTAATCAGTACGGAATGGTAAAACATTTATGGATATCTGTTATTAGTTTAAGCAAGATTACTATTATTTCACTATTTAGTTGTGTAACAGACATAGTTAAACTTGCTGTGTTTCTTTGGAGGTTTATTAAGATCACTATTTTGCTGTAGATAAAATCTTATTTTATATTCAAGTATTTTTTAATTTGTTTGATTCTTGGATCACAAACTGCCCTTTCTGGGCTTCAAACTATGGAGTCAAAAAAGGGTCATAAAGATTTTGAGTTTGTAAAACAGAAGTCACAAATGTACTGAAACTTGTAACTGCGTTTAAACAACTGCATGCACGAAAATCCAAATCCACAAATTAACTGGAATGTGCAAACTTGAAACAGAACGTAATATTAATAATAATTCAAATGTACGAATGTGAAATTTTTTTTAAAATTATATATAAATATATATTTTTTTATTTGTAAATCCAATCTCTTGAATGTTTGAATCAGTACTGCTCAAATGGCTTAAGCTGGGTCAGACCAAAAATCACATGGAATTTGTGAGGTTGTAAATGTGACAGTGGGCGTTTTTCACTGTGGAGCTAAAAATCCTCTCATTCATCTTCTCTGCTGCGGGTGCGAAGCTCTAGCTGCAGTTGCGAATTTTGACCCTGTTTTGACGCCTGATTGATGAACCAATAGGAAAGCTTTATCCGGACCAATCAGATTACGGGGTTTGTTTAACCAATCAGAACAATGGGTGGGTCTCTGCAGCTCAGAGTAACTCTGCTTGACCTGTCGCCCATCTCTCGCTGAAACATTTTAAAAAACTGTGCACTGATTATACAATCTCAAACTCAATCATAGTGATTTTGGACATTGACTCATATGCAATATTGCCAGTGCTTAAACTCAGCAAAGTTCCTTAATATCTGATGATCCATCCCGATTGTGTTATGAGTTACTACAGAACGTATAATCCTTAATGGTCCTTTAATATTTCCTTTGCAAACAACACGCTGCGTGTGAAAATGGTAGTGCATGTAGAATTGTATTGTTGAAAATTAAATGTTGTGTAAAATTCTTCTTGAAGGAATAACAACAGAACAGTGTTAGAATGTGTTCAGATCATTAAACATGTTACCTTTCCACAGCACCTGCACTCACGGCAAACTAGAGTGTATTGGTAAACAGCAGGTTGAGCAAATTGGTGAGCACTGATTTCCCACTCATCTATAGTAGAATTTGATTAATTGACTGTGTATTTTGATGCATGTTCATTTTCTTGTAACAGACTGCAAAGCTCCTATGTACTACTTCAACTGCTCAGATGCTGACCCTGGAGCAAAAGGCATAGAATGCCAGAAAAGCTGCCAGACCCAGTCACCCTACTGTGTAAGTCACTCAGGAAATGATAGTGAATATGTGCATAGATTTAAAAATACTGCACACGAATGTATAAGATAGCACATATGAGTATTTTTTTATCCTAAACCTTACATGTTATCCTAACCTTAGTATATGTTAAGGAAGGCACACAGTCTGTACAAAGAAAGCATATCAACATATCAAAATAGTACGAGCACCTTCTTGCTACTACACTCACTGTAACAGGACTGGCATACAGCATTTGGTTTTACTTATCTTCAGAAAACACTATACAGAACAGGGGTGCATTTCCCAGAATTTCTTTGTAGGCTCCGCTTCTGTGCTGGAAAGACACCACCAGTTAAAAACTGAAGCACTAATTTACATACATTTTCTCATTATTACACCATATTATTATTTTCAAACCTTTTTACATTTTGGTGCTTTGTAGTATTAATTCCATAACATGGTTAGGCTAAAATATAACCTAATATAATAAACGTGTTGAGTCAATAATCAACCAAAATGACCATATGTGCCATTCTGGTGTTTAACCAGGGATTAAAATATAATAATATCATAGATGAAAAGATTACACTACATACAGTGGTATGAAAAAGTTTGGGCACCCCTGAAAATGTTCATGATTTTCCTTCATAAATGATTGGTTGTATGGAACAGCAACTTTAGTTAAATATATTATATAGCATAAGAACACAATATATTTTTAAACCAAATTAAGCAGGTGCATAAATTTGGATTTACCTGTGTTTTTAGGTCAAGGGTCAATGAGCTTACCAAACAAATGTTGTGTTTTAATAATTGGTGCTAAAGGTATTCAGTTAAACAAAAGGGTGCCCAAATTTATTCACCAGCCTAATTTTGTTGCACACTTTCTGTAAATCTTTTAAACTTCATTTCACTTTGTTCACTGTGTTCGTGAGCTATATTTAACTGAAATTGCTGATCTGGTGCCCAATTTTTATCATAGCACTGTACATTAATGTTACGGTTGGGGTAGGTGTGGGATCCAAGTGCAGAGCAGATTGAATATATAATGAATATATATATTTATATATATTTATATACTTATAAGGATATCGTTCTGTTTTGTATTATTTAGTTCTAGTTATGGATTGTGATAATAATTTTAAATGTGTTGTGCTTAAGTGAATGTTTCTCGAAGGAGACTGGAGAATGGGTGGGAAAAAATCCCCCACAAGAGGTGTGGAAAAAAAGGCGGGAAACAGAACAAAGGAAATGCCACAAAATGGCTTGTACCAACAAAAGACAGCTTTAAACTTCAAATAAACCAATCTAAAACACAACCAAACTTAAAACTGGCTGAGCACCGCTCAATCCTCTCTTTATGCTCTCTTTCAAGCTATTTTCTTTTCTTTTATTTTCTTTCTGTGCGGCTTTCTTTTCAGATCTCTTTCCTTCTTTTGAGACCACCTTTTTCTTTTCTTTTCTTATTTTGTGTGGCTTTCTTTTGAGATCACCTTTTCTTTTATTTTCCTTTTGTGATGCTTGCTTTTCAGATTACTCACCTTTTTTGAGATCACCTTTTCTTTTATTTTATTCTCTTTTCTTTTTCTTTTCTTATACCCTCTAGTACTGGTCACCCCTCAGTGAAGGTGCAACAGTGAGGTCTGGTTTGACTGAGGTTTAAATAGGGTAGTGCACATGTGCAGCTGGTTGACACTACTCAACGCTGGGGATTCTGGGAGTTGGAGATTTGGGATCCCACTTTACCATTTCCTCCCCTATGTCTACCAGTCCCCCTGCTGGCAGCCCGCGGTGCAGCACTGCCCATCACAATTAATGCTTAAAACTGAGCTAATGACCTTCAAAGAGTCACAAAACCACACAACTCAATCTATTTTACTTTTGTTGGCGTTGGGTGTAGTTTATGTGATGTGAAGACTTTTTCTAAAAATAAATTCTTTATATAAATGTGCTTATTCTGAGTGCAGATCCAGTGCATCTGCACATTTTTAAAGGAACTGCAGAAAAAGATGTTTGTAAGCCATCATGTGTGGGTCAGAATTATCTTAGGTTAAAAGAACAAGTTTAGGAACTATGTAATTATGAAGATTTTCAGGAAATTCTCATAATGTTAAGAATGTTCTTATGTATGAGGTTACTAATTTCTTAGTCTTAACGTTTTGGGAAATGCACCCCAGAGTAGTAATAAACAGTGCTCTGAAGGAACAGTATATTCTTCATACCTCTGGAAAATGATAGGCATGATAGGCATACTCAAATCTCTCTTCACAGACACTGTTAAAAAAGGAAATATCAGAAAAGGAAAATGACTGAGAAAAGACATTTTTTCAAATTACATGTCAGCACAAGATGTTTGCATACATTTGCATATCTCTATACAATTTTACTTTTTTCAATTCAATTTTAAAGGACAGTGTGACAATATCAAAGTCCAAAACTTTAGTCTAATGCAAATATATAGTTAATTACCTACTAGCATGACCTCCCATATGAAAAAAATATAGACAGTGTGTATTCAAAAAGTTTATTTTTTATCAAATATATTTTTTCAAAGTATTTTTAAACATATGTTTGGAATATATAAATGAATTAATCATTATTATTGCTGATATTTTACCATTAATCTAACTTATTATACAATTGATCTAAATTATGATTCTAATCAAAAATTAATTACGTATCAACACGGTCTTCTTACCAATGTGCCTTTCGATTTTACTTTCTAGATTGTGTTATGGTTATTGAATTAGGGTTTAGTGATGCTGTACAAATACTTTTGTAACCCGTTTCATGTTACATTAACCCCCTTTATCTTTGTTGGCCACAGATAAGTACACCGTGTCAATCAGGGTGTATGTGTCCAAATGGTCAACTGGTTAATAGGCATGGAACATGTGTGACAGAAGATCTCTGCGAGTGTTTTCACAATGGATTATATTACCAGCCTTATGAAACGATTCAAGAAAACTGCAACACATGGTGAGCAAAGCTAATGTGGTGCCACTGATGTGCTACTACAGATGCTAATGCAAAACTATATTTCTTAGTAAATGTTAAGTACACTTTTCTGTTGTGATAAAACTGTACTGCTATCTGCTGAAACTTGCTGTCCGGTCATTACTAACTCCTTTTTCTGTTTTCCTTTGTGGAATGTTCAAATGAATATTTCAGCACTTGCAAAAAGGGCAACTTTATTTGCACAACTAAAAAATGTCCTGCCACATGCACGATCTTTGGTGAAGGTCATTACAAGACCTTTGATGGTACAAGATATGATTTCAATGGAGACTGTGAATACCTGTTGGCCCAGGTATGTTACATGCTATATACATGCTAACACCACTTATGTAGAAAAGTGTGTTTTTATGTAATAAAGATGTAAAGATAAAGATAAAAACATGGAAAATTCTTACAGAAAATATATTTATGTAAAGGTAGCCAGTCACACAGTCAAATAGCCATGACCTGTTTTTCAGCTCTCAAAATATGTAAACAAAGCCATTTTGTATATTAGTTTTAGAAATATTGTTTTATTTTTAAATAAACTATAGAGCTTGACTTCAACATCTCCCAGAGGTAATTTGCTCATTTGCAGGGGTGATATGAAGATAGGCTGCCCAATATTGCTTCCTTAGATACCACAAGTAATTTTAGAAAAAGAAAATAGAAAAAAAGAAATATTTCCATTCACAGCAGAATGCAATCAAACGCACAAACAACCATAAATTTTTTTTTAGCACAAAATGTTTTAAGACAATTGAAATGATTTACAATTGAAATGATTAAATAATATTAATTGCAATAATATTAATTAATAGCAAAATTTACAAACTTTTAACTGATTGCATTAAACTAATCAAACAAGTGCAGTTTAAGAAACATAAAAATGTTTGTTTCTCCGGAGAGGAAATTTATTTGGGGCTTTGAATTTGGCGTCCCCTCTAGTGCAGCGCCCCTATGCTTCGCATAGGCTGCATACCCCCTTTTTGCACACACACACACACACACACACACACCTGTAGAGATGCTCTCAGGATGTACTGAGAGACTTCATGAGTTAAAGTGAGAAACTTATGAGAAAGTGCTGTAAGGGACTTTACACTTTAGACTTTTTGTTTCAGAGAATCACTTATTTTATTGTTAAATATTTTTTTCTATTGAGTTTCTTTCTGACCTGTTCCTGCTGTCTGCACTACGTTTTCCACTGTGGGACTAAACAGATGATCTTATCTTAATGAGTGAGATCTGTATCAGAAACATTAACATTAAGCAGTGGAGTGTTTTAGTACACAGCCGATTTAAACACACCATCATCAGCTCATGAAATAATATTAGAATTATAACGCTGATCTCTGCAGGGAGATCTGTGCAAGGGCGTAGGAGCGGGTTTGATATTGGGGGGGACACATTTGCCAATATGAACCCAAGCCCACCCAATAGTTTCCTAGAACAACATTTGTGGAAATTACTTTTAATTAAAAGTAAATTATTATTATAAGGTGATTTTACAACCTAAACATGTTACTCCACATTACAGCTACTGTTGTTAGAAAAATTATGCATGCAATGTCTGAATTATATACATATGACAAAAATGATCAGTTATCACCTAATATTTAAAATAATATTGTCAATTCTGTCGTATATTTACATTTTCTCCTGCACTTTTATTTTTTTCTACTGAGAGCTCTTCTTAAGATGGTGTCCTTTTATGTAAAAGAATGTAACTTTACGTTTCATAGAGACTTTTATAAACGTCAGGATAAGTGGTCTTACTGTGAACTACAAATGAACAGAAGTCACGTTACAGCAGTGTTTCTCAACCCAGTTCTTATATATTCTACTGCATATTAAAACTGTTCTGCATATTCTAGAGCTTCCTCTGGTGGATATACATGATTAATTTAGACTCCATAAGGGGCTAAAGGATTTTAACAGGTAAACTCAGTAAATGACTGTTTATTAGCTGATCAGCTGGATCAGGTGGAAAACACTAGTTTAGGGCAGGGATCGGGGTTAAGTAACTGCTTTAAACTACCAACTTAAAGTACTGTACTAAATTCTGGCTATCCTCTACATCCAGCTTCTAGATAACTAGTTAGCTAAATTAATTTTCGTTCATTATAGCTCACAGTAAGTCCTGTAATCCTAAATGAATAAACAGTTTGAAAATGAAAGTGATTAGCTGATCAGGTACAGGGAAACATTACATATATAGTTTATTTTTTTTCTTTAAGCCTGACTCCCAACCATAGACTGTATATAGCTGGACAGAGCATCGTCTCTTAAAAGTGAAGCCAGCACAGGTCGGGCGCCCCCTGCTGTTCGGCTGCAGAAAGCTGTGTAACCCCACCCATCCGCATAGGTTTCAATGGCAAAACAGACAACTCTCAATCACGTTTTTTTCTAATATACTGTAATTCTACCTCCATTATTTAAATGCAACAGCTAGTGTAACCTCTGCTTATATTGTCAAATTTTTATATCCCCACAGAATTCGTTTTTTAAAACGTTATTCAGCTCTATTCAAAAAAGGTGTGGTTATGGTAAAAGGGCTGCTTATGGGCGGGACCAATAACAGACCGTCAGCTCCGCTCTGCCCCGCTCTGCAGTCTGTGACCGCGAGGCAGCCCTCAGGGGCGGGGTTATTTAAATGAGTAGGTTGCTCTCCACAGTCTTTCTCCCTCCTCTGGTCTCTACTGCACAGAATCAGGTGGCAGGATCGCCAACATGGCGGAAGATTTTGGCTTCATTTTCATTGAATGAATGGGAACGGAGACACGGCGTCCATCTTTTTTTACAGTCTCTGCTCCCAATCAAGCTCATTCCAAAGATAAACTAACTCACTTACACAGCTGCAGTTTATTAATCACAGTGAGTTTAATCTGTGTGCTGATTCAGAGACGTGTATTTTTAACCAGCTATCAGAAACATCATCACAGTTTACGTGGTTAGCCTATCGTTACCTTTATTTTAGTAAAATCTCCATATATTCATCTCTGTTTTAAAATCAGCTGAAGCTACTACATCCCGATCCCGCTGCTAAATCTCACAGCGAGGGGGCGGGGCTTCCCCAACAGCAAACTGCCTCTGCTCCGCGCGCCACAAAACCAGCAAACTGATTGGTTGTTTCTACTGAGAGGCGGGACTTAATACCTGAACCAGCTCCGTGATTGGTCCGGTCTGTCTCCTCATTAATAGTACAGCTGATCTGACCGAACTGATGTCATTTTTGGGGGGGACAAATCCACCTGTTTCTAATATTGGGTGGGACATGTCCCCCCCATCCCCCCCGGTTCCTACGCCTATGGATCTGTGTGACTTTTGTCTGCAGAAGTCTGAAAGGTTTGTGGTGTTTTTTACCGGAGATGGAGTCGCTCCACACGGTTCACACGTTATCTTGTTTTTTTGCGACGTCAAAGGATAAATATATAATCTCTCCTCTTTCTCTCTGCTGCCGACCCTGCCGAGTTAACTCCGAGTCGAGCTCTGTAAATAACGACAGATCACAGGCGAGTCTGTCCTCCCGGGTTTGTATCTGAGCGTGCCGCGCTGCTCCACCTTCGCTAAAGTAGCAGTGATTGGATCTATCCCTAACTGGTCCCTACCTTTCACAGAACTAAATCAGTTCTGATTGGATTTCCCTGCCAAACATTTTCGGCTCGTTTTTATTCGTTGACGAAAATGTCAGTTCATTTCGTCTCGTTTTTAATTTTTTTATGCTGTTTATATTTAGATATCGTCTTGTTTTTTCTTAAAAAAAAAACTATGACAGGACATGGATTTTCACCCAAACTGACTGTTTCAGCAAGGTTAGCCCTGGTCAAAGAAGCAGCCACGAGGCCCATGGTCACTCTGGAGGAGTTACAGAAATCAACAGCTCAACTTTTCAGATTTTTTTATTCAAACCATGTATCATTTTCATTTTAACTTTTAATTATGTGCTAATTTGTGTTGGTCTATCACTTAAAATTTCAGTAAAATACAAAGTTTGTGTTTGTAAGGTAACACAATAAGACAAAGTTTAAGGCGTATGAATAATTTGTTTTAAACCTCGAACTTATCCTCAGCCTTACCCCTGTTCTGCTGTGGCCTCACTGTCAGAGACAGATTCTCCAACTAACCATCCTTTCAGTGTTCCTGCTGATTCTGGTCCTTCACCTAAATAACACATAATACATCACATTATCAATAATGTTAGCTTATATGACTGTGCAAATTATAATATTTACACTTAAGTTCTATTTAAGCAGGATTAGTCTTACCTGGCCAGGTGAGGATTCTTTCAGACATTGACATTTGATATTTCATTTCAATGTATGTCATACTTAAATTTGAAATCTGGAACATTTCTTTTTTCAGGACTACTGCAGCAACAGCTTTACTGGATCATTTCGTATCATCACAGAGAACATCCCCTGCGGCACAACTGGGACCACCTGTTCCAAATCTATTAAAATCTTTCTAGGGGTGAGTTTATCATACAGCAGCATATCAATACACTAAAGCATTGAGAGTAATTTTAGTCATGGAGTTTACAGAATTTTTGATCGATACCTTGAAATGTTGTCAAAGTTGTTTTTTTAATCAATACAGAAGGAACGTATTCTGCTAAATGAGAACATTACGGATATTCCTTATAACTATAGCAAAAAAATCCCTTACAAAATCCACACTGTGGGGATTTACCGAATTATTGAAGCCAGTAATGGTCTGGTTCTCTACTGGGACAACAAAACAAGTCTTCACATCAGACTCAGTCCTTCATTTCAGGTAATTCAAAAACTATTTTCCTGAATTGCACAGCATAAAATAAAGTAAAATGTAAATACAATGACTTTACACAAAATGTACATATTTCAGAAATACATTTAGTAGTCGTACAATATTCAGTTTCAAAATTGGAAATATTTAATATTCTAATCAAAAAGCCTTTATTTCCCAAAAACCAAGACAATTCATAAATTCAAACCAGGGGCGTAGCAGCAAATTCTGGGCCCTGTACACCCTCTATGTTAATGGGCCCCTATCCATGCCAGTAAACAAAGGAAAGTGAGCGAAAAAAAAATCAGGATTTTCATGGGCCCCTCTCCCTACTCGGGCCCTGGGTAGTCAGGTCCACTTTTCCCCCCACTACCACGCCCATGATTCAAACACATAGCACATGACAAGTTCTGCACTTTTATTTTTAATAATGTGAATATATTGTTTTACAACGCATCGCATTGGACGGTACATTCATTTGATCATTGATTTTCTCCATGTCAGGGAAAAGTATGTGGACTGTGTGGTAATTACGACGGCAATGGGAAAAATGACTTTGTGACTCGTGCTGGAGAGGAAGTGGTGGAGCCACTTAAATTTGGAAACAGCTGGAGAGTTTTTACAACATGCTCTAAAGCCAAAATCGTCAGCAGCCCTTGTGAGCTGAGACCACATCGCCATACCTGGGCTGCCAAACACTGCAACATCATCAATGAAGAAGGAGTCTTCGGTTTATGCCATAACTTGGTGAGTAACATTTCAAGAAGATGCTAGATAGTGAACGTGAGCAATAGAAACAAACAGTTCAACAGAGATACAATATATACCTGAACTAGAGGTCTGCATGGGACTACTTTTTTAAACCCGCTCCTGCCTGCTCTTGCCCGCTCCTGCGTGTTTTTGTCCTGTTACCGCCCTCTCCCGCCAAAAATTTAAATTTACTTATGTATTTATTAAAACAGCAATTCAGTACTGAATAGTGCTTTCATGTTTCTTACCACAGTCCAAACACATGCCGTCAGGTGAATTGGAGATGCTGAAAATCTCCCATCTGTGTGTGTGTATGTGTGTGTTGGTCCATCCACCGTTTTGAGATTTTTCTTGAGGGTTTTTTTGTTGCCTGCATGGTAATTTATCAATTTGCAGGAGCGGTACCACATGTAAATGTGATCCCTCTCCCGCATTGTCTGGATTGATTAAACTACTGCTCCCGCCAATAAAAATAACAAGTCGTGCACCGCAACATATTCTGACGGGTCCCGCGAGTGCAGACCTCTAACCTGAACACAACTGCTCCTTGGCTTTTGATTTCAAAAGAAGTTGCTTTTGAAAGCAAAAAGCAATGAAACCAGTACAGAGAGTTTGGGCTGTCCTAATTGTTTTCTTGTATAGGTCTTAATAAATTATTTTCATATAAGCAGTTTGAACTAAATTTGAATTGTCTGAAGTTCTTTCTGTAAAAAGAGATGGTGCATACTGTCACTGACTTGCATTGAAAGACTATAGCAGGGGTCACTAAAATACTATATTCATAGTATATAGGATATAGCACTAAATCATAATACAAGTTAAAAATGGTGACGAGCCGGACCAAAATTTTCTCCATCTGGACCATACTGAATTTTAATTAAATACCTCCGGACTAGAGTATGACTTCTACAGAAGTCCACCTGAGCAATGAGTGTGAACAATTTTTATACATCTTAGCATTTGAGAGCTGTGCCCTGCTATGATGCTATAATTTCCGCAGGGTATATTTATTAGCCTTCCATCCTATTGGGGACTGATTAGGACTGCAGGCAGGCCACTCCAGTTCCCATACCCTCTTCTTCCACTATTCCAACTATTAGTATTAATATATTGTCCTGAATTATCTTATTGATATGGTGCTATATATAAAATCTTGTTTTTATGATTTTTATTAGGTTTGTTATTGTAAACGCTGTATCTGTTTGGAGGGTGTGGTAAAATATTTCATCCAATGACAGTGATACATACCTTTGTATTAGTTATCTTAAATCTGTGTAGGCTTATATAGAACTAGAATCCAACAGCCCACTAACTTAAAAACGTAAACATAAAAAATACACTGGAAAATTCCACTCTATATGTGCTTCCTTTATAATGCAAGTTATGTTAAAATTCTTGACTTCCAGATTTTAAATCTCTGACCTCCTATAAAATTTATTCAAGATACAGTGGTGTAAAAAAGTGTTTGCCCCCTTCCTGATTTCTGCATGTTTGTCACACTTAAACGTTTCTGAACATCAAACCAATTTAATTATTAGCCTAAACCTAATAGCTGGTCGGGCCACCCTTAGCAGCAACAACTGCAACCAAGCGTTTGCGATAACTTGCAATGAGTCTTTTACAGCGTTGTGGAGGAATTTTGGCTCACTCATCTTTGCAGAATTGTTGTAATTCAGCCAGATTGTAGGGTTGACATGAACAGCCTTTTTAAGGTCATGCCACAGCCTCTCAGATTCAGGTCAGGACTTTGACTAGGCCACTCCAAAGTTTTGTTTTTCTTCAGCCATTCAGAGGTGGACTTGCTGGTGTGTTTTGGATCCGGACATTCTTCTTCAGGATCTTTTGGTGGACAGCAGAATTCATAGTTCCATTTATCACAAGCAAGTCTTCCAGGCCCTGACACAGCAAAACAACCCCAGATCATCACACTACCACCACCATTACTGTTGGTATAGTGTTCTTTTTCTGGAATGCACAAACCAGATGTACTGGGACACACACCTTCCAAAGAGTTTAACATTTTTTTCCCAAAAGTCTTGGGAATCATCAAGATGTGTTCTGGAAAAATTGAGACAAGCTTTAATGTTCTTTTTGCTCAGCAGTGGTTTTCATCTAGGAACTCAGCCATGTAGGCCATGTAGGCCATTTTGCCCAGTCTCTTTCTGATGTTGGAGGCATGAACACAGACCTTAACTGAGGCGAGTGATGCCTGCAGTTCTTTGGGTGTTGTTGTGAGGTCTTTTGTGACCTCTTGGATGAGTCGTCGCTGCGCTCTTGTGGTAATTTTGGGAGGCCAACCACTCCTGGGAAGGTTCACCACTGTTCCATGTCTTCACCATTTGTGGATAATGGCTCTCACTGTGGTTCGCTGGATTCCCAAAGCTTTGGAAATGGCTTTATAACCAGACTGATATATCTAAATGACCTTCTTTCTCAATTGTTCCTGAATTTCTTTGGATCTCGGCATGATGTGTAGCTTTAAAGGATCTTTTGGTGGAGTTCACTTTGTCAGGCAGGTCCTATTTAAGTGATGTCTTGATTTAGAACAGTTGTGGCCATAATCAAGCCTGGGTGTGGCTAGAGACAGTGTACTCAGGTGTCAGACACCACAGTAACGGTATGTTTTAACAAGGGGGCATTCACTTTTTCACACAGGGCCATGTAGATTTGGATTTTTTTTCTCCCTTAATAATAAACACCTTCATTTAAAAATAGCATTTTGTGTTTACCTGTGTTGTCTTTAACTAATATTTAAATTTGTTTGATGTTCCGAAACATTTAAGTGTGACAGACATGCAAAAAATCAGGACATCAGGAAGGGGCAAACACTTTTTCACACCACTGTATGTGTATAGATGCTAACTGCTACAGAAAATGACCATGAACATATTCTGTGAGGAATTCTATTTATATATATTTTTTCACTTCTCAGGTGGACCGAACTAAATATTATGATATATGTATGCAAGACACATGTGCATGTGACACTGGTGGAGACTGTGAGTGTTTCTGTACTGCAGTAGCAGCATATGCTGCAGCATGTAGAGAGCAGGGCGTCTGTATATCATGGAGGAACCCAACCACCTGCCGTGAGTCAGAATCAACACATAACTAATCTCACTTTCTTAAGTTCAAATGCAGTTATTGTGCACTCAAAATACATACTGTATATCCTTGTTGTAAAGTTGTATAACCTATTGATTTTTAATTGACCATATTTGGCTTAGCAATTAATGTATGTGTGATTTACATGATCCATCTTTATATTAAAGAGTTAGAAACTACTCATTTTCAAATGTATAGAGATACAGTATATTGGGACATTCATTATTCCTTTACAATCAAGGGCTTCTGACTTTCTACCTGATTTAAGTTAGTGAGGTCAGAATGTTCTCCACCCTACTTCATTCTCAACGTCCCAACTCATCCCACATATGTTTTATGTGTGCTCCATTATTCCGAAGAACACAGTTCTTTGTGTGTGTGTGTTTGTTTTGGGTGACATTGGGTAAAAGGTTATGTTTATCTGCTCTAGCGAGACCTATTATATTAGCAATAGTTTTCTATTGCCACTAGACAAGCTTTGTGTATGCATTTTCACACAGATTTGAGCAATGGGTGCAACTTGAAGTTGCTGAATGCGTTCTTTAGAAGGTGTCCACAAACATTTGGACATATAGTGTGTGCAGTGTGTACAGGGTGTCATTATTATATAGACTGACTTGAACTTCTGTTTCCTTTCTAGCCCTGTTTTGTGACTACTATAACTCCCCTGGAAGCTGTGAGTGGCACTATCAATCCTGTGGTGACCCTTGCATAAAAACCTGTACAAATCCATCAGGAAACTGTTCCAATATAACTTCAATCAAAGTAGAGGGTAAGAATTTCTTCAGTAACTTCACAACTGTTTGGTCATATGAAGGCTGCTTAACTAAGTTCATGTTGCTTAATGTGTGTCTCCAACTAAGCCAAAAATCTGGTATCCATTGTTCAGGTTCGCTCTTAAGAAGTTTTTTGTTTTGTATTCATCGGTGTTGTCTTTTAGAGAGCACAAGAAGCAAAAAAATGCTGTAAAATGGGTTTCCTTTAACTAGGAGTCCCATCTTCTTGAGTTTCTTCTTGATGCATTTTACATGGTGTGAGAGATGGTATTTGGCCTCAAAAGCAGACACCTCCAAACTGCATGGACTCTGGCTGTTCCTGCTCTGAGTACCAGGGAGAATGCTAAATTGAGGTATAAGATTCACCTATTGAGTGTGGACAGCAACTCTCAGGTGGTGAGCTCATCCTTTAACCTGGCTCATCGTTAAAGTCACTTTCTGTGGGGTGTGGAACTCAATGATATAGTCTGCCACTGTGCAAGAGCCCTGGGAAAGGTCCAGCAGGTTTGTGACAGCATCTCTTCCTCTGCTACTCAGTTAGTAAAGAAACCATGTAGTGCACTTTGGATCTCTCTGTTCGAACAAAGGAATGGCTGTTGCTTAAATACTAATGAGCATCACATTAAGAACCCTCTGCAGCCCTTTGGATCCCAGGTTTACCTTTCAAAGTTGTCCAGCACAGAAGGGGGTAGCTGCCATAAGGTGGTACAAAAGGTGGTAGCTGCCATAATAGGCTGTGGAGGAGGTGCACCACTGCTAGGCCATGTGGCCTCAACTATGACTGACAGCTACTGGGCCATCTCCTGTAGCAGCTGTTTGTGGCCCCCAAATGTAGCACCCTGATTCTGCAGGGTTGTCTTGAACTGCTAGGTCTATTTTGCTGTTCATAGTGAAATTGAAGGACATTACCCAACCTCACAAACATCCGCATTTGCTGACCCAGCGCTGTCTTCATTGACAGAGCGATATTCTGTCATTCCAAGTTGCTTCCACTTTGTAATAATATCAGTTAACAGTCAGCTGTGAAATATTTAATTGTAAGGCAATTTCTGAACTGTACTTGTTGCACAGAGGGCATCCTATAATGGTACACTTGAATTCACTGAGCTCCTGAGAGTGACCTATTCTTCATAACTAATTGTAGAAGCAGTCTGCATGCCTAGGTCCTTGGTTTCATACACATGTGGCCATGAAGAGATTGAAACATGAGTTTAATTATTTGGATGGGTGGGCAAATACTTTTAGCAATATAGTGTTGGTTATATAGGCGGGTGATAAGCAAACTAGTGTGGATTGAATGGTGCTGTAAGTGTTCGATTCAGATGACTGAGAACAAGTATGGTCAAGGCCAGGCATGCTCAATACAAAACCATAGTCACAAACCGAAAACAAACATGAAGGGCAGAGAACATATGGTAAGACAGTCCAGGCCAATAACACAGCAGGGCAGGGCATGATTTTGCCTTGTCCTCCTACACTGTACACATCTCTCACACCATGTAAAATACAAAAACAATCAAAACAAAGAAAACAATGGGCTCTGTAAAAATTGAAAGAACCAATGTAATTACTCAGCTGTGAGTAAGTGAAGTATTCACGTTCATTACTCAAGTAAAAAATACTTCTGTAGAAGTTGAAGTATCAACTCAAACTTACTTAAGAACTGCTTTTAAAACTACTTAGGGCCCTATCGTACACCCTGCGCAAGGCGTGTAGCGTGGAGCGTTGCCATCGTACACCCCTTCAACAGTCTTTTATTACGCCTTGTGCACGCTTCCTTAAAATAGCATTGGACTTTTGGAATATATTGACTCAAGTCACCCAGAACTGAATCACGATCACAATGAGCACTGCGCTCCCCATTCACTATACTACCATCACTTCTTTACCACCTTTACCTTTAGCAAAAAACACCTAGCCCAGAGCCTTCAGCAATCAACTAGAAAAAATTAATATACTTAAAAATCTGCACAGTACGTTATTATTAAGTTATAAGGCTTTATATTTATGTTCAGTATACAGACTTAATAACTGTAGCTTAATATAGCTGATGCAATTTTTTTTTTAATTTCTCTTCGCTATTATTTAACTGAAATTCACTTTTTTTATTATTTTTTTTATATCTAAAAAAATAAAGCACATTTTCACCCTGGCGTCTGGTGCTGCCTGTCAATTCTATAAAACTTAAAACATTTAAAATACACAGAAATATAAACCTATATGTTAGCATTCATTTTGTATCACCAGGGCAAATGTATTAAAATATTAAATGTATTAATTAATTAACTAAAATCTCATCCAGTGCTATAAAATGCCACAGGCACGCATAGCGGACACCATGAATAATTAAGAGAATTAAAACACGACTTTAGCGCTGTTGGAGCTGCCCAAGGCGTATTTTTGGTGCCCTTACGATACCAACGACACAGGACACGCCCCTAAATACAGCTGCTCAAAGCGCAATTACCTAGCGTGCTATAGATCACTGAAATAGGGCCCTTTAAGTAAAAAAGATGTAAGGGTAAAAATTACCTTATAAACAGAAGCCTAGGCTGCACCACAGGGGTCTATAGTGCACTACCCCCACTGATGACTATAAGTACTGAAATTGTGCTAAAAAGTCTTCAGAGGGATGTTATAAAAATCTTTTACAGACATTCTCACATAGACAGCATCATACCTGTCCTTACTACATGCTTTACTAACCAGCTGTAGACTGTAGCGTTGCGCAATGAACAATTAAACAAATATTGCATATAGCAAAAATAGTGCCAGTCAAAAGTACCAGTTAAAAGTTTGAACACATTCAATTCTCATTTTTTCTACATTTGTTGCAGACTAATATTGAAGCATCAAATCAATGCCATATGAATTGACAGAGTTATGCAGTAAACAAAACAGAAAAATAGTCAACAAAATATGTTTTAGAAAGTAGAAGCTTTTGCTTTGATACCATTGTTGCCTACTCTCAATGCTCTCTTAGCCAGCTTGGAACCTAGAACGGTTCTTTAAGGATGACCCAAACCCAAACGTTTCAGGGATTAGGTTGAACTAGCTTCAGAGCCAGCCAGGCAATGGGAGCAAAATCCTGGGATGCATTCTTACTTTTTGGACCTATATTACCCACCTCTACACCTAAACTCATAAAATTAACAGCCCACCAGTGTTGGGAGTAACGGCGTTACTAACGCCGTTACTTTTTTTCAGTAACGAGTAATCTAACTAATTACTATGACTGTAACTATAACACCGTTACCATTTCCGACACCCCGTTACTGCACGTTACTTTAGCAGCTGAATGAACTTTTTTTTTTTTTTACTTCGCTTTGCCCTGGTTAACCCCTCCTCTTTCCGGTGAACTTGAGCTTCTGGCCGCTGTGCCTGTGGGTTGGCGTGGTGAAGTGAGGCACAATTGTGACGATTTGCTGCTCTAATAAATGTAGTGATTGCCGTGGACAGCCCAAGTTCTGATTTAAGGATGTTAAACTCTTTTTAGCTGCTCTGGGGTGGGTTTCCCGAAAACGATTAACCTTAGCGAATAACGAACGAACTAATGAATGACGTGAGTAAAGAACGAGCCAGTTCTGCGAGTGTTTCCCAAAGAGCTTCGCAACGTGAAAATTAACGAAGGAGGTTAAAGAACGTCTTTGTTGACTCCTCCCCCGAAACAGCGCGCTCAATCGATCCACAAATATCGATTCAACACTGCCAATATGCAGTATTTATTCACTATTACACCCTAAAGATGTAAAAAAAAAGTGTTGTAATCATCAATATTATACATATTCTGAAATTTAAATTACAAAAGGATGTACTTTGGCATTAATAAAATACTCCTAAAGATACATATTGTTACGCCCTCGCTATGTTTTCCTGTGTTTTCCCTGTTCCCTAGTGTGTTTCTCTTGTACTTTTCCATTACGTGTGTGTAATTTGTAGCTCCGCCCCTTCCCCAGGTGTTTCTAATTATAGTGTGTTTCATGTTACTTTAAATAGCCCTCCTCTGCCACCTTGTCCTCCGTCGGTCTTTGCACCTTCCCCTGTTGTTTTGTCACGTCACGTTATTGCTTTCTCCACGTTTCTTATTTACTCGCTCTTGTTTATTGTCATTCACGTTATTTCTAGTCACGTTTATTTCCTGTTTGTTTCTTTGTTTATTTTGTATATATTTTCGTATTTATCCTTTGTATATATATCCCTAGCCTTGTTTTGTACTTGTCTGTTTAGTTTAGCTCTTTGTTTGTTTTCCCTGTTTGTTTATGTATATATATTTATTCGTTATTCCCCTGTTTGTTTATTTGTTTATTTGTTATTATTAAAGTCTTGTTCTTACCCGCATTTAAATCCGCCTCCCGTCTCATCCCGGCGTTACACATATGACTAAATAAATAAGTCATATGTTTATATATAAATGTTTAATAAACATTTTTTTACTTTTTAAAAACTATTTTTGTTAATATATATATTATATTAATATATATTATACTAATATTATTAATAGTAATATTGATAATAATATTAACTTATTATTATTATAATTATTAATAATATAAAAATAATATAATAATAAATATATGTATGTTCCGGTGTATGTGTATGTGTGTATATATATATATATATATATATATATATATATACACACACACACACTCTGTAAAGCTCCAGCTCATCCTAAATCACCATCTCAGTTGGGTTTAGGTCAGGGGATTTTGAAGGCCATGCACCTTTTTATTAACTAGATAATTCCATATGCGTCAATTAATTAATTAATCGACAATGTAAAAAAAAACATTAAATGAGACGTGTCAACTTTTGACTGGTATTTATATATTTGCGAGCTGACACACCCCAGAGTTTGCCCAGATGAACGGCCACAATGTTGGTTAGAAGCACCTGATTAAGGAATAATATTAAATATTACCTGCACATTCACCGATACCCTTTACAATACGTGTAGGTGTGATTAAAGACACCGCTGGCGTCCCCTCCACCGGACCTACAGTACCAGGGATTTTCCTAATAGCATGGAAATATATTGTATTGTGCTGTAATTCCCAGTAACAGCCTGATTACAGAATCCACGGACTTGGTGACTTTGCAGCTTTGCTTAGACCGTGAGCATCATCTGCAGGAATCTGGATTTTAATAATTTATTGGTTTGATTGGTCAATTCCAGTATGCCCAGTTAGACTACAAGCCACAGACAAAGTTGGCATTATAATATAATATAATATAATATAATATATTAATTAATTATTATAATAATAATTATATATATAATATAATTGATTATAACTAATAGTAACATAATATAATTGCTTCAACCAGGGAAATTATAATTTTTCTCCCTCAAAATTGGCGGTCCCTGGTGTTTAAGGTGCTGAACTGCAAGTCGAGATCCCCTAAAGAAGCTCTTGAGAATAACGACTGGGTCAGGGCACTCGTTAATCTGCGAGCGAGTTTACGTAGTACTTTAGTTACGCACTGGTTTGGGAAACACTCTTTAATTAACGATCAATCTTAAGTATGAGTTAACGAAGTTCTTAGCGTTACGAAGCTTTCGGGAAACCCACCCCTGGTTTTTGTGGTGCTGCTGCTTTCTGTTTTAGAGCTTAGATTTTCTGCCCGAATCCGACCTGACCCAAACACCGTCCCAAAATCAGGCTCCTATTTTTATTTTATATAAAGCTCTGGTGTGATAATTACAATGTTGCTAAGTAACCAATTATTATTGTTCACTAAAGCGAACGAAATAGCGAAAATTGAAAGTGAAAAACATTTGTGTTAACTGAATCTGATAAAAACAGTATTAAAAGGAAAAAAAAACATAACTATCTCGAACTGTATTTTGTGTTCATAAAACTAACTAAAACGAACTGAAATTACTGATAGAATACTCAAATTTTCGTGTTTAATTTATTTATAAGCGCTGTTGTACAGCGGAGTTGTACAGCGGGCGGTGTTGTGCCGAGCGCGCAGCACCTCGTGGTCCGTAAGTTCTTGTGTAAAGCGCTCGCGCTAGCCGCAAAATACGACAGAAAACACTGAGAAACTGCAGAATTATGTATGGGATTACGATATGAGCGCCAGGCAGATGAAAGGGAAACAGCAGATACAGTGTGTGAGAACATTTACCTGTGAGTAACTCATACCAGAAATCTCTCTCTCTTTCTCTCTCTCTCTTTCTCTCTCACGTTTCTTAGATTGATCTCTCTGATGAGATGTGTGAAAACTAATAAAAACTAGCAAGCCCACCCTAAAAACTTACTGAACAGAAAAAATAAAAACTAAATAAAATTAAACTATAATAAAAATGAAAAAAATGTAATCACGTAGCTCTGGGCGCACGTGAACGCCTCCGCGTTCGGATCGGGTCGGGCTCTGGCAGAACGTGCACGTTTTGGGCCCGATCTAAGCTCTATTCTCTTTTGGTAAGGCTGTTATATTAATACCATTTTAACGGTCATTAGATTGTTGTTTTTGTCAATTATTTTGTTTTGTTTATATATGCATATTTCCTTTGAGGGTGGCTTGGTTTGTTTAATTTCATCCCCAGACGCGTTTTTCCGTTTTTTCCGTTTCTTTTTCAGTATTACAAGTTTTAGTAATTTTCTTTGGTTCTGTGGAGAATTTCGTTTTATTTTTTTGAAATTCGTTAGATTATATTTTTGTCAACATTTTGGGTTTATTTTCGTTTGTTATTTTTCTAATAGTAAATGCATAATTGATTTCCTTTTTTTGACGGGCGAATATTAAAAAGTAACGCGATAGTTACTTTTACTGGTAACTATATTACTTTTATAGTGGAGTAACTCCGTTAGTAACTCAGTTACTTTTTTTGGAGAAGTAAGGAATAACTATAACTAATTACTTTTTCAAAGTAACGTGCCCAACACTGCAGCCCACACACGCTCTACAATCGAACTTACAACACTGAATCCATAGCCTAGACCTAGCAAGCAAACCTCAGCATGTCTTGGCATGTACCAAGCCATGGCAAACATTACAAATACACCCTTATTGCATCACTAGGTTACTACAATATCTTAATTGGGGTCTTCCTTGCTTAACTTTATCACAGGTTCTCATTTCAGAGTGCGACATCTGGCTCCACTTTTCTCCATTAGGCTACATGCATCTGTTGTGTTCTTGCTGGAGTTTGACGTGACATGCAGGTGGGATGGATCAAATACAAATCAAGAGAGGGTCTATACTTGTTTATGTTTATACTTGTTATCCAAACACAAGCTTTCCGGATGGCACCATTGATTTTTATGTTGCCAGCCAGAATCAAATCAAGCCGGAAAGAAATGAGTAACAAGGCTATTTTTAAATGTTGAGTATAAGTACAAAGTAGTCTAAAAATAATTACTCCACTAAAGTATAAAACCCCAAATTTCTACTTTGTTACTTAACACCTTTGGTGAAGTGCAGAAGTAAACCAACAACCGAATGGCAACAGAAAAAAAACAAAAATACGCCTTCTGAAGTGTCCTGACCTCAACCTAATTGAGATGCTGTGGCATGACCTCAAGAGAGCGATTCACACCAGATATCCCAAGAATATTGCTGAACTGAAACAGTTTTGTGAAGAGAAATACTCCAAAATTCCACCTGACTGTTGTGCAGGTCTGATCTGCAACGTCAGGAAATGTTTGTTTGAGGTTATTGCTGCCAAAGGAGAGTCAACAACCCTGCACTGTGAATGTTTACATGTTGTGTTCAGTAAAGCCAAGAAAACATATACTTTTTAATTAGTTTATGCAGACTGTGTTTGTCTATTTTTGTGACTTAGATAAAGATCAGAAAACATTTAATGACCAATTTATGCAGAAATCCAAGTAATCCCGAAGGGTTCACATACTTTTTCCTGCAACTGTACATGTGCAGGAGGAATAGAAGCACAATTTGCACCAAATGTGCATCAGATGTGTTTCACAGGGCAGAGATCCTTAAGGTACACTGCTGCACAACACTTTGGCACTCTTTTAAAGGTAAATGACTTCCAGTATGTTAAGCAGCTAGTATTACTAGTAATGCACTGTCAGCAACAGCAATGATCTTTGGCACTAAATTATTCTTTTGCTTCTTCAGCCTGTAACTATTTGTAATTTGGTCAAATCAGGAAAATATATTTAAATAGCTAAAACTATTATTTTGTGCCACTCTATACTCTAAATTTAGTACAAACCAGACAGATCTAGTCTTTAACTTTTCTACCCTCAAACATTCAAGTATACACCCCTTTTGCCTTCAGAACTGCCTTAATCCTTCGTGGCATAGATACAAGGTACTGGAAACCAAAGATGGGGACTCAAGTTTGCGACTCGAACTCGAGTTGCACGCACAGAGACTTCAGACTTGCCTGCGTGCGCAAGGCTTAAAAATAGACTGTTCACAGGGTGTCAGATGGCAATGCGCCACGCTACATGTCTTGCGCGGGGTGTAGGATAGGGCCCTAAGTTATGTTTAAGAAACCAGTCTGAGATGATTCGAGATGATTTTTTTATTGTAAGTAAAGGGGGAAATATTACTATAGTAGAACACTATAGATAGTGTGGCATCATGGGGTGCAACTACATACTTTTTGGGGTGTATGTAAACATAGTATCTGTTTTAAAATCATCAGGTGGGGATGGGGGGGGTGGTACGTTTTAAAATCATAAGGGGGGGTGGGAGAGTGATACGTTTTAAAATCATAAGGGCGGAGAGGAAATTTATTTGGGGCTTTGATTTGGCGCCCCCTCTAGTGCAGCGCCCCTATGCGTTGCATAGGCTGCATACCCCCTTTTTGCGCCACTGGTGGCATCCCCTTATTACTAGTGCAAGACTGCTCTAGGGTTGAACCAAAGGGTTGCGTAAAAGGGAGCTCAGAGAAAGAAATTGATCGAAACACAACATTAGAAAAACATTATTAATGTTTGAGGATTACAAATTAAATATGAAAACACTCAGTTAAAGTTTAAAATAAGATGTTCTTCTCAAAGACTTGCAAAGTACAACCCAACAAGGGATATTTAGTTGCACGTGATTATTTGTCACTAGTGAGCACCCACAAAATAAAACCCACTCCAATAAGTATCCAACTTTATGAAATCAGCAAACCTGAATATTAAAATAAATAAAATAAAACACGGACCTCAGTGCTTCTAGCTAGCAACTCACCCATTCAAACATTAACCTATTCAATGTACATTAAATAAATGAGTCAGGACACTAAAGTTAAAACATTTTGTTTGGCAATAATACTAAAAAAATAATAAAACAATAAAAATAGAGAAAAGCAGCCAGCAACCTGCTTGCTGGATCAGTCTAAGACACACACACACAAAAAGATAGTTTACTGACAATACATATTTAAACACAGTAAACATTAGCATTAAGATTGGCTAACAGCCAAAACAAGGAGGCTACATGGGGCTAACAGCCCAGGCTAGGAGGCTACAAGGGGCTAGCTGGCAAAGCTAAGAGGCTACTCGGGGCTAGCAGGCAAAGCTAAGAGGTACGAGCGGCTAGCAGGCCAAGCAAAGAGGCTACGAGGGGCTAGCAGGCCACGCTAAGAGGCTACAAGGGGCTAGCAGACAAAGCTAGGAAGCTACAGGGGCTAGCAGGCAGAGCACTGCTGTAATAGCATACTATAATTCACTCTGCTCCAAGGGACCAAGGCTCCTGTCTGTGCTTATCCCTCACTATAAGAGCAGGCAGACCACTTAGTACTAGCTACAGTTCACACGTTTAAAAGCAGGATATTTAACCGAAGGCACGTAAGTTACCTTAAAACCATAAACACTCGATCAGCCCTACACAACAAACAGTCCACACACATAACTTAGGCCATACCTGTCAAGTTTTAGATTTAAAAATAAGGGATATTTTCCTCTGTTCGCTTAAAGTCGTCCCACCAGCCCAACGAAGGTTCAGTATCCCTTACATTTTAAGACAGGTTTACAAAAAATCTAAAATAACCACATGTGAACCACTTACACACTACAATTAGATTATCAGAATCTGGAATATGGACATTCCTACTTATGTCAAAAAAGTTAAGATTTCATGTCTTTTTTGGCATAAATGCACTTTTTTATATAATATATATTTTTTTTATTTAATAGATTTACAATTGAACAAAGAGTGCACAAATTCTGCAAAATGACTGTAGGTGACCTAAAAATAGTATCATGAGCTTTTACTAAAAGGACATGGACCAGATATATTCCATCAGTTCAGTTCATTTCGGTCCTCTCCACATTTCTAGTTAAACTGAGTCACAAGCTGTAATTTATATATTTTAAAAGGTTTAATCTGTGTGTTTTATTTCGAAGACGAGTAATTTAAAACAGCTATCAGAAAAATCTCATCACAGTTTACATGTTTAGCCTACCATTACCTTTCTTCTAGAAAAATCGCTGTATACCCATATATGTTTTAACACCAGCTGCTCTGACTAGCTGCCTGAACTCACAGCGACGGGGGGCTTCCCCACACTGACCCTCCTTTGCAAGCTGATTGGCTGTTTCTCCTGAAAGGCGGGACTTTCTCCTTGAACCGGCTCCACGATTGGTTAAGAGACACAAAGCGGTCAGTGCCCTGTCTCCTCAATAACATATATATATTTTTTATTTTAATATAATACGGGAAATTTACGGGAAAATACTAATACGGGAGGACGGCAGGAAAGAGGAGTAAAATACGGTAGTTTCCCGGCCAAAACGGGAGACTTGACAGGTATGACTTAGGCTCACTCTGTGTAGCTCTGAGGACCCAGGATGGCCATATGGTTAACATGCCTGACTTGCCAGATCAGCTGATTTTATAATTACCTGACTTCTCCCCTACTAATAGATGGCTACAGTAGTCAGATAGTTACAGTTGTTAGTGTACTCCTTGTTTAGCAGTGTAAATTTAGTGTCCTCTGAAAATAACTACTATGTCCCATCCAATATCAGAAGCAGGTGGATTTGTCCACCCCAAAAATTGATCAAATGATCCGCTCATGGGCGTGGTAGTGGGGGGAAAAGTGGACCTGACTACCCAGGGTCCGAGTAAGAAGAAGGGCCCATGAATTTTTATTTTTCGCTCACGTAGAAGAGATGATTGAGCTGGAGAGAGAGGAAATGTGGAGAGGACTGAGGTGAACTGAACTGATCAGGACTGGACTGATCAACAGAAAGAACAGGTTAAGAGAAGCAAGACTATGCTTTTATATGAGTAATCATAAAACATAAGGTTACATTCTTTTATGTAAAAAAATCACCATCATAAGAGGTACTTTCAGTCGAAAAAATTAAAAACACAGGACCCAACATCTGAGTTTTTTTTTTAAAGAGTGGAGTAAACGTAAATATACAAATATAGAACAGAATTTACATGTCAATACATAATAATAATAATAATAATAATAATAATAATAATACTAAAATGTATAATCATTTTAAATATTAGGAGATAACTGATACATTTTGTCATATATGTATATAATTCAGACATTGCACGCATATATATTTTTTAACAACAGTAAATGTCATGAGGAGTAACAGGTTGTAAGTGACCTTTACTTGGATTTAACTAATAATAAACAGAAGTATAGAAAAAATGGTTCATTTGTGATTAAAAGTAATTTCACAAATCTGAAAAAACACTATAAAGTGGGTTTTGATTCATAATAGCAGATGTGTCCCCCCAATATCAAACCCGCTCCTACGCCCTTGCCCCAGTGCCAGCAACACTCACGCAGTCCCTGACCATAATGCTACCACCACAATGCTTGAATGTAGTCAAGAGACAGTTGTCTACTTCTCACCAGGGCACCTCCACTCATGCTGGACCAAACCACTGGACATGGTTCTAGAAATCCATGTTCTTGAACTTATGTGTCAGCTTTAGAAGAGATGATGGTGATTCAGAGTTAATGCAGTGTGTGGCGTATGGTCTGAGCACTTTATTCTCTGTAGCAATGCTGGCGCTTCTTTTTGTTAACCCTGGCAAGGTCTGTTCAGATGATTTTGGACATAGTCTTATAGCTTGGTTTTAGGTTTTTAGCAACCTTCTTATAGCCTAGGCCAGATTTGTGGAGCACAATAGTGCAATTTCTGTTGACATGAGGCGCCAGTATGTTTTGGCAATTATTTAGACAGACTGAATTATTTTCAGATGGCAGTAAATCTATACTGCTGAGCAAGCTGTACATCGACTACTCTAAATCTATTCATGTTTTATTTCTATAGTTTTGTCCCATGTAGAGACAATAACATATTTTTTTTCTTCAATTTTTTTATTTAGATTTTATGTATGAGACAACACAGTTAAACACAATCTATCACACAAACCTCCCTCTCCAAAACAAATAAATATCTAAATGACTAAATGAACAAAATGAACAGCTCCCCTTTCAAAAAATTAATAACTAAGTAAATAACTAAAAATAAAAGTAAACCCACATCTCACAGTCTGTCTAGAGTTCTACATTAATTAAGCTCTTAATATAACCCACAAAGGGTCTCCAAATTTTTTCAAAAACTCCCTTTTTACCCTTTACAATATATGTAATTTTTTCTATTGGAAGGTTCTGCAACATTTGACTTCTCCAATGTGAAATATTTGGTCTAATAGTTTTAGTCCAATTCAGTGCTATTACTTTTTGTGCATTTGCAAACATAAGGTCCATCAAAATAATCTCATACTTCTGGTAATTATGATTTTCGGGATATATACCTAATAAAAACATCTTAGCATCTAATGGAATTGGTTTTGATATAATCAACTCACTTGCCTCTCTTATTTCTTCCCAAAACAATCTAATTTTTGTACATTGCCAGACACAGTGAAATAGAGTTCATTTAGACTCTGTACATTTAATGCAGATATCCGGTATGTTTTTATTATACAAATTTAATTTCACAGGAGTTATATAAGTTCGCATTAACCATTTATATTGTATTATTCTAAGGCGTGTATTTATCGTCTTGGTATGAATTTCTTCACAAGCTAATTTCCAGTCTGCTACCAAAATTTCTGTTTCCAGGTCTTCATTCCAAGCATTAAGCTTATTCAGTGAACTCTCTGTTGAATTAGCAAGCAAAATAAGATAAAATTCTGAAATGATACCCTTCCTTAAGTGGTACTCTATCATCATTTTTTTCAATTATAGATTGTGGGGGTTTCAGATGTGTATTCTTTTGATTTGCCTTTACGAAACTTCTGAGCTGAAGAAATTCAAAGAAATGTTTTCTATCTAGGTTGAAAGTATGTTTCAGCTCTTCAAATGACATCATATTATTAGAATTTAGTGGATAAAGATCCTGGATTTTCTCCAGTCCTTTAGATGCCCACATTTTAAAAGTAGTATCTGCTCTTCCTGGCTTAAAGAGCTGATTACCCCATATTGGACTAAACTGAGACAACGAGGTTAAATCTTTAAAAAAATGTCTTATATCATACCATATTTTAATCATATGCTTAACTATTGGATTATAAGTGTGTCTACACAATTTTTTCCTAGTGTTAGAATATATATACATTGAAAGAGGCAATTCTAGGCCATAGGATTCCATTTCTACCCAGTGAGGATTATCATTTGTTGAAAAATGAAACATGACAGACCTTAGCTGCGTAGCCCAATAGTACAATAATAAATTTGGACATTTTAACCCCCCTCTGTCATATGGAAGGTACAACAGCGACAGGCGGAGCCTCGCCTTCCTATTATTCCATATGCATCTTCCAAATATTTTTTTTATTTTCTGGAATAAATCTGAAGGTGGCGGCAGGGCAATGTTCTGAAAAAGATATAGTAATTTTGGTAGAATGTTCATTTTTAGAATATTAATTCTACCAATCAATGAGACAGGAAGAGACATCCATCTCTCAATGGCGTCTGTGATTTTTCCCAACACGGGATTATAATTAGCATCAACTATGTTTTCTATTTTTGGTACAATTTGTATTCCTAAATATGTAAACTGTTCTACTATATTAAAATGATTCACTTCAGATGGCGGATTCCGTCTCTCAAATTCATTAAGAAGTAATATAGCTGATTTTGATTTGTTTACTGCATACCCTGAAATATCACCAATTTTTTTAATTAGCTCCAATATAGCTGGAATTGGTTTACTTAATTTTGTAACAAACAAGATGACATCATCAGCATAAAGAGATATTTTATGTTCACTTTGTCCTAGTGTAATTCCATAAATTTGTGGATGTGTCCGTAAAGCTACTGCAAAAGGTTCAATCGCTAATGTATACAACAGTGGAGACAAGGGGCATCCCTGCCTGCATCCTCTTTTTATAGCTATTGGCTGTGAGATGGGCCCATTTGTCAAAATCTCTGCAGAGGGTTTATTATATATTAACTGTACCCAACCTCTGAAATTTTCTCTAAATCCGAATCTTTCCAGTACTCTGAATAGATAGGGCCACTCAACCCTATCGAAGGCCATCTCTCCATCTAAGGACAGTAGGGCTGTATCTAGAGCTTCTTTACTATAATTTAATATATTCAATACTCTCCTGACGTTATGAAATCCCTGTCTTTCCATTACAAATCCATTTTGATCTTTATTAATTAATTCTGGCATAAAACTTTGAATACGGTTTGCTAGGATTTTGCATATAATTTTAAGATCAGAATTCAATAGGCTTATTGGTCTCATATTCTCGCATTTATTAGATGGCTTTCCTGGTTTTGGAAGTAGTATAATCAGAGAATCGTTTATAGCAGGGAGGAGAGTCCTCTTGTGAAATGTTTCTAGAAACATTTCAATTAGTGGCTTTAACAGTTTTTTCTTAAATATTTTATATACATCTATTGGTAAGCCATCTGGCCCTGCCCTTTTACCTGCTTTCATACCATCAATTACCTTTTCAAATTCTTCTATGGTTATTTCAGACTCCAAATAGCTTTTGCTTTCTTCTGAAATAGTTGGTATTTCTAATCCTTCCATGAAGTCGTTAAACATTTTTGTGTCAGATCTAATTTCTGTTATACAGTTTATCAAAAAAAAAAAGTAAACGCATCATTAATTTCAATTGGGTTTATTATAGTTACATCCTTATTAGTAATTGAAGTAATTGAGTTTATTGTTTCTAATTGTTTAATTTGCCATGCTAAAAGCTTACCAGATTTATCACCTTGATCGTAAAATGACTGTTTAAGTCTTAAAAGATTTGCAGCTGCTCTAGAAGCTGAGAGCTCTTCATACTCAGCCTTTAGGAGCTGCAATTTGGTTTCTGTTTGTGGGTTATTTTCCTGAAAGACCTTCATTTGCACATCCCGAATTTTCTTTTCCAAACACAGCCTTGTTTGGTGCATTTTTTTTGCCTGAGAGCTTGTGTAGCTTATAATATGGCCCCTAAGAAAAGCTTTGAAAGCTTCCCATTTTATACTGGCTGATGTTTGTGTTGTATTAATCTCAAAAAACTCATCTATCTGTTTCCCCACATACTTAAAAAATTCCTTATCTTGTAACCATTTATGCTGAAAGCACCATCTTAAAGAATGTTTTACTAGTTTACTGTCCTCATATACTAAGCAACAAGGTGCATGATCTGAAATTACTATATTATCGTAGAAACAGTTTTGTATTTTATATAGTATCCCTGTAGAAACCAAAAAATAATCAATGCGAGAATATGGTTTATATGTACTAGAATAACATGAATAGGCCCTGCCCTCTTGATTTAATTCCCTCCAGATATCTAATAGACCTAATTCTTTAACAAATTGCAAAATAACCGTTCGACTTCTATTATGTGATTTATCACATCCTTTGGACCGGTCCTTACTCGGGTCCAAAGTGCAGTTAAAATCTCCTGTTATTATGTATTGACCCTCAAGTGCAGAAATCATAAGAAATAAATTTGAGAAGAAAGATGGATCATCTATATTCGGACCATAAACATTCACCAAATTATTTTTTTCTGACAGAAGTGAACCTTGAATAATCAAATATCTACCCAGCTTATCTTTAATTATATTTGCCAATTGGAATGGGACTGATTTGTGGATTAAAGTCATAACTCCTCTAGCCTGTGATGTAAAGGATGCCGAAAACACATTTCCCTGCCACCTCCTTCTTATTTTAATAATATCCTCCTCTAATATGTGTGTTTCTTGTAAGAATACAATTTTGGAGTCCATGTCCTTAAGCCTATTTATAACCTGTTTGATTTTTGGGAGTTTGTGTAGACCCCTAGAATTCCAAGAAACGAACTTAAGTTTTACTCTTTGAGACAGTATCTACATAAAGTGGGTAACATACAAACAATTCACAATATTTAGGGAGCTTGAAACACAAAAATACAACAACCCATAACCTACACAGTGAACTTGTGTGGACGAACAACCCCTCTCCCACTTCCAGTGAGAATCCCCCCCCCCCCCTTAATTTTGACTCTGATTATTGTCATTGGCTGTTCCTGTACTTGAGGATCAGTCTAGCCTCCTTCACGTATGGAGCTAGATAGCAAACAGCAGCAACAACAAAAAAAAAAGAGAAGAAAAAAAAAGACATTTCTATGCTGCGTTTATGACTAAAATTCACCTTAGTCTGCATATTTTCAGTTTCTTTTGAACACAGTTATTGTTCTGATATTTAAGTCACTCACAGAAACAGACCATTAACCCCAACTAGGGCATTGGAAACTTTGTTTCTGGCACCTGCACATTCAGGGACATGGCAGACATTAAGAGTCACGCACCCATCTTGACTGGTTATTAATCCTCCCTACCTTTACATGAGAAGGCACCGCATTTCTCCCCTGGGATAATTCCACCAACTTGAGGTACCTAATTAGCTAGCATTATTACTTTTTCTTTCCTTGATCCGTTCGATGAAGACTTGCGCCTCTGTCGGAGTACCAAAGATACGAGTTTCACCGTTAAATGTAACTATTAACCGTGTCGGATGCCCAGACCTCGCAGTTGTTGGCGAACAGAGTCGAATTCTCTCCGTTGTTTGAGAACTCCCGCGGCCAGGTCCGGATAGAATCTTACTTGTTGTTTTTGTAGATGATGTCCTTTTTTGTCCGGACTGCCTGGAGAACCTTGTGCCTGTCTCGGTCATTTAGGAACCTCATTATAAGCGTTCTCGGTGGAGCTTTGGCTTCTTTCTTTGGACCGATTCGGTGAGCTCTCTCAAGAACTACACGATTTTCCAACTCCATCACCTCCCTTATCCAGTTCTCCAAAAAGGAGCAGGGGTCGGATCCTTCGGCTCCTTCCGGCAGACCCACCAGCCTCAGGTTATTCCATCGGGACCTCATTTCTAGGTCCAGATCTTTTTCCTCAAGCACAGCATTCTTCTCCTCCAGAGTTAGCACTTTAGCATTTAGTTTGGTTAAGTCGTCCTCCGCAGCTGCAATCCGAAGCTCGGCTTGAACCACTTGTTCCGTACAGTCATTTAATTCCTTTCTGATTTCAGTGAGGACGGCCATGATTCCCTCCAGCTTGGAGAAAAACTCCGTCTTCAGACCATCTATTGCCGCCAGTATGGTACTCGCCTCATCTCCACCGAGCGTTTTTACTGGTCCGTTTGGCGCTACCTCAGCCGTAGCGTCGCCCATGTTGCCGGCATCGCTAGCATCACTAGCCTGCTGGGTAGCCCCGCCAGCACCGAAGTCAGTCAGCCTTGATTGCTTCCGGGTTTTACCTTTTTCTTTGCCCTTTTCTTTGCTTGTCTTGGTAGTAGTCGCCATCGCGTCACCCCTCAGGACAAATCGCTGCTTTATGTCTTGCAGAACAAAGTATGTCAGAGTAATTTTTCAGGATTAGCAGCAGAGCAGTGTTCGCTACTTCCTACACGGTGGCCGCCATAACCGGACGACAATAACATATTTACAGAAATGTGAGGTGTAGTCACTGTTGAGATACTGTATGTTTAACACATAGAGTATACATTTTTCTAAGTATATTACTCACACTGTGTCTTTGTTATATTGTTATTTTGTAGGATTAACAGATCTTTACTTCTAAGTGTACTTGTCAGGTCATTACATGTTTTAATTAACACATATCCAACAGATATGTGGGTGTTTAAGCTGTTTTGTTTGTTATTCTATGTGTGTATGATATCACAAAATGTGCTGGATTCATCATCTTTCAGAACGGTTATGATGAATAATCACAACATTAGTCAGCTTAATGAATACAGTGAATTGGTTTGACTCTATATTTTATTTAGATTAAAAAGTTAAATGCCATTGGTGTATGTCATGTAAGAAATACACTAAACAGAAATGTACTGCATAATTAACAAAAAGTTTCTAAAAACATAATCATAAAGAACAAGTTAAGTTAAATGATGAATGTTTTTAAATCAACACAGTTCTAATTATCTTGTGTTTATTGTATTTTTAGGATGTTTTCCTAATTGTCCCAAGGACAAGCCATATTTTGATGAGAAAACCATGACATGTGTTGAATGCTGTAATAATACTTGCAGAGAAGAACAAACAAATACAACAACACCATCAACGCCATCAACGACAACACAATCAACAACAACACCCTCAACAACAACAACAACACCATTAACCACACCATCAACAACACAATCAACTACAACAACTACAATACCATCAACAACACCATCAACGACAACACAATCAACAACAACACCATCAACTACACCATCAACAACACCTTCATCTACAACAACACCTTTTTGCACTGTGTCGTGTCAGTGGTCTAATTGGTTGGATACACATTACTTTTACTATAAGCCAAATATTGCTGAAGATGAATTTGAATCTATAGAATCCATGTGGAAATCTGGACATATTTCCTGTGAACATCCTCAGGAGATTGAATGTAGAGCTACAGAGCATAGAAAGACAAAATTGTCAGATTTGGGAGAAAATCTGACATGTAATGTTTCCGTTGGTCTGATTTGTAAACACAAAGACCAAACAAAAAAACGCCCATGTTATAATCACGAAATACGTGTTCAATGCTGTACATGTACATCAACTACAACACCATCAACTACAACACCAACAACAACACCATCAACTACAGCACCAACAACAACACCATCAACTACAACACCATCAACTACAACACCAACAACAACGCCATCAACAACACCATCAACTCCACCATCAACTACACCATCAACTACAACACAATCAACTACAATTCCATCAACAACACCATCAACGACAACATCAACTACAATACCATCAACTACACCATCAACAACACAATCAACAACACCATCAACAACAACTACAATTCCATCAACAACACCATCAACGACACCATCAACTACAATACCATCAACTACAATACCATCAACAACAACAACTACAATTCCATCAACAACACCATCAACGACACCGTCAACTACACCATCAACTACAATTCCATCAACAACACCATCAACTACACAATCAACTACAATACCATCAACTACAACACCAACAACAACGCCATCAACAACGCCATCAACAACACCATCAACTACACTATCAACTCCACCATCAACTACACCATCAACTACAACACAATCAACTACAATTCCATCAACAACACCATCAACGACAACATCAACTACAATACCATCAACTACACCATCAACAACACAATCAACAACACCATCAACAACAACTACAATTCCATCAACAACACCATCAACGACACCATCAACTACAATACCATCAACTACAATACCATCAACTACAATACCATCAACAACAACAACTACAATTCCATCAACAACACCATCAACGACACCGTCAACTACACCATCAACCACAATTCCATCAACAACACCATCAACTACACAATCAACTACAATACCATCAACTACACCATCAACAACACAATCAACAACACAATCAACAACACCTTCATCTACAACAACACCTTTTTGCACTGTGTCGTGTCAGTGGTCTAATTGGTTGGATACACATTACTTTTACTATAAGCCAAATATTGCTGAAGATGAATTTGAATCTATAGAATCCATGTGGAAATCTGGACATATTTCCTGTGAACATCCTCAGGAGATTGAATGTAGAGCTACAGAGCATAGAAAGACAAAATTGTCAGATTTGGGAGAAAATCTGACATGTAATGTTTCCGTTGGTCTGATTTGTAAACACAAAGACCAAACAAAAAAACGCCCATGTTATAATCACGAAATACGTGTTCAATGCTGTACATGTACATCAACTACAACACCAACAACAACACCATCAACTACAGCACCAACAACAACACCATCAACTACAACACCATCAACTACAACACCAACAACAACGCCATCAACAACACTATCAACTACACTATCAACTCCACCATCAACTACACCATCAACTACAACACAATCAACTACAATTCCATCAACAACACCATCAACGACAACATCAACTACAATACCATCAACTACACCATCAACAACACAATCAACAACACAATCAACAACAACTACAATTCCATCAACAACACCATCAACGACACCATCAACTACAATACCATCAACAACAACAACTACAATTCCATCAACAACACCATCAACGACACCGTCAACTACACCATCAACTACAATTCCATCAACAACACCATCAACTACACAATCAACTACAATACCATCAACTACAACACCAACAACAACGCCATCAACAACGCCATCAACAACACCATCAACTACACTATCAACTCCACCATCAACTACACCATCAACTACAACACAATCAACTACAATTCCATCAACAACACCATCAACGACAACATCAACTACAATACCATCAACTACACCATCAACAACACAATCAACAACACCATCAACAACAACTACAATTCCATCAACAACACCATCAACGACACCATCAACTACAATACCATCAACTACAATACCATCAACAACAACAACTACAATTCCATCAACAACACCATCAACGACACCGTCAACTACACCATCAACCACAATTCCATCAACAACACCATCAACTACACAATCAACTACAATACCATCAACTACACCATCAACAACACAATCAACAACACAATCAACAACACCTTCATCTACAACAACACCTTTTTGCACTGTGTCGTGTCAGTGGTCTAATTGGTTGGATACACATTACTTTTACTATAAGCCAAATATTGCTGAAGATGAATTTGAATCTATAGAATCCATGTGGAAATCTGGACATATTTCCTGTGAACATCCTCAGGAGATTGAATGTAGAGCTACAGAGCATAGAAAGACAAAATTGTCAGATTTGGGAGAAAATCTGACATGTAATGTTTCCGTTGGTCTGATTTGTAAACACAAAGACCAAACAAAAAAACGCCCATGTTATAATCACGAAATACGTGTTCAATGCTGTACATGTACATCAACTACAACACCAACAACAACACCATCAACTACAGCACCAACAACAACACCATCAACTACAACACCATCAACTACAACACCAACAACAACGCCATCAACAACACCATCAACTACACTATCAACTCCA
This sequence comes from Astyanax mexicanus, assembly GCF_023375975.1. Taxonomy (NCBI): domain Eukaryota; kingdom Metazoa; phylum Chordata; class Actinopteri; order Characiformes; family Acestrorhamphidae; genus Astyanax; species Astyanax mexicanus. The sequence goes on from NC_064409.1 coordinate 48,346,793, forward strand.
CCATCAACTACACCATCAACTACAACACAATCAACTACAATTCCATCAACAACACCATCAACGACAACATCAACTACAATACCATCAACTACACCATCAACAACACAATCAACAACACCATCAACAACAACTACAATTCCATCAACAACACCATCAACGACACCATCAACTACAATACCATCAACTACAACACCAACAACAACGCCATCAACAACGCCATCAACAACACCATCAACTACACTATCAACTCCACCATCAACTACACCATCAACTACAACACAATCAACTACAATTCCATCAACAACACCATCAACAACACCATCAACGACAACATCAACTACACCATCAACTACAATACCATCAACTACAACACCAACAACAACGCCATCAACAACGCCATCAACAACACCATCAACTACACTATCAACTCCACCATCAACTACACCATCAACTACAACACAATCAACTACAATTCCATCAACAACACCATCAACAACACCATCAACGACAACACAATCAACTCCACCATCAACTACACCATCAACTACAACACAATCAACTACAATTCCATCAACAACACCATCAACGACAACATCAACTACAATACCATCAACTACACCATCAACAACACAATCAACAACACCATCAACAACAACTACAATTCCATCAACAACACCATCAACGACACCATCAACTACAATACCATCAACTACAATACCATCAACAACAACAACTACAATTCCATCAACAACACCATCAACGACACCGTCAACTACACCATCAACCACAATTCCATCAACAACACCATCAACTACACAATCAACTACAATACCATCAACTACACCATCAACAACACAATCAACAACACCATCAACAACAACTACAATTCCATCAACAACACCATCAACGAATCCATCAACTACAATTCCATCAACTACAATACCATCAACTACACCATCAACTACACCATCAACAACACAATCAACAACACAATCAACAACAACTACAATTCCATCAACAACACCATCAACGACACCATCAACTACAATACCATCAACAACAACAACTACAATTCCATCAACAACACCATCAACAACACCATCAACTACACAATCAACTACAATACCATCAACTACACCATCAACTACACAATCAACTACAATACCATCAACTACACCATCAACTACACAATCAACTACAATACCATCAACTACACCATCAACAACACAATCAACAACACAATCAACAACAACAACTACAATTCCATCAACAACACCATCAACTACAATTCCATCAACGACACCATCAACTACACCATCAACTACAATACCATCAACTACACCAACAACACAATCAACAACAACAACTACAATTCCATCAACAACGCCATCAACTACAACACCATCAACTACAACACCAACAACAACACCAACAACTACACCATCAACTACAACACCATCAACTACAACATCAACAACTACAAAATCAACTACAACACCAAACTGCACGTATCAATCCAAAATTTTCCACCCAGGTAAGTAGTATCTAAATTACAGTTTTTCTCTTTTGTTTGCACACATTTTCTGAAAGCATGTCTCAAAACTCTACAAAACATCTCCTCTATAAAAACACACACAATGGGCAAAACACCTCAAATCCTCAATAAAACTTTACATTAAAATCAATGTTATCACTTTTCAAAATAGGTTTTGTTTTCAGGTGACACACAAAAACCATCAAATAAATTTATAAGAACGATGAGCTCATTGTAAAACACTATGATGAATGAGAATCACTTCTTCTCCATTCCCCATAATGATTTTTTTATGTTCAGTGTTACTGCAGACAGTACATACAGAATTGTGTTGTAAAATATTTTAGAATATCAGAACACAAATACACAGTAAAAAAAAGACATTTTAATTTTACAATGTAGACAGTGTACATCCAAACCAACACAAAATTGCACATACTGTGGTCTACTTCCAACACAACATAAAAATTAAGTAAATAAGTAAACTGTGCTGCATCTATTTCGATCTGGCCACAGCACCTCAACCACATCAAAAGCACGGTTTTCCCTGATCAAGCAGCAGAGGAAATATATCCTCGCATGGTAAATCCAGCCATTAAAAGAATCAAATGTACAAATAGTAAAATACTGTTAATACTGTTTAGGAATAAAAAGTATGAATATATTTCCTAAATAACTGAAACATACTTTATTTTTACAGCCCACAGGCAGTACTGTACTGCTGTACTTATTGATACTGTATTGATATACAGTACTGCAGTTTTTTTTTAAACTTCATTCAATTTTTTTTTCTTTTTTTGTAATTTTATGTAGGGTCTTACATGTATAATGGAACTGATAGTGTGGGGAAGTGCTTTACCGTTTATTGTGATTCAAAGGGTACCATTCAGAAAATTCCAGTGGTATGTACACATTGCAGCTGGAATAAACCACCAAAAATGGTAAGTTAGAGAAATTTACTTATTTAATACAAATTTATTAGCTATTAGTTCACTTGGGAAGGTGCTGTGTATGAGTGTGTGAACTGCTTGAAATGTGTGTGTGTCATGCCCGGTGTGTGAAACTTGAGAGCTCTGTTTCTAGTCTGATAGAGATCAATTAACAAATTGTTTTATAGCCAGTTGTAAATGCCAATGTATTAGTATGTGTTCATGTGTTCATGGTAAAAATGTATCCTCTAGTTCTGTAACTAAAGCAAACACTATACATAACTACACTGCTCTCCAACAGCCTCACGCAGAAACCAGAAACTACAAACCCCATATTAGAAACATGGGATAGCCAAAAAAAACATTACATTTTTGTTTAGATTTTTAATTTTATGGCATTTTATGTTTAGCCTTCGTTACTTTATTTAATTTATTAATATATATCCATTACTGAATTCTGAGCCTGGAACACATTCTAAAAATGTTGGAATGGTGAAGCAGTTACAACCCTATAATGTTGCCATTTCTTCTCACAACGCTTGCTATGTTTTGGCACCAATGACTCCACACATTCTGCTATCATGCTGTACAGACACAACTCCATAACATTCATCTGACCACAATACATATAACCTCTGAGCTTCTGAGCCAAGTGATGTTGACTTTTTTTTTACATGAATAACATTAGGCTTCTGTTTTGCACAGTACAGTTTTTTAGTGTCACTGAAAATGGTGCTTAACAAAGACTGTAAAGAGTTCTTAAGAAGGCTTGTGTCTTTGCCCTTTACACACTGAAATTCCTCTCAGTGTCATGATCTGTTTAATGATACTCTGCACTCTCAAGGGAAAAATATGCAAATTATTTGTTTCTTTTTTTATTTGTTTCTTTTTAAGGAACTTTGTCTTTAACATTTCAATACATTTCTCATGCCATAAAACTACTATTGCCCTAACCAACATTCTGTAAAAAGCAATATATTTTGTCTATGTCTTTCTAATAATAGTCACAGACAGAATTATAGATAATGTGAGACAACTGCATCTGTTTTTCATTCTTCTCAAATGTATCCCCAATAATAGAATGGAGAAACCTGGATTTTAGACTGTGTGAAAAGAACATGCTCAAATGGTTCAGTCGTCTCAGAGCCTGTGTGCACTGAACCAGATCCCCCTGTACCAACATGTGTAAATGGTTTTCCTCCTGTAAAGGTTTACAACGGATGTTGCTACAATTATTCATGTGAATGTGAGTTTAATCTGAGCTTATCTTTTACTAAAATACTAAATGTGATATATTTCTTGTTTCTGTCTATTGGGTTGGAAAACATAAAAAAATAAGTCAATACAACTCTATTTTGCATAATAACATTATTTCTATGGAAATTACAGGCACATGTACAGGCTTTGGAGACCCACATTATACAACTTTTGATGGATCCTATTACACCTTTCAAGGAAACTGCTCATATGTGTTGGTCCAGGAAATTATCCAAAAGTACAATTTTAGTGTCCACACCCAGAACTTCTATTGTGATGTACAGAACGGTTTGGCCTGTACAGACAGTTTAACTATATACTATAAATCCCACACAATATATTTGAGACAGACAAGAAACCCAACTGTGAACACAGTAAGTGGCTAATGTTTTAAGATTTCAGACATGAAATGATGTCTGAATGACACTGATGCAAATAAACAAACTTAGCAATGTAGCCTAATTTTTTTTTGTTGTTGTTCAAGGTACTAGTCAATAATAAAACTATGATACCATCGATAACTACTGCAGACTTTACTATCACCAGTAGTGGGATTTCAATCACTGTGGACATTCCTGAAATCCAAGCTCAGATTGAGTTTGAAGGCCTGTATTTTGCAATCAACTTGCCATTTTCTTTATTCTCTAAAAACACCCATGGACTGTGTGGTAAGTGCATGCCTGCAATGCAGTATTTAATCTTTTTTTCTCAATAGTTTTAATTTCAGGTAATTATTCATTGTCCGGGGCATGTAATAAAACAACTGTTATTTTAATGTGATGTCAATAGTCATTTTTAACTATATGCATGTGATCTTTATTATAGTTTTAGTAAAATGTTGCCATGCACACAATATCATTACTATCATGTAAAATTCTATTCGACTCCCCACCACCCAAATAATACTCTGTGCTGGCCCTGTTGGGCCCTAGGGGTCTGGGGAATTATATAGACAAACAAAAGGACTACTGTCTGTGATTATAGAACTACAAAGTGTTCTAGATGTGCACTGGAGCTGAAAAAAGCTATAATGGCTGTAAAAACAAGGAGGTGTCATAATGCTATGCTTGATCAGTGTATACTTCTTAGTTTAGCCACTGGATTTTTATTAAATTGTCCCAAAAGGTGTTTGTGACAACAGCACAACTGATGACTGCAGACTACCTAATGGACAGACTGAATCATGTGAGACAATGGCAGGTGCTTGGACAGTAAATGGCACAAAATGTCATGTGCCGCCACCACCAACGCCACCACCACAACCAGAAATATCATCAACAACACCATCAAAAGTACCGTCAATATTAATAACAACACCAAAAGTACCATGGATCTGCGATATCCTCCGAAATCCAGACGGGTAAGGCACACAACATAAAAGAGATGTTCCTACATGCTGTGTTTACTGAGGATGACCTAGATCGGTTATAAAGTATATGTTAAATTTTGGCTGAGGTTCTGCATCATAATTTTGTTTTCTCTTTTAGGGTGTTTAAAAATTGTCACCCACATATTTCATATGAAATTTACTATAAAGCATGTACATATGATGTGACATTATCCAAAATTGAAACTTTTGGATGCAACAGTCTGGAGGGCTATGCTAGAAAGTGTGCTGATGCATCCATATGTGTGGACTGGAGGAGTTCTACTAAAGGAGTTTGTGGTATGTAGCAGAAATGAAAAGCAGTCATTAAGTATTGGATAGTTCAACATAGGTATTGTTTTCTCATTTGAGTTTAATTTATCTTGACAGATTACAACTGTTCCAGCCCAAAGGTATACCAGGCATGTGGGCGCAAGGTGGAAGAGACTTGTAACGTAAGGTAAGGGAGCAAAATAGTTCAGCAATTTGTAGCGTTGATGTTTTCCAGTAATCTTTAATTTGACTATAAACGGTAAATATTACTTCCTTTCTCATGAATCCAGGTACAATAAGGAGTTTGTCAATTGTGAGTCAGGTGTGTGTCAAGGCTTCAAAGAAGGCTGTTTCTGCCCTAATGGCACCACTCTCTTTAACACTGACACGAACATATGCACGCCCTTCTGTGGTAAGTAAAGGTTATTAATAATGACATGATAACTCATGATAAAATCTGCTTATTTTGTTTTTTTTTTTTATTTACAGACTGACAGAAGTCTATAAATAAGTCTTTAATTAAGTCTCTTCAGCAATCCATCCACACACCTATAAATATATTGTTTTTGTGTTTTAGGTTGCGAGGGTTCAGATGGACTGCCTAAGATGGTAAGTTACTTATTCACTTTGAATTTTTCTAACTAAATAATGTGTAATCATCTACCACCTGCCTTCTTCAGTTAGCACTAATTGTCATTAACAAAAATAGATTTTGCAGATATAAAAATAAAAGATATGTGTGATGATACAATAGTCTGTTTTGAATTAGTAAAAGTTAACTATAAAGTAAGTATAATATATTTATGTGTGTTTTTCCTGCAGCCGGGAGACAAATGGCGTATGAACTGTGAAGAATGTGAATGCCGAGCAGAAGCCTTGGGTCGAGTGTGTGAACCTGTGAAATGTCTAAACATACAATCCTGTAACAAACCTGGCTTCATGAAAAAGACAGTGGATTGCTGTCCACAGTGTGGTGAGTGATTGTTTATAGTTTATAGTAATATTTTTGAAAAAAAGAAATAAAGATTAATATTTCAGTACCTAGAAACATTATTGGGGCACCTACCTATCTATTTAACATTAAGGGATACATTTTTTTCTATTCAGGGATATTAAAAAGCACTTTTTTTTTCAAACTAAACTCAAGACACCACCTTAAAAACGTATATTTAAGTTATGTTTTTTTTTATTGAACATACAGTTTTAAGTTTTCTTAGACCTTGTAGAGTAAGCCTGCACTACATGAATAACTATGATATTCTGTTCCAACTCTGTGTTTGTGGTCTTGATCTTTGTCAAAAATTATTATGGAGCTTCAAATATCTAAAGAAATTTTGATTACTAAGACTAAACATCTCTTTTATCTCTTGAAAAGACAAAATGTTCCCCTTTACTACCATGGTGGATAAACTGGTGGTCTAATAGTCCAGGTTGAAATAAAGGGTCATAGGCAACCATATTCTTCAATTTAATGTTCTTCCATTCAGCTGTTACACTATTGTCACACTAGAGGACCACGTACATTTGTTGGGCTGACTGATAATAGTTTTTATGGTTTGGGAGTGATGTTCCTTCTTTTTTCTTACTTACAGGGGTATAAAAAGGTTTGGGCACCACTGATAATTGTCAGGATTTTTTCTTTATAAATCATTGTTTGTTCGGATCAGTGATTTCAGTTACAAATATCATATAGCAGATGAACACAGTGATATTTGAGAAGTGAAATGAAGTTCTGTAAATGAAGGATTTACAGAAAGTGTGCAACAATTCTTTAAACAATATTAGGCAGGTGCATATTTTGGATCCTTGTCGCTTTATTGCTTTAAGTACCTTTAGCAGTAGTTATTGGAACACAAATTTGTTTGTTAAGCTCATTCACACCTGACCTTCATACATAGGTGAATTCAATTATAAGAAAAAAAGTTAAAGTGGCCAACTGCAAGTTTCTCTTCTCTTTGCATCTTCTCTGAAGATTGGCAACATGGGAGCATCAAAATAACTATGAAATGACCTGAAAACAATTTTAGAGATTTCAGTTGTCAGTTTCCACTGAGAGGAACATAGTGAGAAAATGGAAGACCACAGGCACAGTTCTAGTTAAGGCCCGAAGTGGCAGAACAAGAAAAATCTCAGATAAGCAGAGGAGAAGAACATAGTCAACCCACAGACCAGCTCCAAAGACCTACAACATCATCTTGCTGCAGATGGTGTCACAACCTCTCCAGTGTACTTTGCACAAGGAGAGGCTGTATGTGAGAGTAATGCAGAAGAAGTTTTTTCTGAGCACACGCCACAAACAGAGTCTCTTGAGGTATGCTAAAGCACATTTGGACAAGCCAGCTTAATTTTGGAATAAGGTGGTGTAGGGCTGTGTGGCCAGTGCAGGTACTGGGGATCTTGTTAAAGTTGTGGGTTCCATGGATTTCAGTCAATATCAGCAGATTCTTGAGAACAATGTTCAAGAATCAGTGAGAAAGTTGAAGTCTACTAAAGCATTCATGCAGAGGAACAAGTGCAACATTCTGGATTCTGATATGTGATTTAAAGCGGGCTGTTCATGCTCGGAAATCATTAAACCTGACTGAACTGGAGATTGTTTTGTAAAGAAGAATGATCCAAAATACCAGAAGCCAGACTCTCATTGGAAGCTATAGGAAGCATTTAAAGGCTGTTATTTCTGCAAAAGGAGGATCTACTAAATATTGATGTAATTTTTTGGTTGGGATGCCCAAATTTATGCACCTGCTTATTTTTTTATAAATCATTATTGCACACTTTCTGTAAATCCTATAAACTTCTACTTAAATATCACTGTGTTCATCTGCTATATGATATATTTACCTGATGTTGCTGATCTGAAAAAACAATGATTTATAAAGGAAAATCATGAAAATTATCAGAAATGGCCAAACTTTTTCATACCACTGTATTGCAGGCCTGGCTGTGGGGAAATTAAATGAAATGGTTCCCTATTAACTTTTTATTGCACTATTGTGTCTGAATCATAAAGAGTTATTGATACATAATTTTGAGGGCACTATAAATAATGCATCATGATTTATAAACAATATTGCTGCATACTACATGAGTTAAATGTATTGGGAGTCTTGCTACCAAGCAACAGATTGCAGAAAGAAAAAGCGAGCACCAGGGTGGCCAGATTTGTACACTGGCATACAGGTAAATCGTGTTTAAAATCTGTAAGAATGGAAAGAAAACTTACATAATAACACAGATACTGTTTATTCGAATTTCCTACAGCAGGGCTAGCTCTGTCTTCTCCAGGATAGCTGTCTACAACACTGATGAGTCAAATTTCCACATTTTTGTCCACCTGACTTTTTTCCAGACAACTTTGAATAAAACATCCCATTCTGGCAACATTGCAAGTTGCTGGACACTGTTATTTTTTATATTTGCCCTATATTTATTAAGCATGATGTTTCTAAACTGGGCAACGTAACGGTCTGAGATTACTTAGTTTCAACTTAACCATTTCAGACCTGAGTTATATTCCAGTGTTGGAAAACACTCTTTCTACTCCTCCTCTCTTACCCAGGAAGAATGTGGAGAAATGGAGGAGAGGAGAGGAAAGGAGCAGTAGGTATAGAGAAAAGGAGCTGTAATTGGGGGAGTGGGACAGCTGAGTCTTTTTAGATGTTGACTACTGATGAACTGAGTCAATCACAACACTCACTTTTAGCTCACCCTAAAACTGCCCAGCCCATCCCAGCAGCTGTAAACAGTCAGCACAGATACGGACATCCTTTTAATTGTGTTAACTGTGGATGTTTAAACTTCTGCCCATTGCAGAGAAAACACAACATTTCTCAGATTTCATTAAATGTTTGCCAATCAAATAAAAGTGGAAGCCTTGTGTTATTTATGTACTTTTATTTTATTTATCTCATAATAAGTAATTATTAATAATTATTAATAATTATTATTTGTTCATAATAAGGGATGACATATATTTTACAGTCACGCAAGTGTTGTATTATTAGGTTGTATTATTTCTACACATACACAATTGAAAAAGAAAAATAAATTCATAATTAATTAATTTATAAAATAAAAGCAAGTGCTCAGGTGCCCTATTCATCTTTTAAATTCATACAGTAAAGCTTTACGGGGGGAATATCTGCAGGGAAATTTAAATGTGTTAAAAAGGTTAGGATACGTTATGTTCAAATGACACACTAAGTCTATGCATATAGCCAGGATATGTTTTCCTTGTTTTCCTAATCTTCTTAATTGTCTGTGTTTGTGTGTTTCTGTCTGTCTGTCTCTAGTGTGCAACATTGAGTTGTGTCCAAGTAGTACTGTAACATGCAAACCCGGATTTGGTCTTGTACAAAACAAGTCTGAGGGGGACTGCTGCCCCACCTTCTCCTGCAGTAAGTCTCTATCTCACAAGTGCTACGTGATCTAGAACAGGCTATTAACCCACACTGTCAGTACAATATAACATAATTATTAAATAATGATTACATAATCGTTTTTTAAGGTTCAAGCATGCTGTATGTAGAAACCTATTGTTAAGGCTCAGTTTTTTCGTTTAGTTTAAACAGTTGTGTTATTTAGACCGTAAAGTCGTAACGACACCCAACTTGTAGTGTTTGTGCATCCTCGATTGGTCAATGGGGGGCACTATAACAAATACATTTCTGCTTTTAGAACCATAACGCCTACACTCACCTACACAGTTTTTAGCTTGGTTATTTGGGTCAATTCACGCTATTTTGTTCCGCTCATATTTTGTGCTAATTTGTGTAAAATGCAGGACCTATTTCTGCAAACCTTTTTAAGCTCTAAATGATATTCAAAAGGCAACTTCAAGATTTTAGGAGACCATCAGCTAATCAGCATTCAGGATGGCTTTTGGCAGGCCTGTCATTGGCCAATCAAAATGAAACTTAAATGACATGCTGGGACTGTGTAAAATTGTATTAGATCTTCTAACGATCACTGACCTGTGCTCTAGTAGGCGTCATTATGCCAGTTTCCAAAGTGTCTATTTGTTTCCTCAGCTCCCAAGAGTGTCTGCGTCTTCAATAGCACTGAATATCAGGTAAGATCAGCATTTTTTTAGTTATTTTATGAATAGCAAAATTATCATAGACATTTTAAGCATGAGAACAGCTTCTCCCATAATCAGTCATTAGTTATCGGATTTGAAAAACAGTAAAGGTGATTTTCTTTCCTAGTTGGATTAAGTAACATGCAGGGGTTGGACAATACAACTGAAACACCTGTCATTTTAGTGTGGGAGGTTTCATGGCTAAATTGGAGCCGCCTGGTGGCCAATCTTCATTAGTTGCACATTGCACCAGTAAGAGCAGAGTGTGAAGGTTCAGTTAGCAGGATAAGAGCACAGTTTTGATCAAAATATTACAATGCACAAAACATTACTGGAGACATACCAGAGTTCAAAAGAGGACAAATTGTTGGTGCACGTCTTGCTGGAGCATCTGTGACCAAAACAGCAAGTCTTTGTAATGTATCAAGAGCCACGGTATCCAGGGTAATGTCAGCATACCACCAAGAAGGACCAACCACATCCAACAGGATTAACTGTGGACGCTGTAAGAGGAAGCTGTGCTAACCCGGATTGTATCCAAAAAACATAAAATCACGGCTGCCCAAATCACGGCAGAATTGACTGTGCACCTCAACTCTCCTGTTTCCACCAAAACAGTCCTTCAGGACAATAAATTGTTGCTTTGTTATGTTTCAGTTTCATTGTCAAACCCCTGTATATACAAATACAATATCTGAGAGAAAGTAACATTTCTGTATGGTAAATGGACTGCTTTTACTGACTGTTTTTTTTATAGCCTGGAGTTATAATTGCAGTAGACACCTGTATGGACTGTAACTGTGGCTCCACTGTGAATGCCAGTACTGCTTTACTCAATATAGAATGCTCTCCTGTGCCCTGCAACACAGCCTGCACTCAGGTAACAGCCATAATGATTAAATAATGATCTCAGCTATTATGTATATATCATTTGTCGTTTAAAAAAGAAAAAAATAACTAAATGTGAAATTTAAATACAAGGTAAATACTGATTGCGTGTAACTGCTTGATGTTAATTGATGTTGTAAATGATAATTTAGATTATTTTTAAACGTGAAAACTGCAGCACAACCATTTACAGTATATGTTTCGAAATTATGACTGGAACCTGTCTAGACGTCTATGTGAATAAATAATGGGTTAGTAAGTTTATACAAATGCTCTAAATGCTCACAAATGTAGTTTTTAGCTGTTTCCTGAGTAAATAGAACAATAAAAATCCAATTTGTTTTAGAGTAAAGCCTACTCAACAAAACACATGCAGCAGGATAAATAAAAACAGCTTCTAATAATATTGATAATAATATGATTATGTACATAACAGTTGCAATGTTATCATTGAGAGCCTACTATAGGTTTCAGATTTGCAACCATCATTCACGAAACGAGTCATTTCTTCTTTGTCACTGACCTCTTATAAACATAATTACTACTTTGCTCAACAACTTAAACACATACATGATTAACATAATCTGTAGTGCATATAGAAAATCATCATACCCTATCCAAGGGTCACATTATATCATGGAAGTGAAAATAAATAAAGCCTAACACTTTTTCACTTGTATTTAATATACATCCATAGTAAAAATGAAAATACCAAAAGACCACTTAAAAATAAATAAATGTTATGAGAAGAATATAATTTGGGGATGAGGAATATACCTGAAGTCCCTACTTCTCCCAAAGATCTAAATCCCTAAATCCCTAAATCTCCCAAAAGAAAAATGATGATGCCAAATAATAAATTTGAGATGCATCCTGTCTATGTAGGCTTTAAGCAGCTATCGAAGATGAAATGTAATAAATAAAGAATAACCTGTACAAATGTCTTTATTGTTTTATGCAGGGCTTTTCCTATGAACCTGTTCCAGGACAATGCTGTGGGAAATGTGCACAAAAAAAATGCGTATATACAGATGACAATAATACAGTTCACACAATTGAGGTATTGCCAATGATTTATCTCAACATGATTTTAAATAGAGTTATTTCTGACCCTCACATTAACATAAGCTTGGTAGCTTGGTCAATGTCTGTCTTCTGTGTTTTGCTTTGTTTCAGGTTGGAACGAGTTTTAAGCCTGCAAATGAAACCTGTGTGACATACAATTGCACTAAAAACAACAATGAATTTATATTGGAGAAAATCATTCGCTCATGTCCACCATTTTACCCTGAAAAATGCAAACCTGTAAGTTGATCAACTGTGCTTTGACTGATCTAGTATAGTTACAATAACGGTTTTATTTATTTACAACTGTTGGTATGTGAAGAACAAACTAAATACTAATGTGTAAATACAAAGGAAACATGGGTGATTTGACATGCTGTGTGGTGTTCCAACTATTGGAATAACATTTACAGTATAGCATTTCTCTTTAAAAATCAACATCACTTATAAACGCTGAAAAAATGGCATTCATGAAAACTGCAACCATTTAAAAATTATTTAAAAGGGAAAAGCAGAAACCTAAAGCATATTATAGCTGACAGTTACAGTCAGTTATTGCTTGTACTTTAAAAATACCATGGAAAACACCATGTCCACCAAAACAGACTGCTAGCATGTTAGCTTTCACTCTCCAAACTCTCACAATCTAGATAACTAAATTATAAAGTTGAAGTTCCCCAGGAATCAATATTTGTTTCACTGCTATTGAGTTTATATGTTAATATGTAAATGTCTTGATGGTGGATGATACAGCTATACCTGTGCATGCAGAGGATAAACAACAAGCTGGGCAGAAGTTTTTTTTTTTTTTCTGATGCTATGGTTTATATCATTGACTGGTTGACCTGAAAACTAAACCAAATGACTGGTTAAGTGAACCTTATCTTCATCCCAATGTTGAGAAAATGCTTTTAACAAAAAGGCTGACTCTGATATAGACCCAGAAGTAATTGTACAAGGACAAAAGCTTAAAGTAATGCACAAATTTAAATATTTTGGCTAAAACGTTACTATGGTAACATTTTTATTCTGTGTAATTCATAAGAATAATTTAACTATAGTGGCAGATATTGTTCATTTCTGCCATTATTTTACCATATGATATTTATTGCTAAACAAGTTGGAGACAAGCATGTAAGACCAATCTTAAACAGATTGAGATTAAAAGTTGGAGGTAAGTATTAAAATGATCACAATCATTAATTTTTTTTCTAATGTGGTCTTTTAAGTTGTGGATAATTGATTAAGTGTTCAAATTCAATACTGGCCTTCAAAACTTTTAATAGTTTAGCATATTTTGTGTACACTTTATTGATAGTTCTTATTCTGTCTTGTAACTATACACTTTACATGACTGTTCCTCTAATAACATCAACATGTTTGTAAAATACATTAAATCAACCCATGTAAAAAAAAGACTGGGGATATTATATATATTTTTCTCCTTACAGGAAACTGTGCAGTTCACCACAGATGGATGTTGCCCGTATTGTAAGACAATCAACTTTCTTCTTTTGTCTCTCACTAGATCCAGTTTTTTAAACAAAATCTAAATGTACCAGATAAGAGTATTAACTAAAATCACAGGCCATTCAAATTATGGGTGTATGCAAAAATATGCTCATCACCAACCAAGTCCAGCTCAAGTCATTCAGAAAAAACTGGTCAAGCTAGCCAACGAGCATAGGGTATGTTTTTCCTTGTCTTTAGCTGGATTTTTTTGCAGGAAATTAATCACAGCTGCCTAAAAGCTACCCTAAAATGTATATTGTAAATTGTTTCAGCAAAAGTTAATGTAAATGTACTGTACATTCCGGATGCACCGTGCCACTTATCAGGAAGAAGTGGCTGAAAGTATAGATGATAGAAATAAAATGTGCATCCTTTTTTTGATTAGGAGTCCCCCCGGTGTTAGTAGTTCATAGTACACTATGTTTAACCATAACCAAAGCTGATGCAATATTTTATATTCATAAATATATAATCCTAAATTCAATAAATACATATTTTAAGTGTAAAACATCTATTGCAAAGTCACCTTATTTCAGGGACTCAAAAATATTTGGAAAATTGTCTCCTAACTGCTATTTGTGGCCCTTGTTAATACATCCTCAATTAAGCATGTAAAAGTTCTTGGAGTTTGGAGAAATTATATATATTATATATAATTATATATATTGCCTAATGTTAATTAAATATATTGCTTATCCGATTACAAATTGTAAGTACTTATTCATAATATATGTCAGTTTATCTTATTTTGCTACTAACGGCTTAACCTAATAAGCCAAGCCATTCAATAGTATGCATAATAACTGTGCAGTGTTCTGCCTTTTGTCAACCTCAACTCTTAAATGTGGTAAAATTCCTGAAACCCATTGCATTATGATGTTTTCTATAATATTTTTTTTCTTTCAGAACATAATGCATGTGTGTAAGTATTATATATTTTTACCTGACACTAGATACATACTAAATATGATTTCAGGTCCACAAAACTGCGTTGTCCAGAAAAACAGCACCTACTTGAAGTCAAATAATTGCACCTCAGAAAACCTTGTGGAGATGACCTTCTGCTCTGGCTCATGTGAGACCCTGTCTATGTAAGTGTCTCTCTCTCAAACACACACACACACACACACATAATGAACATTTAATTAAAATTGCACTGTACATTTTATTTCTTAAAAATAACTTAATACATTGATACATTACTAAGTAGAACATTTGGTTATCTAAACTTTACTGAAGTAATTTTAACTCAGTTATTTGAACTTTCTTCTTCGTACATTTTAAAAAACGATACTCATTTCAGCTTGTTTTTATTTCGACACCCTGTTGGTTCATATGCGATTCATTAGCATAGCAGACATTTGTTGCCTAGTATAAAGATGGTCATTTCAGAGGCTCAAGAGAACTTAAGCGAAAGCTTCTTTAATATATTTGCATTGTACTATTTTTGCATCCATTTTCAATGGGCAGATATGCAGCTGAAACAGGCTCAGTGCATTCCAAATGTTTCTACATTAACATTTTAAGCTAACATTATAGCCATTATGGCTTTTAGAAAAATGTGTTTTGGGGAGGAGAGGGGCGGGGGGTAGGGCACTATAGGAGCCTGTGGTGTTGCCTGAGATTTTGTTCTTACTTGCATTTTTTCCTAAAATTATTTTATTTGAAACCAGTACTTTAACCCTAGTATCTTCTACCTGAGAAATGAATATAAATCCTCCTAATGCCTTTGCTTACCTTAGCCAGAGGTTTTACAGTTTGGGTAAAATGGCACACTTCACTTGCCTGTGTCATAAGCAATGTAAAGATTAAAAAAATTCTAAGTAAATAAACCTGACAGTAAATGCACCAAAGATTAGTGAGTGTAGTTTTAATACATGCATTGTGTTTATTACTTCTGTTATGTTATTTTTGTGTAAAATTGGCCATCACAATTAACTCACACTAGTTTGAGGGCAATATTTAAACAGACATTTTAATTTAATTTATAAATCCTCCCATTTCTGCAGCTCTGTCTCAAATGCACATAAACTGCACCTTCAGGATTATACACCTATATAATATTTATTACATTAGGCATTCAGAAAGTTCAGTGAATTAAAACTTTCAGTAAATTCAAGGTATTACTGTCATTAGTTAACAATAATAAATAGTGATCATTTCTGTTTTTTCCACCCTTCTAATGGTCCTCACTGTCTGGAATTTACAGGTACTCGATGGAAGCAAACAGCATGATGCACCATTGCTCCTGTTGTAGGGAACAGCGTACCAGCGAAAAGAAGGTGCAACTGAAGTGTCATGACAAACCTCACATCATGTACTCGTACACCTATGTTGAAGAGTGTGGCTGTGAAAAAACAAAATGCACTGACGGAGAGTAATGATTAAAAGCCCCTAGTTTCTCGGATTTTGCACCAACAGTCTCTGCAGTGATTTCAATAGTCGTAACAAGAGCATTGATTATATCTGTCGATGACACTCTGTAGTAGTAAACCTTAAAGAATGAGAGACAACTGTGCTATTACTCCAGAAACACTTTTAGACGATTAATATGTTATGTGATTATGGTGCATACTTTGATTTTGAGGTAAATGGGATTCTTTATTTACAAAACAAAAATTGTGATCTCCTGCATGCTTTGGTTTAACCTACTCCTACTGGTAATCATTGGGGCCTTTACTTTTAATTCAATATTTTCTTGTTTTGAAAATGTAATTTCTAATCAATGATGAATAAAATTAAACAGCAGCAACAAAAACAGTGGTGTTGGCAATAATCTGTCAGTCCTACAGGATGTTGTTCTACTCTGTTGATGTGTTTACAGAATTTTAATAATTACACATATTACATATGACTGTATCAAGTTTTTAGGATCCTAATTATTATCAATATCAGTGTGCTGACATATCCATACAGTTCCCCAAGCAGAAATGTGTCTGTTGTCAATGATTTCTGAACTCACAGCAGTAGTAGTGGAGTGGAGTAGTAAACATAGAAAGCGGAAACTATAGTGCATGTTCGATTATACCATACACCAGATGACATTGCCTCAATAGCAACATCTAACTATGCAAAACAAACTAATTCTTTCAGCAAGCCCTCAGTCCATGACTGAAATTCTGCAAACAAAATAATTTCTTAACATCTGAATGCACAATGTAAGATGACAAGATTTCTTATACTAATAAGTGGTACACAGCGTGAGTCCAAAATTGCAGAAAACCCGTTTATTTAAAAACGAAAAGGAAACTAAACGAAAAGAAAAATGACATTTAATACCCCAGAAGGTAACGGGTAAGGGGCCTTTTTTAGGCTCTGTCTGTCTTTCGCTATACCTGAAAAATCTTAACTCTGATTTTAGAAATTCTTTATATTTCTTGTGAAAACTTTAATCTTTACTCATGCAGATTGCTACAATCCCACTTTATATCTAGGGCAGAGGTCCGGACCCAGACGTTGTCCAATGTGGACCCAAACCAATAAACTACTGAGAAGGATTTAATTCTGACAGTGTTTTTTTAAAGTAGCTGAACGTTTTTTTGTCTTTACAGTAGACGTGCTTTGCAGCACAGTAAACTCACAGACCAATCATGTGTGTTTTAAGATCACCAAATGCTCTCCTCAGCCAATCAGATTTGTGCAGATTCAGGAGCGCAGAGCCACACAGGTGAAGCACACAGTAAGAAGTTGCAGTCAGAGAATAAAGCGAGAAAGGCTAATTTAAATGGTGCGCACCAGAAAAAGAGATTAAAATACTACTTTCATAAAACACGGTAATAATATTTAACAAATAAAACTGCTGTTTTTAAACAAAGCTGATATTCTGGCCAAGTTCAGCAAACATTTCTCCATATATTGTACAATTTGTCATTCATGTAATTATAATTGAAACTAAGTTGACATACAGATTCACATTAATAGCCTCGATAAGTTAAATTATTAAGGGTTTTTCCATTTATTGTCTGCTAAGTGGATAATGTAATTATTGTGACAGGCCTGTTTAAAACAGTAAATATTGTTGAAATATACTGAATACTATGTGGAATTTGTTTTGTCTTTCAGTTGTTGATATAAAACACTGACAGAACTACTAAGCTTCTTC
Source organism: Astyanax mexicanus (assembly GCF_023375975.1). NCBI lineage: Eukaryota > Metazoa > Chordata > Actinopteri > Characiformes > Acestrorhamphidae > Astyanax > Astyanax mexicanus. The sequence continues at coordinate 48,364,799 of NC_064409.1, forward strand.
AGTATACAGGATATAGCACTGAATTATAACACATATTAAAAATGACAACGATCCGGACCTTGGCCTGACAAAATTTTCTCTAACTGGATCGTACTAAATTCTAATTCAATACCCCTAATCTAGGGGGTTAGGGATCAATAACATGGCATTATTTTTTATAAAACCAGTAACATTAAGTAAAATGCATGAGGAAAAGGTAAGAGCTTTATTAACTAAACAGTTAATAAAAACAGTCACAAATGCTAAAATTGCTGAGTTATCAAGTACCACACTGAGTGGATCCAACTGTAAAGAAGAAAGTGAAGGAACAGAACAAAAAAAGTACCAACACCTAGAACATAAATTAAACAAAAGCTAAAATCCGATGGGGGGTGCCTTTCCTCTAATCTAGTGAACCTAAACGGCAAAGGATACATAGTGTAAAATATATAGCTAAAATGTAGGGGTGTACCTTTCTTACCTGCCCGAATACTTAGGTCGCACAAAAAAAACATTTTTCTAGGATCAAGCTAAAGGAACCACAGGAAAAAACCTTATAACTAGAGCACATCCTGAAAATTTATTAAAACAACCCCCCCCCCCCAAAAAAACCCAAACAAAATCCAGATAATGTGGGTCACACCAAAAGTCCCATTTACAGAGATTTTACATCTCCTGCACATTGCAGGATTCTCACACATATTGATATTTTCTCCCTGACAGCAGCAAATCACCTATAAAAATGAAGGAAATCATTTTATATGGCTGGTCGCACACATTTTTGGACAACAGAGCGAGCGAGTGACTACAGATCATATACAGGTCTCTAGACCTATCACTGTGCTCTGTGAGCAAGGTTTACATCCTGATTGGTCTCGTCTTGTGCTCAGTAGACGTATCACTATGCTTTGTGGGAGGGATTTACATCCTGATTGGTTCTTTTCTCACACAAAACATAGAAAGAAAATCCATCAATCACAGTGGAGAGGGTGATGACATAAATCCACAAGTCAGACACCCAGAACACTCTAACAGGATAGCTTAAACGTAAGAGATTTAAAAACTAAAACTTAACACATGGAGTGGCAACAATTCCCTCTCTCTGACAGCCATCTTGGATTCTGCATATAAAAGGCTGTCTCCAATACTCCAGCCTGGCCTCCTACTGATCAGCATGTGCTGGAGTCAGCAGCACTTCCTGTGGAGGAAGAGCCAAATAGAGAAAAAAAATAAAGTGCTTACACGTATATAACATGGATAAATTGTTTTGGTGCTTGAAGTGGGTTTACCAGACTCAGTAGTAGAATATGTGAATAAAACATTACATAAATGTGAAAAAATGTCTGAAAAGAACTGTTCTAAAATCCTTAATTGAGTAGAAGTGTGCTCTACTTGATACATGGTATCAATGGTCATGATGGTATAAATAAAATGTGGGTCACACCAAATGCCACACAGCCTGGCAGAGTAGTGATGTTCTGAGTATCTCCACCTTTGGACCCACCTGTTCTTAACTACAAAGCAAAATGGATGGATGGAGAGTTGGAGGGTATGCACATTTTATGCAAATTCCTGAAATATGGACATTTTGTTTTTTTGTAGTAAAAAGTGCTAAGTAAACTTGACATTATTTTTTATTGTCTCACATGTTTAATGTAAATAATATTTACTTCAAATATGAAGCCCCACCACTATGGTGTATACTGATTTTTCAACTTGACATAGGCCATTTAGGATTTTTAAATGTTTTTAAGATCATTATCCTACTGAAGCCAAGTGTGATGTGTGCAGAATTTGCTTATATATGGAAAGTGAGAAAAAACTTAAAAGAAGAAGTAAAACTAATCAGTGTTTCTTTAGTCCATCACAGAAGCAATACATTCTCTATGTTTCCTTCTGAAGAGCCACTGTTCGCTGCAAATAGCACCGAATAGAATAACAGAATTTCCTAGTCGTTATCTAGCTAGGTGTTCATGTCAGGTTAACTGCTGGGTGTGGTAATATGACTGGTTTGGTCCCTTGTCTGGTCTGTCTCTGCCAGTGCTCTGTATAGTTCACCATGTGTCAATCCGTCAACCCAGCCCTCTTGTTATTTTCCCCAGGTGTTCCTTGTCTGATGGTTACATATCCTCCCGTTGTTTCAGTGCTCCTTTGTTTGGTCTTGTGCATGTTTCCATGTCAGTTTATGGTTGCTTCTAGTCAGGGCCTGTCTAGTTCTACCTGTTTGTTTATCCTAATCTTGTTTTATGTAGTTATCGGCTTGTGTTTGTTTTCTGTGTATGTTTTTGGCTTTGTTTTTAGTTTATTTTCCATTAAATATATTACTTGCTTGTTTGTCTGCTCTCATCCCTCTACAATTCTACTACATTTATTGAATTAGCTCTTTAATTTCTATCCTATAGTTTGGTCATGGGGAGGGAGGGGGGTGTAATAGGTTAGTGTACACACTATGTTGCAGTGCTGGGGAATATAGTGTAGTGAAATTAGTTAATATGAATAAAAATCTGATCTGACAGACTTTACAGCTTTTCTTTAAAACTATTGTAATATTTTTTTCGGAGGAAGTGATGGTTTACTGCCCAGATAATCTTTTTCCGTGAGTAACAGTACATTTGCATAAACGTATTTAAACATGATGTCGTAAAACCTGCCATGAGGCTCCACAGTGCCTCTTCCTGATACCATTTCAGTCCGTCTATTATTTATTTTTATGAGCTTTGTCAACTCTGCCCTTTTGCTTGTTCTTTACATGTGCTCTTCGTTCTCAGATTGAGTTTTGTCTGATGTTTGTTCTCTTGGTGTCTTGCCTACTTTCTGTAATGTTCTGCACTGATGACTTTTCCACTTCAGTGTATCTTTAGTATGTGTACACTGTTTAATATTTGCTGCTGCAACAATCATAATTGCCCTCGAGTGGAGGTTTGTCTGATTGACTATATTTACAGTACCAGTAAAATGTTCTGGTTCCAGTGTAAGAGAGCCTATAAAATAGTCACTGCCATATCTTTCTGTATTTTTTTTTTTAGATTTCATATATTATATTAAAAATATTAAACATTACTATATGGTAACTACATTACTACATTAAAACAAGCAACCAAAGAATATTTCAAGGCCAGTAAATTGAATGTTTTAAAATAAAATGAAGGTCCATGAAGGTCCATAAAAGTCCATGGTTTCAGGGAGTCTTTAAAATAGAAGGAACGTGGCAAAAATTTCTAAACATCTAATGGAATACCAAAGTAAAGCTGAAATTCTACAATTCAATTGTATCTTTCCTTTATTTCAGTATTTCAAATCCACGAGATGCTGTACAGAGGTGAAATTACAACACTTGTGTCACTATTCAAATACTTTTGAAACTGGCTAAAAGTATATGTTATATTGTACACTATGTTAAACATACAAATTTAATATTTATTTGACTGTTCTTTACTTTTATCTATTAACACAGTGTGTGTAATTAAAACAACAAAACATAATAATAACGGTACATTGATTGCACATGTTTGAAACATATTAAAAGTACAAAAATATATATGCAATAACTGACAAAAGGAGTACACAGAATGACAATAATAGAGTTCTGGGGCAAATTTAAGTCACCTTATATATTTAATCTATTGTAGTTTGTTATAGTTTTATAGTTTGTCATTTAGGTAACACTTTACAATAAGGGCCACAAATAATAGTATTTATAACAGTAACATTGTTAAATAATAAAGTAAATTTTAAACTAATAATTATTTAACAGTAGTTAAGACATTATTAAACATAACGAAATGTTATTAGTCAAAAATATTGTAAATAACAATGATTAAAGCATTAGTTAAGAAACGTAATGGTTAATAATATATTAACTTCTGTCAATTAATAATGAGCTGCGACATTTTGTTGTAAGTGCTGTTATTTAATGTACCTTTATTGTAAAGTGTTATTTTCACTTCAATTAACAATGGGCTCCCTGATCCAGCGCTACTGTTTTCTGATACTTTAATTAAACAGGTCTGTTGGTTTAAACTGAACATTTGCAAGGGAGTTTACCATGTTTAATCTGAAACACAATGTTAATATACATTCAATATTTGTTTAATTCAGAAACGTCACAGACCATCAAGTAACAATGAGTGTCTTAAGTCAAAGCTCCACCCTGAAATCCTTATCACAACACTGATCAGCCCTCTATATAAAGTCAAATTTGTGCTTGAAATGGGCACAGAGAAGAGGGGGGCAGCAGCCTCATACAGCCTGGCAGAAATGGGGAACCTAAAAGTATCCTATTTATGGATTACATTATTTATTGGACTTTCATCCCAGCAAACAGGTAGGAGAGGTCACAGAATTCTTCAGATGATGTTTCTGGCTTTTAATGTTAATTTTAACACTTCTACAGGCTTTGATTAGTGGACATTTTAACCCATTCCTTCAGAAAAAACGTATGTCACGCACATTTTTGAGAGAGATATGATATTATTTTACTACTGTAAGTATTTATTTAAAATGCATGTATAAAGAAATAATACAAGTAAAAAAACTAATAATATATATAATATAATATGATATATGTTTTTTATTGGAATGGCTTATTTATTTCTGTTATGATTGTTTTGTCAATATGAAGTATGAAGCTGCTCCTCAGCTTTATAATATTAAACATCCATTTTTATGTATTATTTTCTGCATGTTTTAGACTGCTGGGATATAAATATTATTAAATTTGTACCCTTTATCAGAAATGTGAATGATTAAATTATATATATTTTTCCTCTTATATTATTTATAGATTTTGACTTCTTTCCTGACAT